>NC_137773.1:47005423-47445423 GCF_963455305.1 Plecotus auritus | reverse complement strand
CATATATATGTGTACACACACTCTTTTTGTATATAATGGACACCATTTACATTCTATTTGTATTCAAATGAAAATTCCATGCATTTAAGTGTATTATGAAAATCATGCTATTTATACATGTTTTAGATTGGGCTGCTACATATAACAAATTACCATAGGCAGGGTGATGTAAACAGCAAATACCCATTTCTTACAGTTTTGGAGATCGGAAGAGGGAGATCAGGGTGCCCAATGTGGGTTCTTAGTGAGGACCCTTTTCCTGGCCACCTTCTTGCTGTGTGGTGCAAAGGGAAATGCAACTCTCTGGCTTCTTCTTTTAAGGCTGCTGATCCCATTCATGGAGTCTCCATCCTCATGATCTAATTACCTCCCAAGGGGCCTACCTTCACCTACCACTATTTTACATATGAATTTTGGGAGGGACACAGAGATTCAATGTAAAGCAGCACATAATAAGCAATATGTGTTGAACATAAACATACACCTTATTCTTTCTGTATGTCCTGCCATTATAACTATATAAAGCAACCTTGCAAACTTTTAAATATCTTAAAAACAAAACTATTTAGCAAATAGCATTTTACATATTCAAATATGTATACATTTAGTAAATCATATATGTACATTTATATAAATATAAATTTTATAAAAATTTAATGTTATCTATATATTATCTATACACATAAGTATAAATAAATTTATTGGTGGACTAAATGAACAAATGCCTCTATGACACAAGATAAAATTATTCATTCAAAAGTCAAGGAAGAGAATGTAGGGGTATTGCATGATTTTGTTATATGTCTAAGGCACCTTAGAAATGCTGTCTCCAACATAAGAACAATGAGAAACCATGAAAGTTTTTCACAGGGGAGTTACTTTAATAGATTTCATGCTTTCAAATGATTACTTACGCTGAAATTTAGAGAATAAATTACATTAGATCAAAAGAAAATGAGAAGAAAATAGATGACTATAAATTGAACTTGAAATGTGGCAGTAGATTTGGATTTGAGCTATATATTGCAGGAAACCGAAATGTTCTCATTGATTAAATATGCAGATGAGATAGACAAAGACTTGTCAAAAAATGCCTTAGTTCCAACCTCATAATCTTCAGTATTATAGTCTTAGTAAAAAGATTCCATTTTGCTACATAAAAATATAATTTCTTCACTATTAAAACTAAAAGATAATAATAGGTTGTATTTTTATTTTGAAAAGTTTTATTTAATGGTAGCAGTAGTAGGTTAAAATAATAATGGTGATCATGTATTGAGCCCTTATTACAGAGGTAGATACTATTATTTCCCATTTATATATAATAATTTTACCCAATTTCAAATAATTTTTTTAGACAACTTACAGTTGGTAGAGTGTTCAGCAGAGTACTCACATCTGCATAGAAAAGAGCATCTTGTCAGATCTCCACAACTATGTCATCTCCCATCACCATCTCTACTTCCACTTCAGTTGCAATGTCAACAAGTCCGCTGACTATGCTAGGGGGAGCTGGAAAAGCCTCCCCAGGGCCCTGCTCCTGACTCCCTGATACAGAACATGAAATGTTTGGTTGTTACATCTTAATGTCATTTGAAGGAGCAAGGGCATTTTGTCAATTTTCTGTAAAATGTAATAGCATATAGGTATATTTAGAAAATACAGCCCTAGCTGGTTTGGCTCAGTGAATAGAGCATCAGCCTGCAGACTGAAGGGTCCCAAGTTTGATTCCAGTCAAGGGCACATGCCCTGGTTGCAGGCTCAATGTCCAGTAGGGGGCGTGCAGAAGGCAGCCAATCATTGATTCTCTCTCATCATTGATGTTTCTATCTCTCCCTCTCCCTTCTGCTCTGAAATCAGTTACAATAAAAAAAATACACTTCATCACTCAGTTTTAATTTTGCATTATTTATCTATTACATAAATTATAGCTAACAAAAGAACACTAGATTGTATTTGTTTTTCAAATATTATCCTATCTAATAAAAGAGTAATATGCAAATTGACCATCACTCCAAGACACAAGATGGCTGCCCCCATGTGGTCAAAGATGGCTGCCCCCATGTGGTCAAAGATGGCTGCCTCCATGTGGACACAAGATGGCCACCACAAGATGGCCAGCAGGGGAGGGCAGTTGTGGGCAGTTAGGGGTGACCAGGCCAGCAAGGGAGGGCAGTTGGGGGGGACCAGGCCTGCAAGAGAGGGCAGTTGTGGGCAGTTAGGGGTGACCAGGCCAGCAGAGGAGGGCAGTTGGGGGTGACCAGGCCAGCAAGGGAGGGCAGTTAGGGGTGACCAGGCCGGCAGGGGAGGGCAGTTAGGGGCAATTGGTCTGGCCGGGGAGCAGTTAGGCATCAATCAGGCTGGCAGGGGAGTGGAGGGTGATCAGGCTGGCAGGCAGAAGCAGCTAAGGGCAATCAGGCAGAGGCAGGCAACCGGTTGGGAGCCAGGAGTCCTGGATTGTGAGAGGGATGTCCAACTGCCTGTTTTGATTGGGTAGTCAAACATCCCTGAGGGGTCCCAGATTGGAGAGGGTGCAGGCTGGGCTGAGGGATACCCACCCCCCCCGCCCCATGCATGAATTTCTAGTAGTCTTTATAATGTTAAACTGAGAATGGTAGAGAAATGACTTTTCAGAGAAGACCAAAAATAACTAAACTTGCCATTGCTTAAGTACTGATGTTTCCACTCCAAATCTATTCTATCAACCTTCCAACAATTACAAATGTTTTTTTTTCTTTGTTGGTAATTCAGGTACAATTTACAGATAATAATTGTTAAAAATGAAAGCTATTATGTTATTTTTAAGACTATCCAATGAAAAAATAAGATGTATAGTATATCAGAAAGAAGGGGCATTGGCTTTAGACAGAGTTCTACACTCTCTTACTGCTGTGAAAATGTGTGGGTCAATGATTTCCCAACTCAATGCAACTGTGGCCACAGGACATTCCATCTGCAGTTCTTCTTCACTGTGGTAAAAGACATGCACACCGTGAAACCAGACATTTTCTTATCAGGACCAGTTGCAAAACTGGCGTATTACCCAATGGTAAATTTTTCCCTAGAAATGGACAGATATATTTTTAATTAATTTCAACTAAATCCAAGCATGTAATCCATGTTTAGCAAAACGTGAATTTATATTGATTTTTTTAATGTAAGGATTAAAAAGATATGCCTACTAACTCTGATATTGCTCTGTGTGAAAATTTCCTACCTTTGAAAAAACAGATTTTAAATGTATTAATCCATATGTACAGAGTTTTCACCAATCTGTTAATTTACAGTGTCAAGACTAACATTTTTTTCCCCTATTTCATAAGACTGAGTGGTGTACCATCTGTTACCAGAAATCCTTATACTTAAAATTAGCTAAATAGTCCAAGTGTAGAATCCTGGTTTTCATTTCTTTCTTGTGTAAACCCAACATCTGCTGCATCGAGAAGATAGGCAGCCACAGTATTGTTTTAAGTAAGTTATTAAATATCAATGACAATATGCATTGTTTGGCACCACAATCACATAGGAGTTTTTTCCTCTTAGTAACTATGATCAGAAAAATAAACAATCTGTGGCATATTTGATGTCCAAACCCAGACGTGGAATTTTATCAGCTGTGAAGTGTATGTAATCACTCATTTATCCAAGCCTGTAACGTTAGAGGCCACAGTAAGCCTAATCAGAAGTGTCTTCATTTATAATCGGACAAATTGGAGAAACAGGTATGCAAAATTAGATAAGCAGTGTTTGGGGAATTAATCTCACATTAAGATTATTTTTTTTAAAAAAGATAAAGTTTAAAAAATCAAGTTGAATTATAGTGATCTTTTAAAACAACCAACAAATTCATGGTGTCCCTTAATATGTGTTTATGGTAAATTTCTCCTGAAACAGTCACCTGCCAAAGCACTCAGTTTGAGCATGCTGTCTGGAGAAGAGCAGGTGGTCAGCACAGAATCACTTCACAGGAAATATATTTAGTGCCACACGAGTAACATTGCTAAAGCGTCTTACATAGAACCTTATGGTTGTCCGCATGTGCTGCCTCTGAGTGGCCATTTCACTGACAATTCTAATGCAAGAATTCATTTCCACTGTCACTTCCAGTATTTTGTGTGCTGTTTATAACCTTCTTCTGTCACTTAAACCTACACTTGTAACCACACTTCATCCTGGGGTAAAGACCAACAAATGTTAGAGGAATGCTGTGAAAATTGTGTAATCATTAATTGATTGAATGCTATATAGAGAGTGTGCAGATTCATGAATTGGTGCCACAAGAATATAGGTTTCATGTGTTATTAATAGGGAGTTTTCCCTAGCCCTCTCCTATTCAACATGTTTACAAATGGCTGATACTAAGAAAAGAAACTGTGCTTCCAAACTTGTGAGTAGGAGAAACAGCAGACACTTTTGGAGACAAACTCAAAATCTAATGTAAGAAGATTGTTAATTGCCTAACCAATATCTACCTTCCTTTTCATTCTTTATTTTAAAAAAAGATTTTGTTGGAGTAACACTGAGAACATTGTATATTTTGACACCTTACTTTAAAAGATTTAGGAATTTCTTAAATGGATTTCATTCATTAGATTTTGGAATTCAGATTTTGTTTCAGGAGGGCTGCATTCTGGTGTGTGTGTGTGTGTTTAATTAATATCAGAGGAAGCTAGATTAACTACTTGTGTAATTCTTTGTATTTCTCTTTAATGATTGAATCAAAATTCAAGAACTAACTTTGGCAGAATCAGTATGTTAAATTGAATAAAGTCACTGCGCTATGATCCTAAGCACTCTCTAGATTAATGTCAGTTTCCCTGGTGAAAGAAAAAAAAAAAAAAAACCCAGTTGGTGTGGCTCTATGAACCAGGTCAAACGTCGACCTATGAACCAGGAGGTCTTAGTTCAATTCCCAGTCAGGGCACATGCTCAGGTTGTGGGCTCGATCCCCATTAGGGGGCGTGCAGGAGGCAGCCGATCAATGATTCTCTCTCATCATTGATGTTTCTTTCTCCCTCTCCCTCTCTCTCTCCCTTTCTCTCTGAAATCAATAAAAAAATATATTTAAAAAAAACAGTAATTGTAAATTGGTTTAGCAATTATCTTTATGTAACTGAATGGTAACACTATTCATAGTAAATTTGGTCAAGTATCCTTTTAATACAGACATGGATCACATATAAAACAATGTAATCCATAAGCACATTACAGTGTAGCTAATGTCTAAAAAAGCTTGAAAATAACCCCCAAACAGCTGCTCAGTATTTGCACATTTATTTTGCTTATTATCTAAGTGTTTTATCAAAGCAAAGAAAAGGGTAAAAAAATTGGGCAGAAAAAGAAGTCAGTGAAATTATGGTAAGTAGGATTAATTACTGTGTTTTAAATATTTTTTAGATCTTCCTCATAAATAAAGTTATTTGTGGAGGAATAAAGCAATGGAGGGGAATATACACTCAAATTGGTAGCTATAATAATAAAAGCATAATATGCTAATTAGACCGAAAGTCCTTCCAGACGTCCTTCCAGTGGACTTCTGGTGGACCTTCCGGACGAAGCCTGGACTGCGAGGGAAGCCCAGGTCTCGGGTCCCAGGTGCCAGAGGGAAGCCATTGCTGGCAGCCTGGGAAAGGAAGGCCTACTCTTGCCCAAATTTCGTGCATTGGGCCTATAGTAATAATGTAACTAAAATTCTATTGGCATTTTCATTCTCATCTATACAGCATTGATATAAAAGGAACACTAGTATGCACAATAGAATTAATAACTCCAAAAAATTAAAGCATAGGCTTATTTAAGTTACAGGCTATCAAAGGAGGAGAGTGAACATCACCTGAGGACTTTTCATTTTCTTCCGAGGAAAGGGCTAAGGTATTTTCTGATGTACATGTTGTATCATGTTAGGTAGAAGTCTGACTTTGTTACTGTCTTTACATGGTGATTAATTCTGGCTTAAGGGGACATGTATGAGGCCCATATTTTTAAGTGGTCATTCACATTTCTAAAAATATATTTCTGGGTGGAAAAAAAGGTTTTAAAACTACCCAAATATTAGTTTGTATCTTAAAATCAGTAAGTTTATTATTAAATATAACCATAATAAAGTGACAGTTTATCTCTTACAGTTTCAAAATGTCTAGATTTAAAATATATCTCATGAGCAGTTACAGCTAATACTAGACTTGTCCTTACCTACAGAAAATTCACAAGCCTTTCCTGTTACTTGCCGCCTCTTCATTTTTTCTGTAATCTAACCATCAACACCTGACTCTGTGAATAAATGCATCAAATCTTTTCTCTTTACCTTCTGTTTCTTAAATTGTATGTCAGAGGTTTTATCCTTTTTTAATATGTGCCATTTTCCAGACTTTTCTTCAGATTTAAATTAATGTTGTAGTTCCAGTAATTGATTGTTTTATTATAATCTACTAGAGGCCCAGTGCATGAAATTCGTGCATTGGGGGAGGGGGTTCCCCTCAGCCCAGCCTGCACCCTATGCAATCCGGGACACCTTGGGGGATGTCCAACTCCCGGTTTCGGCCTGATCCCTGGGATCGGGCTGTAACTGGCAGTCAGATATCCCTCTCATACAGATGACCACTGGCTCCTAACTGCTCACCTGCCTGCCAGCCTGATGGCCCCCAACGGCCCACCCCCTGCTGTCCCGGTCACCCCTAACTGCCCCCCCCACTGGCCTGGCTGCCCCTTAATGCCCCCCTGTGCCAGCCTGGTAGCCCCTCACTGCCCCCCCCTGCCAGTCTGGTCACCCCATGCAACTTGCTGGTCAGTCATTTGGTGGTCCCTCGCTAACCCTCCTGCCGGCCTGGTCGCCCCATGCAGCCTGCTGTTCGGTTGTTATGGTGAGGGCATTGTGACCAATTTGCATATTACCCTTTTATTAGTATAGATACTCTGGAATACATATGAATGTTCTGTTTCCTTTATGCATTTTATATCTTCTAGAATAAAAAGAGCCAGTACTTATAAATTGATAAGGTAAGTGATTACTGTTAAATTCCCCACTGTTTTTTATTGTAATTAGAAGCCCCTTAGATCTTCTACTAAAGGGAATTAAACTAGATAGTCCACTAAGTCTATGCAAATAATCCACTAATTCTCCCTGATTGCATAATTATTTTATTTTTAGATATTATATTAAGTTTTTTTTCAAATTTGTAATTTTGTATATTTGTTAAAATTTTCATATTTTTAACTTCTTAATATATGGTATATACACCGAGTGGCCAGATTACTATGATCTCTGAATGCATAGTAATCTGGCCACTCAGTGTATATCCTATATAATAACAGGCTAATATGCAAATTGTCCCCTCAACCAGAAGTTTGACCAGAAGGCAGGCTGGCCAACCGCCCATGTCCCCTCCCCCTGGCCAGGCTGACCGGACCCCACCCATGCACGAATTCATGCACCCGGCCTCTAGTATATATCTGTGTACACTGAGTGGCCTGATTATTATGCGTTCAGAGATCATAATAATCTGGCCACTCAGTGTATAGTCAATATTTTACATTTGTTCCTGATAACTCTAATTATTGAAATCGATGCTGATCTGAATCACACATCTTCTCTCTTCTGCAATATTTTTTTCATGTTCATTTTTATGAGAATTTTGATAATGACCCTATGTTCCTGATATTTTTCCTTAGGAAATATTCAAGGTCTGGATGGAAGCTGTGCTTCTCTGGCAGGATTTGCATATGCTTCTTCCAGTCACTGGGGCAAGCTTTTTAAAAAATTACATATACATATATATATATATATATATATATATATATATATATATATATTATTGATTTCAGAGAGGAAGCAAGAGAGAGAGAGAGAGAGAGAGAGAGAGAGAGAGAAAAGGAAACATCAATGATGAGTGTAAATATTTCTCTTTTCTGCGTCCAGCGCAGCTAGAAAGCAGTCCGGTTCCTGAGTAGGGGCTGCTGCGGATTGAGAAAATGAGAGAAAGAGACAGACACAGAGATGGAAGGAAAAAGCTGGGGCTGGGTGGAACCATTGTCCTCTGACAGGGACAGGGACTCGGAGCCAATACAGGGTGTTTATTTTATACAGCAAAAACCAGGAAGTTTTACTAAAAGTCGAGACAAAGGAGATTATGCACATTCTTGGGTGGACCCCGGTCATATTCATTCCTGGTGCTTGGCTGGATTTAAATAACAAAACCAACTCCCTGGCATCTGGGCTGAAGGTCAAGCTGACAACACTCCTGCCTCTGGCAAGGCATGTTTCTAGGATGTGGCTTTGCCAATGCCTCTGGATTCAGCTGACAATAATTAAAGAAATGCCATGTGCCTTCTCAGGTGCTCTCTACAATGAAAATCATTGATCAGCTGCCTCCTGCACCTGCATGCCCTCCTACTGGGGATTGAGTCTGCAATCCAGGCATGTGCCTTAACTGGTAACTGAACCATGACCTCCTTGTTCATAGGTCAACGCTCAAGCACTGAGCCACACCAGATGGGCCACTGGGGCAACTCTTAATATCAGATCTTTGTAGTTTGAACTTTGTGACTATTTAACTGCACATGATCCTTGGACTATGCTTATGAATACTTAGTGTGTGTGTGTACGTGTATTACAGTAGCCACAAACATAAGACAGGTTAATTTCCCTGCTGACTGCTTCTGTGATCACAATCAGATCTTCTTGCTCTCCTCCACACTGCAAGTATCATCATTTAATGTCCCTATCCCTGCAGAAGGGACTTAAATAATAGCTCCTATCTTTACATCAGAACTCAAGTTAATAAGCCTTCTTTTCTTACTCTAAGGGTAAAGATGCTTATGGTATACTAGAGACCCAGTGCACGAAATTTGTGCACAGGGTGGTGGGTTCCCTCAGCCCGGCCTGCACCCTCTCCAATCAGGGACCCCTTGGGGGATGTCCGACTGCCAGTTTAGGCCCAGTCCCACAGGAATCAGACATCCCTCTTGCAATCTGGCAGTCAGACATCCCTCTCGCAACCTGGGACTGCTTGCTCCTAACCGCTCGCCTGCCTGCCTGCCTGACCACCCCTAACCTCTCTGCCTGCCTGTCTGATCACCCCTAACTGCCTCTGCCTGCCTGATTGTCCCTAACCACCTCTGCCTGCCTGATCACCCCTAACTGCTCCCCTGCTGGTCTGATCACCCCTATCTGCTCTCCCCTGCCAGCCTGATCACTCCTAATTGCCCTCCCTTGCCAGCCTGGTTGCCCTCAACTGCCCTCCTCTGTTGGCCTGATTACCCCTAACCCCTACTGGCCTGATCTCACCCCCAACTGCCCTCCCTTGCTGGCCTGATTGCCCCTAACTGCCTCTGCCTCGGCCCCCACCACAATGGCTTTGTCCGGAAGAAAGTCGGACATCTGGAAGATGGCCAGTTTACCCAGTCTAATTAGCATATTACCTTTTTATTAGTATAGATTATATAGGATAGGATTGCTTAAATGGGGCGGGGGGGGTGCTTTTTCAGCAGGAGGAGATGCTCTTGGCAGACAAAAATACATAATTCCTATATCTGGACTGATAGCCAGCCATATGCACTATACTGCCAAACCTGTCATTAAAAAATTGAACTGCTTTCTTACACCTTACACCAAACAGCTTTTGCCCTTAAAACCCCTCCTCAGCCCCCACCTTAGGTTCTACCTTCGCAGTTCACCCAGATTTGGTTCTGATTGGTAGGTTTCTATGCCAGTCAGCGTCAAAAGCTCCGCGTCCTGGGCAGCCATTGGCTCTTCTGGGAAATCCAGAAAGGCCCCTCTGACAGCTGCCTTTCTCTCTGGGCCCATCTCTGGGCATGAGCCACAGCCTCCACAGCAGCTGCTGATCAGGTCCTGCCTCTCTCTCCAATCCTCTCTCTGGGCCTGATCTGCAGCTGCTGCAGCAGCAGCAGCGAGATCATTAGGCCTCTGGTCCAGCCTGGGCCAGAGGCCAACAACCTCACCACGCCCGCCTCGCCCCATCCACCCCACCCCCGCCACCCCGCCCGCCCGCCTGCTGCCAGCCTTGCTGTGATAGGAGCCTGTGGGTCTCGGGGGAGGGACAGAGAGTTGCTCCAGGCACTTCCTGGTGACTGTCTGGTCATTTAGGTCATGACAGTCCTAGACTATTATTAGTATAGATGATTACTAATAATAGTTCTTTGTTACACTTTCATTTTGGCCTCTGGGATTGCATATTCCTAGGTCAGTGATTAACTTTAGCACTTTATTACTTTCTTTACAATTTTAGTTTATTTTCTTCCTCTCAATGGAGTGGTTCTTTTAGTACATTAATCCACCAAGATGCTACATATGGGAGTCCCAATATCTTTTTAAAATGATTTTGTGATTGCAGTCATTTATCATTTTTATAATCTTTTTCTTTAGTGCATATAGATCTCCTTTTTACTTATGTATGTTTTCTGGAGTACTAAGATCTCTATATAAAGATAGTGCTTATAAATAGGCAAAATGCATGGCTTGTCTTAATTTCAGCTAATAGTCAAATTCTCAAATTCTAGCAAACATTCAAATATGATTTGTTGAGTTTAAGAATTTATATTTTTTCCTTTCTCTGCTTGCTCTTTATTCTTAACTCAAGATAAACTGGGGTGGGGGGAAGATAACCTGGAATGTTATTTTTCCTAATATTCAATGAAACATTTTTTCATGGAGAATATAAGATATCAAGGAGTTTTAAAAATTTCATGGGCTTCCGTTATAAAAAATGCATTCATGTAACAATGGGATATGTAGACAATCTGGTTTTCTGTCCTGGATGAGAGAGAAGGTAGCTAATGAATTCTAGTTTAAAAAGAAAAACTTATTTCATAATTATTTCAATGATTTGTTTAGTTTGAGATGGCCAGGTATTTTTTTGGTTGTTTATGATTTCAAAATTGCCTTTATAGTCATGGGCTGGTATTATGAAGAGTTTTTGGCATTGCAAAAAGTTTTTTTATGTTTTATTTTTTTCATTAGAACCTGAGTGGGAAGATTTAAAAGACTGAGTCCTGCATGCATAACTACATTCTATTAGATGTTCCAATTACATATTTCAATAGTGGGCAAATATATCACTCCTCTAATTGTTTTATTCTTTAAAATGATATGTTCTAATGTAAAATCTTTATTAAAAAAGCTCAAGAAACAACTCTGAAATATTTCTATTTTCTTTCATTTTTTCCTTTCATTGTCTTGCCTAGTTCCCAGTTTTTCATTTCTATTTCTTTCCTCCTTATTATGAAAACACCTATTATATACTAATATTTGAAATTTTGTAAATATATAATTTTTTAAAATAACATGATCTCCCGGCTGGAGTGGCTCAGTGGTTGAGCATTGACCTATAAACTAGGAGGTAAAGGTTTGACTCTGGGTCAGGGCATATGCTCAGATTCCCAGTGTGAGCCATGTAGGAGGCAGCCAGTAAATTATCCTCTCTCCTCATTTATGTTTCTATCTCTCTCTCCCTCTCCCTTCCTATCTGAAATCAATAAAAATATATTTACAAAATAAAATAGATTAACATGATCAAAATAATCACATTTTATTGTTTGGATCCTTTTAAGAATGAGAAGAGAGAATGAACTCAGGGGACACTTACCTAAAGAAGCGTTGTATTAAAGCAAAGTTGGATGTTCTCCTGCCCTTCCACACATGGTAAGTTAGTCACAGACCAATGATGAATCAAAGTTTCTTTTGATCTGCAAGATATTAGTGAAGGCATCAGGGTAAGAGTGCATTTGAACAAACATGTTCTTCTCAAGAGTTCATTCTGGTGATTACAACAGATTGACATGGAGTTCTTTGAGATTCTGCTCTGCTTGCCTTTTGTAAATGGAGAATACTTTGGGTTGTGGTAAATGTCTAATACATAAATAAAGTGATAGATAAAGGCAGGATGTTATTGACAGATGAGGATAGTTATTCTGTAACATAATCTTCTTAGAAGTAACTAGAAGTAACTATTATATTATAGAGGTGATGCTTGGAGTGGTCCAGCCATTTTATTTCAAATGTAATCTACTCATGGTCAAAACTATTTCAGTTAACTGAGATCATGAAACAAAAAAATAATAATAAAAATTACTTACATAGTAAAATGAAATATAATACCATGATTGGGTTCAGTTTATCTGTACAACTGGAATACTTCCAAAATATTTAGGTGATCGGGTACTAATTTGTGAAATTGTGCTATAGATGGAGGAATGTTTAAGATAAATTTACCTTGCCCCAATTCTCTTATTAGAAATTATGTTTTATTTTGGCTTCCTTCTTCCTTATCTTTTTCTGTAACAACTACAAAGAAGCAATCAAAAACTAAACAAATCACCAAAACCGGTTTGGCTCAGTGGATAGAGCGTCAGCCTGCGGACTGAAGGGTCCCGGGTTCGATTCCGGTCAAGGGCATGTACCTTGGTTGCTGGCACATCCCCAGTGGGAGGTGTGCAGGAGGCGGCTGATCAATGTCTCTCTCATCGATATTTCTAGCTCTCTATCCCTCTCCCTTCCTCTCTGTAAAATATCAATAAACTATATTAAAAAAAAAAAAATCAAACCCATCCTTCAACAATGCATTATCTGATTACGCTTTTTAAATTTTTTTTTAATTTTTGTCTTTGGCTTCCAAAATCCCAATGTAACTCATATCTCTGGAATATAGGAGCTTTATTCACAAGGCACTTTCACTTTTGTATCTTCTCAGCACCGTATTTTATTCCCATGAAAAATTCAGTTGGCTTACCCTACTCAGTATCACACACATGCATTTTAAAAAGTATTAACTTATAGATCATCAAACAATGGACATTCTCTCTAAACAAGAAAACAAACTGTCTCTCCAATATAGCTCACTTATCTAAATAAGCTCATTCTATATTTCTTCTAAGTGACAATTTGTAGTATCAAGTTCAGACATTGCTTTCTTATATACAGCCTCTTTTGAGAGATATTATCCATACTCCCTACTGAAGGAGCTGACCTGCTTTTTTTTCTATTGTATTCTGTCCTCTCAACCACAAACGATTGATCCAGGAGTGAGATGTGCCATCAATAAAAGATAAATAGCAAACGTAATTTCTCTTGTAAATTTGGTTTGGACACAAAAACTGAGCCCATTAAGTAATATTGGGTACTTTGATATTAGAAAACTTAGTGAATATGAGTTCATGTTGGTTCATATGCAACCTAAGACAACAGCCTTCAATAGATGAAACAAGAATAATGAGAAATGACTCATATCCTATATAATGAAGAGTTAATATGCTAATTAGACCAAAGTGCAGAACGACCATCCGGATGACCTTCCAGAAGAAGCCAGGGTTGCAAGGGCCGGCCGAGGCGAGGGGCTGCAAGGGCTGAGCCCCTTGCACGAATTTCGTGCATCAGGCCTCTCATAAATCGTAAGAAAAATGGTGACTGAGACAGTTGCTATACAGCCATATCCCATTCCTTGTGAAATGTAACTCTCTTGCTTGTTATTTTTTATATGAGCTGATTTTAATACATTTCTAATCCAAGCAGCTCAAAATTCATTGGATAAAATCATTCCAAGGCTATTCTTACTAGTACTTTCTCTATTTTTTTATTTTTTCTATTTTTCAGCTTTTGAATTTTTTACTACTTAAGTAAATGGCTGATTAAAATTTTCATTTTGTTTGTGCAGTTGTCTCAGTTTTGTTACTTTAAATACAATGCTTACTTTCCCTCCTCTTTAGATGTGTGTTTCACAAAAGCAGGAACCATACACATTCTCTCATTCTCTATTTGCTTGGTAATTTCACCAGTACTGAAGAGTATTCTGTATACTAGTATACTGATTTCACGTATTTATAAAATTTTGATTAAACAAGCATAATGAGATTGGCAAGACATGAGTAAGAGTGTTTTAAAGAACCAGAGAGAAGGCTTTTCTTCAGAGCTGTCTTTTCCAGATATATTGTCATGCTTTAGGGTTTGCATGAAAGCACCATTTCAAATTTTATCTGTTACCCTGCCAAGACGACAAGGAAGTATTTTTATTCCCAGCCATATGCCTAAAATACATTTTAAAAATGGACCTCATAGAAAAGAAACCTCTATTGTCACCAAAAGGAATTATAAACTGTATTTAGCCACAAGTGAGTATAGTTTGTGGTTCACTATATATTTTTCTTGCAGACATCAGTACTTCTCCTCATAGGGCATGATTCAATTTGCAGGAGACACTTACAAATGAGATCACAGGATCACAGATGTCCAGGTGGTGCTTAGCGAGAGAACTGAGTGATACTTCACAGGCTTCCCTCTGAGAAGGCATCCCCACAAAGGGACGCAACAAACATCAACTAGAACAACTCGCCAGGTGAGCCACTAGCACCAATGCTATTTTGCATTCTGAAATCTCATTTTGACTTGACTGTCCTTACAATTTCTTAGGTGAACTATAAGAAAGCCCCCAAGTGGCATATGCCACCTTTGATTCATGCTGCATTTTACATAACACAGAAATCACTTATGATCCTACAGGGTAATAGATAGCTCAGCTGGAGAATTAGGGTATGCAGGAAGCTCCTGAAATGAAGTTGTCTATCCTCCTGTTAGGAAGTGTTGAGTCAGAACTCCTCATCTCAAATATTACTGAGGAAAATGTCAAACTGTGCAATGTTAAATTAACAATTTTCTATTGACTAAAACCAAATGAGAAACCGAAGTGGAACTCACAAATTGGATTTGAAATAATTTTGTGAAAGGCTGAAAAAATTACCTTTTTCTATGCAGTCTTCTCTTTTATATTATCCAAAAGAGAAACATAAGTGAGTCAAATGTTGTATCACTGAAAGAAAAGCGGACATTAATGTAAATAGCTAAACATAAACTAGAATTTTATTTTTAAAATTTATTTTATTTTTCCCAACACTATATCCCCTTCTACCTTCATCTCCCCTCTCCCTGTGCATAACCTAGAAATTTAAAGGAAGTATGTAAATACTATGAAAATCAATGCTGAGATCATACAATGATTTGCTATGATGTACAATTTGTATAAGCATATATTTCATTCTTTTTTGTAAGTTTTTTAATATCATCACCATTTTTAAAATGTGGCACTTTTCAAAGTCTGAAAGGGTAATATGTATTTTAGCCAAAATTGGGATTGTGAAAAAACAACCCTGATAATTATCTGTAAATTAGACTCATAGAGAAAGTCCCCTAAATAGATAAACAGTTTCTATGGTATTGGGAAAATATATTGACTCTGAACATATTTAGTCTCTGAAAATGTTACTAATACTGAATGCTTGGTAAAAATGCAAATATCTGCACTTACTCCCAGAGGTCAAATTACTTGATCCTAGGGGTTTGTGTCAAATCCACCCCACGTACTTCTAGGTCTTTTATTATTGCAAAACTGCGGCAGCCCAGGAAGAGCTCTATGTAGAGTCCAAAATGAGATTTGCCCAGAGCATGGTGGGACATTTGTTGGCAACAGCCTTAGCCTCTCAGGGGTCCCTAAGAATCCTTCAGGCATCATTTGGCTGTGGAAGATAGTTTAGGAAAAAATAGTGCTACATTACTTTTCTTATAACAAATGGACAGTGAAAATTGTCATGTTTTAATTGTCAAGAGGGAAATTGATTGAGGTGCCTTTACTCTCACAAAACAGACTTTATTTCTAGAATTTTTCTAGGCACAAATAGAAGAATATTCCGGTATTAAAGAGGAGAGGTTAAGAAGAGGTCAGTTTGAAGTATTTGAGATACTGTAGTTGGCTTGGAAGATAAACAAGCCATGTCCTGAGAAATGTGGACAAACCATAAGGAGCTGAAAACAGATGGGTGGGTAGCTGACAACTAACTAGGAAATGGGGATCTCTTTCTGCAACCGCGAAAGACGGAATTTCACCAACAACCTGAGTGAGCTTGGAGGGGATTCTTTCCCAGAGTTCACAGATTAGATCTCAGACTGGCTTCCAGTCTGATTTCGGCCTTTTGTGACCAGAAGTGGAGAACCAACCCTGTTTCACAGAACTGTCAGAGAAGTAGGTATTGTTTGAAGGTGCAAAGTCTATGGTTATTTTTATACTGCAATAGCAAATTAATGCATTTTTATAAGTACATCCAAGGCCTATTGAATCTGTCTGACTGCACAATTAAGAACTAAACAATTTCCATTGTGAGGTAGCCATCAAAAACATCTTTCCTCTTTGATCTTTGCATATAATGAGCATGTGAAAATGTTATTAAGGGTCTTGGCCGACATCTAAATATTGACGCTAAAAAAAGTAATACAGAATGAGTACAAATGTTCAGGATCTGAGGGCTGTGCATTTAATGAAGCAGAACATCTCCTTTGTTAAGCCCATTTGATTGTGCCAGCAATAGCAGTCACTAAATTAGCCACCAACAAAACCTCCAACAGTCCTACCTACTAACTCCCGGTTTCACTCAATCCAAAGAAGAGTGTTTAATATTCCAGGATGGAGGGAGGGAAAGGTGTGAATGCAGAGAGTCACTGAAGCAAAAGGACTTCAACTTCTAACCACACACATAAGGGATCCTACCCATGAATACCAATACATTTTTATATTTTCCTTGACTGTAGCATATTCCAAATGAGAAGACTGACAACCTCTCCCCCTTCTCCAAAAAGGGGGTGGGGGGGTAAAGAAGCATGGAAATGTTTTATAATTTTATTCATATGCAATATAAGTAAATGCATATGTATTACATGATAAAGTCTAATAATATTTATTCTGACTTTCAGTTAGTTTATCGACCCCACTAGTATATGAACCAAGTGGATATAATTGCTTCTCTGTCAATATAGAATGTAGAATGATAAACCATAAATGGTTAAAAGAACTAGCTTGGCTTCCCTTATTAATCAGACAACAACAGCTAAACCAAAAAGATGTGCCCTCTTCAATTTAGGCATGATGTTCCCTAGACAGTGAGAGTGACTCTGAAGCATAAAAAGCAGTTAACCTTCCTGGCATGATGCTATAAAAGGTGTCTTCTTGTATCTATCTGCTTCCAGAATCATTTGGATCAAAGCAAGGTGCCACCAGTCTAGTTTTCTGTTGCAACCCAGACTTCCTTTCAGGGGAAGTAGCGACGTGTTGCTTACTTGGAATCAATTAATCATTTTGCCTGTTACGGTAGAGCTGTGCACTTGTTCTCCGAGAAAAGAAACTTGGACAAGTGGTTTCAGAACAATACACCTTCTTTAGCTTAAAACAGCATGTTCATATTCTTCCGTTTATTATCACTTGTTAGTTTCTCTCTTCATTAAATGGCAGCACCTCAAAATTATTAGAAAATAGATGTAGGATTATATAGTAAATGTGAAACTAAAGAGGTAGAGGAGGTGACATTGGTTGATTAAATGAAGATGAGCAAAATTAAAACTTAAGCTAACGCATTTGATAACAACATATAAAATACAAAAAAAAACATTTTTACTGAGAATTTGGTATTATTATTGGACTGGATGATGGAATTTCTGCATCGGACTTTGTCCTCAGTAATAATGCACATTTAAGGAACAAATACTTAACAACTGGCATGCCTGAGAGAAGGGAAAAATAATACTAAAATTGTAAAAAATAGCTCAAAATGGTCTCAAATTAAGCTCTTATTGTTACTTGAGGTCTTTTTGACTTGTTTACTTGATGATTAGAAATAGCAGATTTCTTATAATTTTATTAAATAAAATAACTATTATGTGCTTGAGATGGTGTGTGGGCTACAATTTATATTAAAGTCCTATATATAGTTTTTCAAGATTTTAACTATACTATTTTTATTCAACACTTAGGATATGCATAGATTAAGGTTCTGATAATATGTATATGCCTCTATCATATATCCTATCTAATAAAAGAGTAATATGCAAATTAACCATCACTCCACTACACCCACAAGCCACGCCCACCAGCCAATCAGGAGCAAATATGCAAATAAACCCAACCAAGATGGCTACGGCCACAGAGAGCAGGAGGGAAGCTTGGGTTTCCCCGGCAATGGAGGAAGCCAAGCTTTCCACACAACCTCGCTGGCCTAGGCCTGGCTTAAGGCTACAAAGTTTCAATTATAGAAGATACATAAATTCCAACAGAAATGGCTGCTGCCACAGAGCAAGCAGAAGGCTTGGCTCCGCTCCAGGCTACAAAGTTTCAATTGTAGAAGATAAATAAACCCCAGATACCAGGGCTTCCGCTTGAGTCACCAGGGGGCGTGGCTGGCCTGCAAAACATCACAGGCCCCTCGCCCAGGCCGCCCCACGCCCCAAGGGAACTCCCACCCTGATCCGGGACACCCTTCAGGGCAAACCAGTTGGCCCCCACCCATGCACCAGACCTCTATCCTATCTAATAAAAGAGTAATATGCAGATTGACCATCATTCCAACACACAAGATGGCTTCCCCCATGTGGTCAAAGATCCTGCCCTCATGTGGACACAAGATGGCCAGCAGGGAAGGGCAGTTGGGAGGGACCAGGCCTGCAAGGGATGGTAGTTGGGGGCGATCAAACCTGCAGGGGAAGGCAGTTAGGGGTGACCAAGCCGGCAGAGGAGGGAAGTTGGGGACAACCAGGCCTGCAGGAAAAGGCAGTTGGGAAGGACCCAGGCCTGCAGGGGAGAGCAGTTGGGGGGAACAAGGCCTGCAGGGGAGGGCAGTTAGGGGTGACCAGGCCTGCAGGGGAGGGCAGTTATGGGTGACCAGGCCTGCAGAGGAGGTCAGTTAGGGGCAAACAGGCTGGCAGGGGAGCAGTTAGGCATCAATCAGGCTGGCAGGGGAGTGGTTAGGGGCAATCAGGAAGGCAGTTGGGAGCCAGCAGTCCTGGATTGTGAGAGGGATGTCCGAACCCTGTGGAATTGGGCCTAAATGGGCAGTCGGACATCCCTCGAGGGGTCCCAGATTGTAGAGGGTGCAGGCTGGGCTGAGGGACACACACCCCCATGCACGAATTTTGTGCACTGGGCCTCTAGTCTACTTATAAGATTAAATACAGAGCTGACATAAGGTGTGCTATAGGGGATGATATGTTATATAAACATATGTTCCAATATTTCCACATGTATTTTACTAAAATACTAGTTGAGAAAATAAAGAACACACTTTACCACGGTAAAGGCTCTAAAATAGGAAATCTTGACAACTGGGGCCGCTTCAGCATTAACTTTCAGGCAGGCCATGTGGTTGTCCGTCAGCAATCCCTTGGGTAAGCAGAATTGCAAAGGCCTTGGTGATTATTTAGACTAAACAGTATAAGACCAGAAATGAATCAGGGAGAGATGTCTGCCCACATAACACCAACAATACAGGCATGCATTAAAAACATCTACTTAAAATCCTCTAGGAAAGAAGAAGAAATGCCCCATCAGGAGCATGAGTTCAGAAACTATGTCGTCTGCCCTTGGATATAATTCTTTAAGCAGAAAGAAATCATTTCAAAAGTAGAATTAGCAATACTAAATGTTCTGTCAAATGATGCAAAATAAGACTGAAACTCCAGCAGGAAAATCATCAATAATGCTGTTTCAAATCCATTGTTCAAAATGAACTTACGAATTTTTATCATGATTGGAGGGAACCGGAACTTTTGAGTCAGATTGTGGTTGGAGGACATCACCTAACCTTCCGCTCTCACGGGAAGAAATATAAAATGTGGCTGACTTGCATTGGCAGAGAAGACCATTGTTCTATTCGTTGTCGTGGACTTTGTTAGATAGAGTGAATGGCAAGAAATAAATAACACAATGACTCAGAAACTACGTCTTCATGAAGTAGTTTGGGGAACACACAAGATTGGTATGTATAGTCTCTATTTTGGGAGTGTATGAAGAGAGTTAAGAGTGGGTCCAGAGAACATTTCAGACCAAGTTGCATGGTGCACCATCAGTAGAAGAGGGTTGAGCAGTAACAGATATCTGAATGATGTCCCCAAGCATGGTGGTTTAAGAATCAAACAAAAGGCAAAAGTAAAATAAAGAAAACTGCTAAAAATAAATATCTATTTTTACAATTACTGAAATTCTTAGATTTTATTCAAATTCCTCAGAATGTTGAATAAATTGGCTAAAGCAATAGTTATGGAAATACTTATTTCAGCTGTAGAGCTATAAGGAATATGTGAAAAGTATCTCAAAAGAACATTAAAGACATAAAAGAATGTTATTGCACAGTGTTGGGATAATAAATAAATAAGGAGCATTACTGACCATTTTATTTTTTTTTCTGACCATTTTAAAGCAAAAACAATTTCAAGGTGTCTAATAAAAACTAATAAGTACTGTGTTTATTTTTTTCTAGAAAAGAAGAGATATCAGTGGCAATTTTCTATTTTCTGATATTTGATTTCTCTGATATGTATCTATACTTTTATGAGTCAACAGTTTCATGTAAATATATATGACTTATATGTTCACATATATAATTCAATGAAAAATAGAATTATATAAATTGTATTATTAATATAATAATAAAACCGTGAATAAAATCTTACTGTTTTACATGGAATAACTCATTTAATCTTTCAAAACAACCCTAATATGTAGCCATTATAATATCTACATTTGCAGAAACCCAGTCTCATGTGGATGATATACTTTTCCAAAGATCAGCCAGCTAGTATATGGTAAAGCTGAAATTCTAATCTAGGAGGGGCAGCTCCAGAATTGGTACTTTTGACCATCAAATTATATTACCTGTAAATTGGTGAAAAGTGTTTTGTTAACATTAATATCAAAATCAGTTTTATGTTCCTAAACAGCTTCTATTGCTTCCAGCAACTTTCATACAAATTTGAATTATATCTGTTTAGTAGACACTGGCCAAAAATATTTTCTTGTGGTATTACTATCTTTTTCCAAAAAAGAACACTTTTATTTTTAAAAATGAAATATTTTGCTTCACTTGTATTATTATAAAGTTCTTTGGATCATGGTTTTGTGTA
The DNA here is from genome assembly GCF_963455305.1 of Plecotus auritus. NCBI lineage: Eukaryota > Metazoa > Chordata > Mammalia > Chiroptera > Vespertilionidae > Plecotus > Plecotus auritus. The sequence continues at coordinate 47,424,485 of NC_137773.1, read as the reverse complement.
ACCATGAGCAAAATCATCTCATCTCCATTTCCTGAGCTGCTAATTACACAGGGCACATTAAATCAAGTCCACTTGGGGAAAACCACTTTATTAATTAATCTAATTAACAGTAAAACAGAAGAGAGGATATGGTCATCATATGATAATCACTCCTTTGGGATGTTTTTCTGGAACGATGTGTTACATATTTGAGTGATTAAAGAATAGCCACTCTATATTAGTTTAATTAAGTTGCATCTAGATGAACACAAAGCATAGAATAAAGTATTTGCAATTATAATGCAGACAAAGGGAGATTTTAAAGAATTCCAAAATACCATGACATGATATGTTTGTATTTGTAAAAGTGGTTAATGAGAAATAAAGTTCCTCCAGGAAACCTCTGCACAAGGTTGACTATACCTCTTATATTAGTCAAGTTTCAACTTAGAGTCAATACTACCTGTCAATGGATGCTAGAATCTAGAATAAAATATGCAAGTTTTATTTTCATCAGGTTGCTACAAATTAAACTTAAAAAGAACTTATATTTTAGAAAATGTATACTATAATGTGCAACCTTTTAAAATTGAATGTACCCATGGAGATCGACTGAAAAATTAGAGGCATACATCTATTGGCGCATGGAAAAAAATCTTCCAAGTAACCCTTCAAAACAGAGTTCAAATATCACATGTTCTAAGTGTCATGAGCACATATTATATCAGGGCATCATCAAATATTACTCTTTAATATAGTTTTTTTTTTTTTCTGTTTCACAATAAACTGGCAACATGGAAATATGTTTATCTCCTAAGTAAAGTGTCTGTCATGAAATAGGCTCGCAATATCTATTTGTTGAATTAAATAAGTAAATAACTTATTACTAGCCAGAATTATTTTTCCCAAACATTAGTGTTTCCATTTTTTTAATTTAAATACCATTTGGATGCTTTTATCTCATATATTTATACTCATATTACTGTCGTGTATATGGAAAGCACCTATCGTGGTATATACTATTTTAACTTTACAGCCACAGCATCTAGCACCAATTGAGTCTATTGTAGAAAACCATGATTTCTCAGTTTATTTACTCTTTAATCAGAAATGACCTTCTAACCATAGGCAAATACAAAACTTAAAGTATATATTTTTTTCTAAAACGTATTATTTTGACCTTTCCAAACAATAGCAGGTATGCAAGGACTGTTTTTTGTCACCATAAGAAACATCCAAACCTGTAGAAAAATTTTATGATTTTAGTTGAGCCAAACTGACGACAATTGCCAGGAAGAAAAATCTCAACAGAGAAAATGCTCCAGAGAATGGCAGTTTTGCTGTTTATTTTATGCATTACAATCAAAAGAGGAGGAGGGGAACTTATATGAAATCCATTAGTGATAGAATAGGGAGGCTAGAGAAAGCAGAGAAACCTTTGAGATTGGATAAGAAGTAAAATGATGAGAAAAATACTTCTTTTACATTTGTAGATACAGGATAGTTAATGGTTAACCTTTAACCCAGCCAGTGTGGCTCAGTGGTTGAGCTTTGACCCAGGAATCAAGAGGTTGCCTGTTCTATTCCTGTCAGCGCACATGCCTGGGTTGCAGGCTCAATCCCCACTAGGGGGCATGCAAGAGATAGCTGACCAGGGATGTTCCTTTCTCAATGATGTTTCTTTATATCTCTCTATTCCTCTCCCTCCCTTTCTCTTTAAAAAATAAATAAAAACATTAAAAAAACAACACACAGTTAACATTTAAAGCACATTGAGATGGCTTGTGAGGAACAAAAAAACAATGAGGGGTTCCATGGTCTCTGCTCTAGTGGAAGATTTTGCCCTAAGAAAAAAAGGGTATTACTTTGACATTCCAAAGGTATCTATATGCAAAAAGATAACAAGTTCGCTTAGTAACCATTGACCTTGTCAGGGAAGATATTGGTTTAGGATATGACTATCCACCATGACTCACTTTTAGTTAAGAAGTTTTAATTTCCGACCATGCTATGTGGTAATTTTGGTCGCTGAGTTTGTACTGAGAAGGCTAAAAAGGGCTAATTCCAATGTAACCCTGATATTTGGAGGCTAGTGATCTGAACACATGCCAGCAAGCTCAGTGTAACCTATAATTAAGTCACTGCCTCCTTCCCAGATACTGGTCTTGCAGCACCGGTTACAAAGGCCATGGGGCTGTGGATAGTGCACTGCCCCAGAGGGAGGGTTATTAATGCTGGTGCCAGATCAGACCATCAGATATGGCCTGGAGACCCCCAACACCTGGGGGCTTTCTTGCAAGGTCCGCGAAAAGGACCTGAAGCATAATCAATTTTTCGGGACAAAGATCACAGGGAGGGAGATATAAGGAGGGCCCCATGTGTGTTCCTTCACTCAGATTTGGAAGGCTGTTCCCTGACTCCGCTGGTGTATTAAACAGTGTCCCTCCTCTTCTTTGAAGCGTCCTTGGTTTTCTTTGGTCTTCTGCAATGGCAAGGCTGCCATGCAGGCCTCCCCTGAGCTTGTCATGCTTAGTATGTGGACACCTTTTAGTAAAAAATGACTGATATTCAGCAATAAAATATAATGGGAAACCTAGAAAGCACATATGACATAGCTGAAGCTCTGTATAAAAACTAACTGCTGAGTTTTATATGATCTGCAAAATACCAAAAGAACACTTTGAATGGAGGGCCAGTTTTATTTTTAGTGTAATTGAACTCTTCTCAATATGCACTTATACATAATAATGGATTTCTTAATCCCCAAGTATTTCTTACTGTGAAAAGACCTTAATATGTAAAATGTAGTCTAATATAATTCAGCAGTTTAATCAAGTGAATAAATAATTGATACATTAACATGTGTAGCATTCAGGATTATAGTGAAATGTCTGTAACTCAGTATTCAAACTGCCTGATTCTTTCCCCATCCCCCTAAGTCCAATTTATTCTGTTGGTGTTCTTTATTTTGAAGATCTAGAAATTTCAGTATAAGTGTATGCCTCATTATGTACTTAAAATTAGAACAGAAAACAAAAGTAATCTTGTATAATGATTGTTGAAATTTGTTTGTAGCCTGTGTTATGGCCATAGTAGAAACTCTGTTAAAATATCTTGGTTACATGAATAAAGGAATAAATAAATGAATGAATGAATCTGAAATAGAGCTGAACTATTTTTTAGGATTAAGAACTATATTTAATTGGTAACTTAAAATAATAGAATTTGTAGTTAGATCTGTAACATTAGAAAATAATTATACCTATTTTTTTTCCTTTTTTCTGTATTAACACCTGAAGCCTAGAAAGAGAAAATCATGTATCCTGGTCACAGAAAAACTGGAGATTTAAGTTACTAAAACTTAAATCCAGTATTTTTTTTTAATTCATGTTTATTTGTGACCCCAAAAGGATTAAATGCTGTCTTTGTCCACACACATTCCTTAAAATTTATTAGCTTTTATTGAAAGTAAAAATGTATTGGTACTTTACTAAGTTGAATGAAGACAATCCTATATAATAAAAGGCTAATACGCAAATTGTCCCCTTGACCAGAAGTTCGACCAGGGGGCAGGGCCGGCCGGCTGGCCAACCTCCTGCGTCCCCTCTCCCTGGCTGGTCCAGCCCGATGGGCCATGATTGGGGTGGGCCGGCTGAACCCCACCCATGCACAAATTTGTGCACTGGGCCTCTAGTAAAATAATAATTATATTAAACTCTAACCCTGTCCCTTAAATCTTGACCTAGAGGTATCTATTGAAGGCTGACATATTTCTACAAGCTTTACTGAATTCAAAATTTAAATATAAGGTTTTAATTTATTGTACTGTTAAGAGTTGGATAGCTTAAAATTTGAATTGTGCTTACTGAAATAAAAGAAACTGAAGGTTTGATATAGAGGTTGATATTCCATGACTTATAATCACAAACATATGCCTATTTTTACCAATTGCTCTTAAAGTTGTTTTATTTTTTTGCTCTTGTCTATTTGAACAGCTAAACAAATGCAAGGATCTACATAAAAAGCAAACATGGTGCAGAGCAATAATTCAGGTTGCCTAGTGTTATTTCATGCATTTATTTAAGTTGTCTTATTACCATTTTACTTTCTTAACAAGCATGTCGTATTTAAATATGAATTCATTCTATAAAATTAACACATTAAGAGCCTACATCAATCATATTGAAAAGTTACTAAAAATGAAATAGAACACTAATTTCACACCAGTTGAAAAAGTACAGTATGCTGTTAGAACCAAAACTTTTAGATTTATATAAATAAATTCTAAATCCAATTATTTCATTGTTAGGAACTTGTATGCAATGGCAGGCAGTTCCCAACAATCAAGGTTATTTTCACATGTCAAGGAGGTTTTTTAAGGGGAGATATTCTAAAGTGAGAAAAGGTAACATAATACCTTCAACCATTGAATGCCACTACTCTTCAAACTCTGGTTTTTGTTGTTTTTTCTTAGAACATGCCAGAGTGCATTGGTGTGCTGGCAAAAGTTTACCCCATCTCTGGTGAAAAAAAAGCACCAGTTTATAAAAATTGCATTTTTATAACTAGAGGTCTGATGTATGAAATTCGTGCAAGAGTAGGCCTTCCTTCCCTGGCTGCCAGCACCGGCTTCCCTCCAGCCACTGGCAGGCACCTGGGACCCAGGCTTCTCTCACAGTCCTGGCATCGTCTGAAAGGTCGTCCGGAAGGACGTCTGGAAGGACATCTGGTCTAATTAGCATACTATGCTTTTATTATTATGGATGTCTCCCAAGGTGATGTGATTACTTCCTACCAACCTAAAGCACTGAATGCAGAGCTGAGAAAACAATGTGCACAGTGCCCCTAGTAAGCAGAGGACAGGCACCGGGTCAGGTACCCCACTGTGGGGGATAGTCATTGCTTGTGTTTCTTACAGTGGTTTTCAGAGAATGCCTTTCTGGAAAGTATCAGAATGGAGAGCCAGCGGGAGTAGTGAGGCCCTTGTTGAACTGATTCTGTCTAAGCTGTATTCAAAATGTTCTTTAGCTCCTCGGATGTCAAGTCATTGTATAAGATTATCATATCTGCATGTATCCTAAAGTAATTACAATATTTTAATTTATGTACACAAAGCAGTTTTCAGTCTCTAAGAGAATGTTTTTGGATGGAGTCTTTTAGGAAGCCGAGTCTTTTGAAAAAGGAAGCACAGTGTTATAGCTAGCCGCCGTGGAATCTCGGGATTCCATAGAGGCCCTTCCCAAGGAGCAAATGAGCTTTGATCCCTTCTCCTTGGCTTTCTTACAAGCTATTGTTCAGAAAAAATACATAACAATAATCAGTTCTTTAAAACTTGAAAAGAACCAGCATAGTTGATAGAGCACAGAATTTGAAATCAAATGGATAAAAATTCAAGTCCTAACTGTGTAAAATTTTATAACCTCAGTCAATAAATTTGCCCTTTTTGGGCAGTAGCTGTGAAGATTGTAGAAATGGTTAGCAAAATACCGACCACTAGGTCAACAATAATAACTCATTTTTATTAGGCATGATAACTTTCAAGTGATTACCAAACCATCAGGAGTTCCTTTGTTGTGTTAAGGCATAACAACTGCAAAATAAATCATATTTGATTTTTTAACTCTAGAGCAATTAAGGGTTTCTGTGGGTGTATTTGATTCTGGGAACCATTATAACTGTATTGAACTTCCCCTCCTCCTCTTCCTCCTCCTCCTCCTCCTCCTCCTCCTGCTCCTCCTCCTCCTCCTCCTCCTCCTCCATAGGGAAACTGCTTTCCTTAGTTAAGTCTATATCTCCCTTTAAAACAAACATCTTCTTATCCTATCATCCCACTGCTTTCTTTAAGTTAGATTCCCTATTTTAGCAGTGAGTTTCAAGGTTTTTTTGCTTTCTGGTCTGCTCTTCAACCTCAAATTTTCCATTGTATTTTTCCAAATAATTATGTTCTCAACCTATTTCATTAATTGGAAAGTTTATCAAACCTCTTGGACCAGATGTATCCATAGCAGTTTCTGTATATAATGTTAAAATGAAGCCCCACTATGTCAAAATTATTTATCCTAAAGAGAAACACCCATTTAATAGAATATTTGAACAATGAAACCTATACTCTCAACATCCCAATTTTTTTAGATAAATTGAGAAATACATGAGTTGTTGAAATTCAGATTAAAACCTTCAATTGTGATTGAATAAACATAAAGAGAATGGAAAACATTACAGAAGGAACAATGCAAATAAATAGGGAATTATATTGAGTTAATATATGAGTTAATTAGAACAAGAATATTTTCTGGCCTAGAAGATTGATTTTCATGCAAATTGTTAGAATAAATTTAGTGTTGGGTATTGAATGTTTCTGTTGAATTACTCCAAAGTATTCCTCTTAATGGTGAGAAATAACAAAACCCAACTTTTCAGGAGCTTTAAAATGTTTTATTTTTATTTGTGTGTGTTTAGGTAGGCCTGATATATGAATATTAGATGGTGAGTTTTGAGTTGCTTAATACCTTGAAGGAAATTAAAACAAATTATTTTACTTCTTTGGCATAATACATTCAAAAGTAAATTTTTTCAATGACTGAATAAATCTGAGTTTTAAAAATTATAAGAGAATTTCATTTTTCCTATGTGCAGTGTGATTTGGTTTATTCTAATAAAAGTAACTGTCATTAATTAACATTTTAATCACTGTAGGTATTCTTGGTAATTGCATGTTTTCAATGCTGTCATATTCTCCTCTAAAAAGATTCCAATTCATAAATATTCAATTACTTGGGTTCATTTTCATCATAAAAGCATCAATCCCTATGTTATTTATAGGAAAGTAATATAATTACAGCTACTGCTTCAAAACCTAAATGCCTCAATTGCTATTATTAATGCATAGAAGTATGACTAGGTAGTTAACAATGAAAAAAAGATACAAAGGGAGCAAAGAAGTATCAAAATGAAGGATAGATGATTCTTTCAAGCTCACAGGAAATTGTCACTTAAATTTTTTACTTATACAGAAAATGGAAAATAAAAAGTTGTAGGAAGGCAATATCATCTTTCCTCCCTAACGTTTTCTATATTTTTTCACATGCAATGCTCATGATTTAGAGGAAAATTCACTAAAAAGCAAAAGCTCTAGATTAAAAAAAAAAGAAAAAGAAACCCAAAAGCATTTCAGTTAATGTAATTTTCAGACATGGACATTAAAACAATGTCCTGAAAAGGTTCAAGGAAATATAAACAAATATTAAGAAAATATGGCCAAGACCTGGAAATCACAGTATATATGTACTTAAATTTTGAATAGTTGGTAGTTAATAAAAAGTTTAAACCCAGAATATTAACAATCAAGTGAACTATGTTTTACTTAAAATAAGTCTTGAATACATTCAGAATGGGCATTCCTGGACTCAGTTAATGTTTTGAAGTGTCTAATATGATGCTTCTAATATTATAATCAAAGTAAATTTTTAATTATATTTTCTGATATCCAATGTGAAATTAGAGGTAATCTGTTCATTGAATATATATATTGGGGACCCACTGTGTGGTTAAAATTTAGCTAAATTCTAAACAAATTGTTCTTTCTTACCATTAGTAATTTAGGTAAACGACCTTTAAAACTTCAGATCACTTTTAACATGATGCAGTATTAGAAAGTCAATTTCCTTCTTAGAGTTTGTGTGGATTTTAAAACTTGAATGGAAGTAGTAGGTCTAGACAGGGTAAGATGTTGGTTTCCTTATTATAATTTTTAATTTCCTGATGTCATCCGTAATTTAAGTATTCAGGCACCTACTTAATCCCTTTAGAACTTTTTACTGATTATCCAGGTGCCCCCAAATTTAGCCTGGACACTTTTGTTTGAATCATTATGCAAATTGCTTTATGAAAGAATATAATCTTATGTCCTCCTTATGGAAAAATAAATTAAAAGAGGCAATCCTGAATTAATGATTTCATGCCTAAGAGTCTCAAGTGTATAAAGCTCACAAGGTTGGGTTGTGAATTTTATTCTTCTCACGTTCACTTTTGACTCTCAACTAGTGTAGAATAAGGATTATAGAAGAGTAATTTTATTATTTGTACCTGCCAATTTACACCATAACAATTTTTAATAAGAATTATTAATGACAGGATGAGGAAATATGGATTTGATGAGATATCCAAATATTTTAATTAATAAAGTATATTTTTACCATGACCTACAAAGTCAAAAATATATTATTTTTATAGGCAGATCTGCACCCTGCAATGTACAGTTATATGATAACAAGATATAGTAATATGCATGTCTTTTGGAGAAATTCTATAAAAATATTGAATATTATATACAGGATACTCAAAATAATTGTTGAATCCCAATCATAAAAATTATATCCGCTAGGTAAAAATTATACTTCTTATTAGGAAGAAACTTAGCTGATACTTTCAGGTTTGATAATGTTTTTGTTTTTCCCTGTCTTCCTGACCATGTGGGCATTCCTGTTAGAGCCCACCTCAGTGGCTCAGTGCAGGCTCTATTCTCTATCCACTTAAAGTTATGGGAAGATTTAACTAAGCCATCATTCTATTTTTGGTACCTACTTTTCTAAACCATTATTTATATATCTGAGATGCAGAAAAAATGATTTCTTGCTCCATACCAAAGAAAGGAAGCCACACTGCCAAGTTTTCTGGTTTTAACCATAGGGAATATATGTGTGTGCTATATTTTTCTAGTCATAATAAAAAACAACAACAACAACAACAAAAACAAAAACACTTAGCAAAAAACAAACAAACAAAAAAACATAGTGAAAAATAAAATTGAGTCATTGTCCAAACATCTACAAGTGTTTTCAGGGAAGATTCTTATGTTCTATGATTTGAAACCACACTTATTGTATCTAAAAGTGTTTTATTACAATGACACATTCATAGTGTTTATTGATAATGTGAACAAATGTTGTTTTAAATTGTGAAAATTCTCAGTCATTAGTACTACATGTTTTACCTGTATCCCATTCTCTCTCAGATGTTCTTATAGGACTCAGCTACCCATATATTAGAACTTTGGGTTCTATCATCTGTCATATGTGGATAATGTTCTTTTATGTAGTTGCCATCTATTTTAATCCTTCTGCTTACTTGTGAAATATTTTTATATCTCTTTTCAGTTGTGTTGATCTATTATTAAACAAATATTTTGAGTTCATAATTTCAGTTGTATTTGTCAGGTAAGAAAATTTGATTTAATTAGGTAGGAAAGATCACATAAGATTGTTAACATATTTAAAACCAGACTCTGATTTAATGATAGCAATATTTTTCTGGTTCACTCTTATTTCCATAACAGTCATTTTTCTGGTGTCCCAAGTAATACTGTAGAGTGTATTAGGGTCCTTACTTCTTTGTGAGTTCTGAACTCCAGTATTTACACTCTCAGGCCTAAAACACTGAGATAAGTTCTGCTCATCTCCTCCATCTCTCAGAAGCCGTTTTTATGTAGGTTTCCAGGTTTCCAGAAGCTTTCTGTCTGTTCTGTGTGGGGTTTTTTTTTGTGTGTGTGTGTGTTTTTTTAATAAGCACATAATGTAAAGAGAAAGTAGTATTGACATCCTTGCCTCTCTTTTTTAGGTATTTGATTTCTCAAGATATTGGTACCATGGTAGCTTTTCAATTTTGTCAAACAAATTTCCAGACAGCCATATCCTTAAAGAGGGAGAAACAGTGAGAGACTAACTTTTTAATGTATTCTTTGCAGGTTAATTAGCAATAAAGTAGCCTTCCTTCATGTGAAAAGGAAATGGAAATGTATTCTAAACATAAAAGCCTCAATTTTAGAATTATGAGAAAAATAAAATTTAAAAGTTCCACTATAAATATCATAAAATAGAATAGATATTAACCATCTATATATTTTAATATCATTTCTTTCCTCCATGAGTAGTGCCTATTGAAAGATTAAACCTTGAAATGTGAATTTATTCAGCTAATATTTATTGGTCAACTGCAATGACCTAACCTTTGTGCAGTAGTCACTACTAGCTCTGTGTACCCTCAACTCAGAATTAGCTGCCTATTTTGCATGCTGCTGGAGTAGGTGTGGCAGATCACAGCTCTTAGAGGATATTTAGCCTAACGCTTGTTTTAGTACAAGACTTGAGCTAAGAATGATTTTAACATTTTTAAATCCCTGAAAAATCTCAAAAAAGAAGAAGAATCGTGACATGTGAAAATTACATGAAGTTCAAATTTCAGTGACTATAATTAAAGTTTTATTGGAACATAGCCACACTCATTTTGCACACATTTTCCATGGCAGCTTTTACACTCCAGTGGCAGAGTTGAATGACAGAAATCATATGATCGTGAACACTTAAAATATTTACGATCTGGCCATCACAGAAAATGTTTGCTGACTTCTTACTGGATACTGATTTTGGTTTTTGACCAAAACAACATAGATTATGTTATGAAACTAGATTTCTTGTTTAGCGTACAAAAATAAAACTTTTGTTATATAAACCTTTTTGAAGAACCATTCTATATTTTGATTTTTTTTTCCTACCAGTAAAAACTCAGAAAGCATGTCCCCATTTTTATCTTTTTTGGCTACACTTTGGCAATGTGACTCTACATATTTGCATTTTGCACATAAAGTCCTTTAAGGTTCACCTTTAAAAAAACCAGTTTCATTTTTGTAGGAAAAGTTATCCTCATAAACTGTGTTGACTTGCCAACTCGAGCTCACTGATTCGCTTAGTTTCTTAGCCTGTATTTATCTCATTCTCCAAGATAATAGAAAATATCTTTTAGCAATTATATGTGTTACTTTTCAATGTAAAATACCACACCTATTTGAACATGTTTATTTACTTTACAGTTATTTAGAAAATTATTATTGTAAGGTTCAAGGTGCCAGATATAAGGTTCAAGGCGCAGGAAACAGGAGTTGGAGACCAAGGCATGTTAAAGAGGAAGTTTATTCCGCACTAACGAGCGAGATTCATTACGGAGGAGGTAGAAAGACCAGGATTAGAGGAGGGGAGGAGGAGAAGAAGGACCCAGCCAGACTGACTCGCAGACTGGGAGAGCAGCAACATGTGCAGCGGTGAACACGCCTTTTGAGGGGAGGAACAGGAAGGGGTTGGACCCAGGGCACTCGGCACGTGCTGATTGGTGGTTCAGTGTCTCCGGGATGTCCCAGTGGCAGACGCCGGTTATGTCATAACTCTGCCCATCAGTTGGGGAAAGGAAGGATCTATCAATTATTTTTTTATTTCCTAAAAAAAATTCATGCATAGAAAAATGCCTTGATAGCAACTTCCAGAAATAGCTGCAAGTAAGAATAGCTTAAGACAGTTTGGCTGGTGGGAAACCAGATAAAAAACTGTTTTAAAAAATTTCTTACAGCTTATCTAGTGCACTACAAAATTTTAAAATATCTGCTTTTCTCTAGTGTGGCATTAAGTTTTTAAAAAAAATAAATTTATCAGGCAACTTCCATAATTTCAAGCTAATGATGTGTGATTGAGGTCCAAATGTTAATCTAAGCTTTAATATTTCTAATTAATTAACCTTGGCTACAGCAGCTATAAACTGCAAAGAAAGGGATTGTTGGATGACTTACCTGAGAATAAAACAAATCCATTACCTGAACAAAATATCTTTTAAATTAAATGGTCGCCCAAAACCTACAAAAGCTTCAAAGCATATCGACATAAAAATCACTCTCAAAAGCCTTTAATTCCCTTATGATACAAAACCCACTCAGATTAAAAATAAAACAAAACAAAAACAACCAAAAAAAAAAAAATCCTCAAACTTTAAATGCTTGGAAATTAATCTGGTTGTCTTTATATACCAAGCTCAACCCATGAATAAACTTGATAGTAAAAAGGAATTCCCGGAAACAATTTTTCTTAATAATAATAAACAATAAATGCTTCCACACTACTTTGTCATATGTTCAATTTACTATGTTATATGTGTGTATAACTAGGGAAGAACAATCAAATAAGTAACTTCTTTACTATTTTCTATATTTTAATATATTAGTTGACCATGAAAACCTCCTTGCTATTATTATTATTATTCCACAAAGTCTAAAAATCTGACCAAATCTATTAGCTTAAGGAAACTTAAATGGAGAAGGCTGAAATATTACAGATTACTAGTAATGTGATCATGCCCAGTTAATCTCTCTCTCTGGGAACAGTATACCAGAAAACTGCATATTAAGTACCTCAGGGATTTTGATGCACACATAAATTTCAGATTAACTGCCTTAAGAAATAAGTGTTAGTATGTTTTTTTTGCATTAAACTTATTCTTCAAAAAAGTACAATTCAATAAAATTCCATTATAGTGTAAAACATGGTATCAATTACAATTGATCATTGAACATACAGTGATGATATACATTAAACTGTTTATAACACATTTGTGAATTTGTAAATATTGGGGCAAACTGGTGAGAAAAAATGCAACACTAAAAGAAAATAATATGCTGCCAGCTAGTGGTTGCCATCTAGGTAATTTATTTTAGCCTTGCAAAGTCTGATTTTTAAAGAGATGATGAAAACAGACATTGTTTAACTTGAAATCTCTAGACTTAAATCTAGGCACTTTTTTACACACTGATGGGCATCAACATGGAAGCCAAATACAATTTGTGAGCTATACTTTTTCATTTAATTGTCATTTTCATTTACTAGTAATAGGTAAGATACTAATTTTGTAATAAAATTATTTGCTTTGCTTGTTTCTGAAACTTTGTAGGAGGAAAAATTAAAATATGCCAACTCTTTTCCCCCCAAGAAGCATTATTTTAATGTCTGTGTACACATATATTTTTACCCCCTAAATAGTTTTGTGATTAGAGGAGAATATTGAAATTCTAATAAACAGAGGCTCTTATATTCTGAGTGCTTGTGTGATGAATACTAGGACTGACCTAAGAGCACAAAGTTCTTAGGCATGCAATTCAAGTAACTGAAGGACCAAGATCTTTGTCAATAGGTATTATCAAATCAGGAAAGACTAAGATCAGAGATTCAAAGTACTAGAAGTTCACTATAAGAACATCTTAGGAACACAGAGCAGGGAATTATGATAAATTTTTCCATTTCCTCTCTCATTTTTAAAAAATATTTTTTATCGACTTCAAAGAGGAAGAAAGAGGGAGAGATAGAAACATTAATGATGAGAGAGATTCAATGATTGGTTGCCCCCAGTATGCACCACACTGGGGATCAAGCCCACTACCTGAGCATAGGCTCTGACCTATAGTCAAACTATGACCTCCTGGTTCATACGTCGACATTCAACCACTTAGCCACACCAGCGTGGCCTCCTCTCTCATTTTGAACCTACCCAACACTTCTTCTACCCTGCCATCCAGCCTTTCAACAAAAAATGGTTTTGTAAGTAAGCAGAAGTTTGCATATAGAATCAGTATTATAAAATATCATATCTAATAAAAGGGTAATATGCAAATTGACCGTCACTCCAACATACAAGATGGCTGACCCCATTTGGCCAAAGATGTCCACCCCCATTGGACACAAGATGGCCACCACAAGATGGCCTGCAGGGGAGGGCAGTTATGGGCAATCAGGCCAGAAGGGGAGAGCAGTTGGGAGGGACCAGGCCAGCAGGGGAGGGCAGTTGGGGGCAATCAGGCCTGCAGGGGAGGGCAGTTAGGGGCCACCAGGCTGGCAATGGAGGGCAGTTAGGGCCAACCAGGCTTGCAGGGGAGGGCAGTTGGGAGGGACAAGGTGTGCAGGGGAGGACAGTTAGGGTGACCAGGCCAGCAGGAGAGGGCAGTTAGGGACAATTGGGCTGGCAGGGGAGCAGTTAGGTGTTGATCAGGCTGGCAGGGGAGTGGTTAGTGGGTGATCAGGCTGGCAGGCAGAATCAGTTAGGGACAATCAGGCAGGCAGGCAGGCAGGCAGGCAAGCGGTTGGGAGTCAGCAGTCCTGGATTGTGAGAGGGATGCCCGACTGCCCATATAGGCCCGATCCCATTGGGCCTAAACAGGCAGTCGGTCATTTCTCAAGGGGTCCCAGATTGGAGAGGGTTCAGGCTGGGCTGAGGGACACCCCCCCCTCCAAGCATGAATTTTGTGCACCGGGCCTCTAGTAATATTATAAAATCATATGTACTAACTTAGAGATGCTGTAGAGCCCAGATCCGAAATATATCTTCAATGCCCCCTCTCCACTCAACCCTACTAAAAGATAAATTCAATGAGGAAAGAACACAGTCAGATTCTATTCTGTACCCCCAGTGCAGAGAAAAGAACCTATAATATAACAGACGATCAATAAGTATTTATTTAATTACAGAACATATAGCTATATATATACTAGAGGCCCGGTGCACGAAATTCGTGCATGGGGGTAGGGGGGTTCCCTCAGCCCATCCTGCACCCTCTCCAATCTGGGACCCCTTGTGGGATGTCCAACTGTCGGGATCAGGTCTAAACCAGCAGTTGGACATCCCTTTCACAATCTGGGACCAGTGGCTCCTAACTGCTCACCTGCCTGCCTGCCTGATTGCCCCTAACTTCCCCCCCCACGCCAGTCTGATTACCTCTAACTGACTCTGCCTGCCAGCCTTATCACCACTAACTGCCCCCCCCCCCCCCCCGCCAGCCTGGTTGCCCCCACTAGCCCCCTGCTGGTCTGGTTATCCCCAACTGCCCCCCTGCCAGCCTGGTCACCCCCAACTGCTCCCCTGACTGCCTGGTCACCCCCAACTGCTCCCCTGACTGCCTGTTCACCCCCAACTGCCCCCCCCCCCCCACTGCCTCTGCCAGTCTGGTCATCCCATGCAGCCTGCTGTTTGGTCATCCATCTGTTTGTTTAGGTCATGACGACCCCTCACTTTTTATATATTAGGATTGGATTCTTTGGAGTTTTTCAAATATTTGGATTTATTTTGTATAGACATTCATAGACTTCTATTAAAGGCTAGTATTGGAAATGAAGGCATTAATCACAATAGATGACATTTTACTAACTGCCTAATGTGTCAACAATGTGTGAGGAACTCTAAAGGTGAGAAGTTTGTGTGTTCTTTTAAAGCCATCACTTTGATAAAATTATCATCATTGGGAGACTACAGATGAACGCAGAAGCCATTAGGTATAGTGTGATACCTGCTACAATAAGAACAGGAGAGCACAGGTAGATGGTGCACCTTTGCCAGATTTGAGGGGTCACGGCTCTCCTGGAGGAAATTGCTTTTAAATTCAGACTTGAAAGATGAATAATAATTAGCTAAGGAAAAGATTATGGTGGCTAATGTTAACATGGAGGGAAATAGTAGGGATCCAGAATTGAAACAGGGTTTATATTGGTTTAATAACCCTATAGGCCATGATAGTGAGTTTGCAATGCAGACCATCTGGAGAGCATACCAGAGTGGTTGTGTTGAACCCATTAGGAGAGATGCTATTTCAACAACACAGGGATGACATAGTTTAGGTACAAATCACTAGAACAGCAGTCATGGGATGAAAAGAACTAGAGAGTTTTAAACCAGATGAAGTTGCTGTGTACTCCATAAAATATAGTCAAATATCAATGATTTCATAGGATTTAACATGTAGTATTGATAGAATTTGTTGATTTCTTGGCAAAATTGGGTAGATAAAAGGAACTAATGATAATGCTGAGGTTTCTGGCTTATAAAATGCTGGTAGGAATGTGATCACAGAGGACATTGGAAATTAATAAATTCTTGAAAGTGTAGTTCTTTATTTGCAATCTTTTTTTAAATATATTTTATTGATTTTTTAAAGAGAGGAAGGGAGAGGGATAGAGAGTCAGAAACATCAATGAGAGAGAAACATCAATCAGCTGCCTCCTGGACACCCCCTACTGGGGACGTGCCCGCAACCAAGGTACATGCCCTTGACCGGAATCAAACCTGGGACCCTTGAGTCCGCAGGCCGACGCTCTATCCACTGAGCCAAACTGGTCAGGGCTTTATTTGCAATCTTAAATTTACCAATGCCTTAACAAATATAATAAACTAACAAGACATCCAAGCATTTTCTTCCTCCATAAATTATGTGGCTTTTACAGATTTCCTTCTGGTTTCCTGTTCATGGAATTTATATTGCTGAGAAATGTAATGTGGTTTGGAAAACTGCCTTACTTTGTTCAGATGAGACCTACTTAAGAAAGAGTAAATCTGAAAATTGTTGTCACACACACACACACACACACACACACACACACACACACACGTCAGTAATTGTTACCTATGGAACATCAGTAATAATTTAATAATTAAATGTCAAACATGTTTTTTCAACAAAATTTTATGAGACATTTTTTGTATGTCACTTGTCATTTTTTAAAATTATCGAGCAAAATTTACTACAAAATGAAGAGCACATTATCAGAAATGGCAATCACATACATATTTATAGTTTTACATTGACCTACCCTATGCTGTTAATTTCTAATTTCTTCAACAAGGGGTGAGTTGGACTATTTCATCTAACAGTATCATTAAAGATGTAAATTAAATAAAGGTTAGGGCAAATAGAGATTCTGTATTTTCATTAATTTGAAAAGATGTGATTAAAGTAGAGAGCAATTTCATAGCATTGTAAAAATCCATTCAATAAAATGTTTCAAATACATACTAATTTTAACAGCTTAATGTTTTTGCCTAATCGAATTTAACTTATTATAGGTAATTCAGTTTCCATAATACTCCTTGTTAACACAGAACCACAAATGATATCACTCCTTCGCTGGAACTGAGTGCTACAGTGGAATCTGTGTGTATCTGTCAAGCTGTCTTCCCCTCACTGGAGAGCCTGTCAGAAATAATTATTTCATAGTATCACGTTCACAGAGGTGCAAACCACAGGTTCCCTAGCCTTTTGTATGTCATAAATTGTGCAGACATGGAATGTTTAATAAAAGTAGTATGGACACACACCTAAGCAACCCCCCCCCACAGTTTTTTGTTTGTTTGTTTCTGTGTTTTGTTCTGTTTTCTTTTGATTTATTCATGAGTTAGTCCTTCAACTTAGATAATCTACAGGTTTTAAAAGATGTAGCAAGAATACTTAATTAGTTTACTAAAATACATTTATAAAATATAAAGTTAAATAAGAAATTCTTCTACTTCATCAATGGATATTTTGTAAGTAGAATCCCTAATATAAACTTATCGAAAATGTTTATTAATAAGAGCCAAAACCCTCAAGCTCTTGTTTAAATGAAACATCCAGCATAGGTTTATTATCTTAATGTGTGTCATTAAAGAGGAAATAACAATAATGTTCTTATGATTTAATAAGAAAACACTAAAATATGCATACTAGAGAAAACAGAGCAGTTAGTTTATATGTTATTACAGTTTATACATAATCCAATTAAACACTTAAAGATAATCATAGATATTTTATAGATTAATTACCACTTTATAGATCTAAATTCCAGGTATCCTACAAAACTCTATTACAAATAGCATTTAAGTATGTTTAAATTTTGAAGAATATTATCCACTTTTATGTAACTACAAGGAAGCAAATACTTTCTTATCTTGATGATACATCTTCCATTAGCATGTTGTAGGGTTCAGTTTCAAGGCCAATAACTGTTATTGTTTGTTAGACTAATGCAACATGATCTTCAAGATAATTTAGATCTTCAGCATAATTCCCAACATGATCATTCCAAGAAATATTGATTAAAAAATGCAATGGTGCAGCATTCAAATCAGTATGAAAATTATATATTTTCATTCAGAAAAATTTTAATTTCTATGCTAATTTCATGAGACTGTACAACAGATGTTCATTTAGAAATGGTCTTTAATGGGAATTATAAAATATCTACCAGCATATTTTATTTCTGCTATTGGCTCTTAAAGTATTTGGTAAAAATATAGACACCTTGTTCTAACAGGGCTGGAATTTGATTCCAGGCTTCAAAGTGGGGTCAGAATTTTTTTACTTTTACTTATTGATTAACCTTTTTAGATTCTTACTTTTAGCAAGCTTCTTGATCCTTGATAATGCAGATGATTACTTAAGTGTCAGCACCACTGCTTAAAAAAGAAAAATAAATGTGCTGGTTTTGTTCTGGAATATCAGATTTTTCTCCCAGGAAATCTCCATTATCCTAACCCCTGGAGTGGATAAATGTCCCTCCCAAAAGTTGACACTAAAGGAAAATGTCAGAAAAGGTTTTTGTTTTGTTTCATTTTTGTTTATTTATTTATTGTTATATATAGGACTCATGATTACTTTTGTTGTCCCATAAGAATTGTATCCAATAATTAGAGTGCTTGGGTTACAATTCAGACTCCACTACAGGTTACTTCTGTGCATTTAAATAAACTATATAAACTCATTAAATCTCCTCTTATTTATCATTAAGGTAAGACTTATATTGATGTTATCAATAGGAGAGAGAATTAACATGTTACCATGTTTAAAGTAATGTGTAATATAAACGATTTACTTTTTTTAGCATTATGTTCACTTCAATTGTAGCATTTATTATTTTAATGCTTTCATTGAAAAGCACATGTCTATGAAAAACAAATAACTATTTTTTGGCATATTCATAACCCTACAAAATAAAAGTAGGGTAAAAGTGTAGTTATATAATGAGACAAAAGTGACTTACCTGACTGAAAATAAGTTATACACATACTGTTCATTTCATACAAAAGTGAAAACAAGCAAATACAAAACAAACCAAGAATAAGCCAACTTCTTTCCTTATTCACACATTGTCTTCCCAGCGACACACATCCTATCTAATAAAGAGGGAATATGCTAATTGACCATCACTCCGTCACAAACATGGCTACACCCACAGCTGAGGCCAAGTTCCCATAAGAAGCCTTAATGAGCAATCAGCAGGGACCTGAGGCTATGCCCTACCCTGCCTCTGTGGGGTTTGACAGGGGACCTCAGGCCACACCCCCATCCCAGCACTGGGCCAGGGCACCTGAGGCTGTGCCCTCCTGCCTGGCTGGGCTTGACAGGGGACCTCAGGCCATGCCCCTCACCCAGCGGGACTTGACAGGGGATCTCAGGCTGTGTCCCCCAGTCCCCCACCTGGTGGGGCTTGACGGAGGACCTCAAGGCATGCCCCCCAACCTGGTCTTGTCTGGGGGACCTCAGGCCACGCCCCCTGTCCTGGTGCTGGGCCAGGGGACCTGAGGCTACACCCCTGCCCAGCAGGGTTTGTCAAGGTTGAGACTGGCCGGGTCTGGATCTAGCCCAAAGGCGGCGGGGGCGGGGGGGGGGGGGCGGCCGGGTCTGGGTCTCATGTGATTTTGAGGTGCATGTGGGTGGGCGGAGACTTGACTCTGGGTCCCATGGTGCGCCCCAGACTCTGACAGGAGGAAGGTTTTCATATACATTTTACTAATTTTCTTTCATCTCTGATACTTCTATTATAGAGAAAGGGCAAATAGCAATATTAAATTATTTCCTCTAATTAATCCCCTTTTAATGTGCACGAATTTCGTGCATGGGGCCACTAGTGTATGGATAAAACCACACTTCTATTTTCCTATTCTCAGTTACCATCTGCAAATTTCCCTGCCAAAATTAAGTGTTAATTTGCCACAAAACATGCTTAAAAGAGTGAAGAATTTTAGCAAAAACAATAATAACAGAGATTTGCCAGAGATATTGATGAATGGCATATCTTTTACCAATGAAACAAAATGACCTATTTAAGGACTAACACTTGAATAAGGTGATATTAAAATCCAAGTTTTGCCCTGACCGGTTTGGCTCAGTGGATAGAGTGTCGGCCTGTGGACTGAAAGGTCACAGGTTCGATTCCGGTCAAGAGCATGTACCTTGGTTGCGGGCACATCCCCAGTGGGGGGTGTGCAAGAGGCAGCTGATCGATGTTTCTCTCTCATCGATGTTTCTACCTCTCTGTCCTTCTCCCTTCCTCTCTGTAAAAAATCAATAAAATATATTTTTTAAAAAATCCAAGTCTTTTAACTCCCAATCCAAAGCTCTTTCTACTATTAAATCAAAAGAGCAAATTTAAAAATTAGCTAATTTGAAATGCCTTTCAATAACTATTCTGTTTTCATAGCTTCTGTGACTGAGCCAATGAAATTTTAATGTAGGCTCTTTGTTTTTATCACTTTTGTATTTCTCCTGTTCATCTACTGTTTATTTAAAAGTTAATATTCTGTTACCTCCCACTTGCCCACTGTCAATCTTCCACCCCTTCATTTATTTAACATTCATCCTTAAATCTCATATCTTTCAAAATATATTTTTATAATACTTAGAAAAGTAGATCAAAACTATAAATGGTAATTTATATAAAATTTATCCAAGTTAGAAACAATTTGTAACAGTAGGAAAGGTGTGAAATATATGTTGAAAGTTTAGTTACAAATATTAATTAATAAAATGGGAAAGTTAAGAAATTTTTGCCTTAAAAATGTACTTAAAATATTAAATAGAAATAAAATAATTATTAAAAGACTAGAGGCCCAGCACACGAAATTTGTGCACGGTCAGGGTCCCTAGTCCTGGCCTGTGATTTGTGTGTGGGGTGACCGGTGGGGTGATTGGGGTCCCACTCACTCACACCCATCTTGGCCTGGCGCCGCCAGCATCTACCACCACCCACCCCTGGTTCCCCGTTCCCCGTTGGGCAATCGGAGCCTGTCAGCCAGGGGGAGGGACCAAGAGGTTGGCCGGCAGGCCCTGATTGGGCAATCAGGGCCTGCAGGCTGGGGGCAGCTCCTGCATTGATAGTCTTCTCCCTGGTGGTCAGTGCGCATCGTAGCAGACGGTTGTTCTGCCATCTGGTCAATTCGCATATTACGCTTTTATATATACAGATGATTAATAGCCAAGCACAGGGAATGGTAGTAATTTTTACACATGCATTAATTGTTTATTACTGTCATAATAATTTACCACAAAGTTAGAGGCTTCATATAACATATATGTATTATCTTAGAGTTCTATAAGTCAGACATTTGGTGGGTTTGGTTGGCATCTCTGCTTTAAATTTCACAAGTTCAAAATTAAGTTATCAGCAGGGCTGGCCTCTGAGGATAAATCCACTTCCAGACCCATGCAGATTGATAGCAGAATTCAGTTGGTAGGACTGAGGTCCTCATAGCGTGCTGTATTTGGCTGAAGGTCATTCTCAGCTTCTGAAGACTGTGTGTGCTCCCTGGCCCACAGCTATCTATTTTCAAAGTAAGCAAATCCCTCTCATTTTCTAAATAGCTCCTCTTCTTCTTCCTCCGTACTCTCTGGCTTATATTTCTGCCTCTCTCTTCCATTTTAAGGACCCATGTGGTGGTATGGGGCCCAACCAGATGATTCAGGATAATTCTTCTCTACTTAAGATTTATAACTTGGACTCTTTCTGGAAAAATCCCTTCTACAATGTAATATGACATAATGCCAGGTTCCAGAGATTAGGACATGGGCATCTTTAGCAGCAGCATGGGAGGTTGGCTACCAGTATTTAGAAGCCAAGCATGATTATTAATGACTAGAGGCCCGATGCACGAAATTTGTGCAAGGGCCTTGGCCCCATCCCCTGCCTGCTGCCATCGCAGCCAGGGGCCTCTGCTGCCTCTGCCTCATCCCCCACCTGCTGCGGCTTTGTCCAGAAGGAAGGACGTCCAGATTAATTAGCATATTACACTTTTATTATTATAGATGTCCAACCCACCTGACCCACCAGGGTCCTTCTGACACTCTCTGACAACCCTCCTCTGCACTCCATCCTGGCACACCAGGCGCTAATTCAAAGAATTCCTTAGCTTCTTGCTTCTTTCTAGAAAGAGAAATGGTAACTTTTGTAACTACTTCACAACTAACATGTCTTTCCAGTCAGCTGTCAGCTATAGGGTGCTTTGGTGAACCACCACTTCAGAATTTTACTCTGAACAGATTTCATTGTCATACCTCTGGAGTGCCATCCAAGTTTTCAAAATGTGCTCAGCCAGAAAGGCCCAACTTCATGCAGCTGCTGCAAAGTTACAGCCCTGTGCTTTCGTGTTAGTCACCTTATAGTTACCATGTAATTAGTGCCACTTAATGTATGTTACCAAAAAATAAATATTTCAACACTAAACTAGATGTGTGTGGTATTTTTTGTATAATTGGATTTCCTAATACTGACATTTGTCATCCCTACAGTGTATTGGTCTTTATAAAAAAGGAAGTGTATTGGAAGATAAAGTCAGATGGAAATCCCTCCCCCCAAATCTACCCATTCAACATAATTAAAGGGGGTGATTCAACAGTTTTGTGGCTTGTTCACTAAATCAAGTATTTTCATTTCTCCTGATCTTTTCTAAAAGGGTAGAAATATTATTATTTGGACCCACTTCAGTGTCAAACACTGAACTTTTATTGATTTCTTCAGCAAGTATTAATTAAGCACTTCCTCTGTGGTAGGTCCTATTCTAGGCACTAGGTCCAGAGACGTAACGAAAATACATAATGTCCCTGCACTCATGGAGTTTTCAATGAGGTGAAGGAAACCATTGAACTTTCCTTGTCATCTAAGATTATGTCAATTATAATGAATAAATTTAAACATCGGGTAAGAAAGTTGTTGAGGTGGGAACAAGGGTATATTTTAGGAAATGAATGAATCAGAACCTACGGAAGAGAATTCCAGGAAGAGGGAACAGAAAGAGCAAAGGTGATAGCCGTAAAGGAATTTGATCTATTCAAGGAAGTGCAAAGGGCCAACTTCTAATAGAAAATCTAGTGAAGTCAGGAAGTGAATGCTTTTGTGGGGGAATTTATATATGCATTTGTTTACCTAAAGGCAACTTGAGTGAAATGTCAATGACTAATGCCTGGATCTCTCCAAGATCCAATACTCCTTGAAGATAAACAACTTTTATTAAACACTAAGCATTAAAAACATTGATCAATAAAATGTATCTGTATCATACCCCATCATCTACACAACACTGATTTAAAATGAAGAAGTAAACAGAGTATGGAGCCTTCCAAAGGAATGCTGTTGAAAACATTTAAATAAAACATATATTAAACCTGAAGTTTCCTCTAACTTCACTAAGAATTGATTTTATTATGACTAAATTATTTCTGAAGTGGTGTGTGTATGTGAATTCTGTGTGAATTAAAATCCATTATACTATTTTTCTCTTTTCTTGGACAAAAATTCATTAAAGCTTTATAGCTGTGTAATTAAAAATATAGACATTGGTGATAAATGAGCTGGAATTAAATCATGACCCTAACATTTATTAATTAGGTGGCCTTGAATCTTCCATGCCTTAATCTCATCATCTGTAAAATGAGGATGATATTAACTGACTAACATTTCTGGATTATTTTAGAAATGAGCCCTGGCTGGTTTGGCTCCGTGGATAGAGTGTTGGCCTGCAGAATGAAGGGTCCCAGGTTCAATTTCGGCCAAGGGCACATGCCTGGGTTGGGGGTTCAATCCCCAGTAGGGGGCATGCAAGAGGCATCTGGTCAATGATTCACTCTCATCATTGATGTTTCTATCTCTCTCTCTGTCTCCCTTCCTCTCTGAAATCAATAAAGATATATATATACTAGTATATTTAAAAAAATGAAATAATATAGTGTATATATAAATACTCAATATATTAACTAAGATGTTAAACATATGTATATAGGAATTGGTTTTTTATATCTTGTTTAATTTAAATTTATACTATGTTATTTAAATTCATATATTTTTTTCAATATGTTTAAAATAATATAATTATAAGATAAAAAATAACAATTAGGTTTATAAAATGCAAAATATGTAGGTGTCTTTGCCTATGCTAAATCCTAAATATTTAATACTTAAAGGTAATACGGCATCTGGATCAAAAAATTAGCACATTTTTCTAATAGACAATTATTTTCCTTGAAAGAGGACCGTCTTTGAAATATATATTACCTCTAGGAATTTGAATTAAAGGATTTCGGGAAAATATTGCAGCATACACTTAAATTTACCTATACAATGAGTCAGAGGGAAAGATAAGGTTGTAAAACAAACCAATTTATGAGCAAATAAAGAGTACATTTCTGCATTCAGGTATTTCTCCTTGGTCCCAAAAGACTAAAAACAATCTAAATTATAATTGCCTCTATGTACAAGACTCAAAGAAAAAATGTGTAGTTGGAAAGGAAAATCAATATTCTTTGGAGAATATATTATTTGGATATTTAGAATGCTCTGCTTGAATATAGTATATTTTATTTGTGATGCTTATGATTTTTCTCATATTTCTTTTGATGCTACTTACCAAGATTCTTCTTTGTTTCTCATTATTAAAATTTTGTTGGATAATTCAAACTGTGTTAAGGTACTTTCAGAGGTTTATGTGGAGTATTAACATCAATCATCTCTCACCTGTATTAGTATGTATGCCTTTATCATATGGCTCTTTTTTCACTGTATGCTCAGCCATCTGCAAAGTTTTCACTCCTGGAACTATGCTAAAAAAGGAAACTTCTTAAAATTAGAAAAATCTTTACTTCTTACAAGCATAATGAAATATAATTATGTCATATCTGACCAGGGAATAAAGAATCTGGTTTAATATTTTGACTCTTAGTGTCTCATTTTTTGAAAAATTTCTCTTTAGTGCTTATACTTATTTCTAATATATTTTGTATTCTAATATGATTTCATATTATTTCTAATATGAAAATATGCATTTGTAGAATGCTATTGTAAAAATAGAATAATTTTAAATGTTTGAAGGATGTAAATGTTTTAAATTCTGATTTAAAAGGCAGGATTCATGACCTTAACTGGCTTACATTCACTTTTGGTTTCATCTACGGAATATATATACATTTGGAAATATATTCACTCCACACTTACCCCCTGCCCCTCCAAAAATTCAAGACAAAATGCATGTCAGTGACTTTGCTCCAACCAATCACAGATCTGACATTTCAGAGGAGCCAAATAACCCCAAATCTAAAGAGATATGGATTCCTGTAGAAAGGTATGGGGAGCAAACGCTGCATTAGAAGGACAAAGAGCACATCATGCTGGGAGGAAGAATTCTGCTAGAATAGTTGAATTACCAAGAACAGGCTGGCAGAAGAAGATGAAGCCCTGGTGGCTACAGATACAGATACACCCTCTTGCCGGCCTTTTTTTCTGTGAACCCCAACAGACGCTCACAAACCAGGAAGGTGAGTCCCGAGAAAATGGTCTTGGAGGAGGACAGCAGCTGCTGTGGGAGGGACAGAAACTGCCCTAGAACCATTCTCTACATCAACTATGAAGAAAGAGAGTTTTAAACTGTGGGGAGAAGAGTAACAAACTGTGACCTGTGAGGCCCGTTTGTGACACTGGGAACAATCATTAAGGACAGGAAGGGGCTTTCTGTCTTGAGGGGTATGTATCTGAGAAATACCCAAGAGTTCTTTAACTCAGAAATCTAGGCCAACAAGAGGATTAATTAAGAATGCCACAGGATTACTAATTAAGAGAACATTATATAGGTATGTAGAGACAGATAGGAGACAGATGATAGATATAACTTTAGGATTCTGTAATAAACTTCCAGTTTCTCTTCACTTAAGTCAAAATGCTTACTATGGTTAATACACAGTCTTAGAGAAAAATTTTCTGGTTTATTAAAGAACTATGTTTTCCTTATACTGGCCAAAGCTGTAGTAGTCCTAATTAATCAATTTATGGCCTCTCTGTACTAATGCCAATTGGCCTTGTCAACGACTTGGATTGGGACCTTTATTACCTATTGAGGTAATACTTCATTTAGCTTATGATTTCACATGTGCTAAAACTTCCTTTAAATTCAGTGCCTTCTTTAACGCTCCTACTGCCAGAGGGGTTTCTTTCCAATGGGCACTATACAGCACTGCCTTTTACTTACTTATTAACTGAGAAATATTTTCTCTCTTTTTTTACAAGGTATTGCTGCTCATCTGCAGTCTTTCTGCTGAAAGGTCTTTACTCCTGCTCTCAATGTGCTCTCTTGCATCTCCAAAAGAGAGGACAATTTACGCTTATTTTTGTGGAAGAGAATCAGTTAGCAGAATTATGGATGGTATGCCATTTTCCTGTAGCAGCATTTAATACCAAACCTTTCTACAGACATTTAGCAGATGTCCTTTCTAATTTCTTAGTGAATACTCTCAATTTAATTATGACACGGGATTTCCATGATGTTACTCTTATTCCAAGTATATTTGTCAGTTCTTTTAATAAATTTTACCAATGTGTCTCATTAATTTTTTTCTTTTAATCTAAATTTGTAACAATATGGATGGCATAAAAACATGCTCATATCAATTCAATGTGGGGTTGAACACACAAGCGTCTTTCACATAGAGGACAGACAAAGGTTGGAAAAGTGGTACATGTTCTCACATTTCTTCTCTAAACTCTACAGAGATATAGATATGGCCATCTCTAGGTCTCTATACCTAGTTTACCTATAAACACCTATGTTTAAGACATAGATTGTCTAAGACATGATTTTTTGTTCTGTTAATCTTCACATGAAGATATTTTTTCCAATGATTTTTTTTAGAGAAAATGGAAGGGGGGAGGGGAAGGAAGAGGGAGGGGGAGAGAAAGAGAGAGAGAGAGATGTGAGAGAGACACATCGATTGGTTGCCTCCCACATACTTTGGGGCAGGGATTGAACCTGCAACCCAGGTACCTGCCGTTGACCAGGAATCAAAATCATGACACTTAGGTTCACGGGCCAATCTAACCACTTAGCAACACCAGCCAGGACTAAGACATGATTTTAGGAAAGAACATTTATATAAACAAGTTAATTTGAAAGGGCTCATTTTCTTTTCTAACTTGTGGGTTTAAAACCTAAAATGGGAGAACTGCATCAAAGGACTATCAATGTGTGTAACCATCAAAAGTCTCGTTTTCTCAAAACTTGCAGGCTCTTAATTGAACTCATTTTCCAACCATTTAACCAATTTCTATAACTTCATATTTTTTAATAAAAGCCAAAGTTAATAAAATTGTGCCAATAGATAAAATATTGTGAGGACTTATTTTTTTAAGTTTATCTACTAATTTTTCTAATTCTGTGGACATGAAGTAGTTATAATTTAATCTTATGGGTATGGAGGTGATTTTACAAATTGTATGTAGTGTCTATTATGTAATTCCAATACAGAGTCAGGCCATTCTCTTATTCTCTGAGAAATTGTCTTCAGGATGAATAGAAAGTGCTATTTTTAAATTATTGTTTTTGTAACTTAACTTTTTCATGGAATGCAGGCATGTCTTCTCCAGATTCTGTTAGTATGAAATCTGTCATTTGTTGAATGTAAAAAGCATGATGCAGCTCATTACTGATTTATTATCTCCATCAAGTAATTTCCTCACCTCAGAACAGTCAACCCCTTCCTTTTCTACCAATTACATTCAGCTGAGTCGAAAATAAGAATTTTACGGTTACTTTTACCAATACCAAATCTGGTAAGGGTAATTAAATGTTCCAAATGTCATGGTTAATGTACATATACTTGAATCATGTCTTTAAATATTATTTTAGTTTTCATTTCATACTAGTTTACTTCCTCTGTAAATATTGATGTGCTCAGAATCCGTCAGTGCAATAAATTGAACTGATCCCTCTTGGTTCATAAAATATTTACCCGTGTCTCAAAATGTCAAAATATTTTAGCCCAGTGTTTTTAAAAACTACGATTTAACATGCTGCCAGAAGTAAAGAATTAGTTTCCCTTCTTGAGGCAGATTATAAAAACAAACTGATATTTCTAAATTTATGTATTTTAAAATCCATGAAATCAAATTTCCACTTCACATTTTCTGCTATCTTATGTAATTTGTTTTATATTAATAAAATTATATCTGACACACTTCTTATTCTTGATAAAAAAACTAAAACTCACTCAAAATGTTAAGCTTTACTAAAGAGAAGTCATCATAATTTGTAACAATTCCACATCTCCTTGCATTTACTAACAATTCCTTGCTCACCTAGAAGGCCATGCAGTGATTATATGCTACAGTAGGGCATAAACTTTCCTTTCACTCCACTAGCATCTATATATATATTTTTTTTTCTTTAACCCACTTGTTTATAATAGGCTTAAAGGAAGAATGGCTTCTCCGATATCAAAAGGCAGTGAAGCAGCTGACATAGAATTTCATAAGGTTTTGGTGGGTGGCAGAGCAGCGATAGCTGCCTAAGTGGAAGCTTTGCTGGGTGCACTTGGCCTTTATCACGCATTCCAGTGCACCGGTCTCTCTGGTGCGTGGCCAGTTGTATAATCAGAGAAGCAGAGGCTGCATAATGATGACTTTAATGATTGTTTTAGGAGAGTGAGGAACTCTGGTTACTGTCTCAAGGTGTAATGAAGAAGCATAAATGATCGTGTATAGGTCTAGAAATATATTTGAAGTCCGGGTTTCAGGACTCTCTTATGAGTAATGTTTGTGTACAACAGAAGAAGACACATGATGAATATTTTACTGGAGACTTTCTTAAAGTTAATAAAAGTATTTTATAGAATATACATGGTCAATTATTTTAATATTAGGAATAAAATTTAATGAAACATATGGTTTTAATGTATTTGTGAATATTATATTTATTGCACATGTACTTTTGTATGAAAACAGTTCTTACATATTATGGATATCAACTTTAAAAATACATTTAAATATGATAATATGTTCATATTACATATTTACAAGTCTATAATTGTTAAAATTATGGTTTTAAAAATGTTTTATTCCAATGTAATGTCCCCATAATGAATTTTTGAAAAGATTTATTTCAGCAATAAAAATAGATACTGAATTTGGATTACACATTTAAATTAATTATAGAATCTGAATACACATGTTGGAGTAGGAATATATTTCTTGAACTACCTTTTTATATTGAATAAGAAATTCATCTTTTTTAAATTTTTTTCATGAGTAACTTTTTAAAGTTATCTTCACTGAGGCAGTAGATGTGTGTGACAGTTAGATTGTCAATCATATCTGGTTGAGATTTTATCACCTGATTCTCATAATTCTCACATAGTTAGACTTGTGGGTGTTACAGATCCATCAAAAATTAGCCCAATGATCTTGAGTAAGATATGTAATTTGAATCTCAGTGACCCATCCCTAAATCAAGAGTGTTGGGATCTATGAATTATACAGACTGTGCATGCTCTCCCACTTCTTTACTTGCATAATTCTTCATCTGTGGATGCCATGTAGCATTAGAATTAAAAAATCTCATGATTCCAAAAGCATAAATCTATGTTGTCTACTTTGTCATTTTCTTTTGAAATTTCTTATTAGTATTTAAAGACTTGAAATATACAATGAATGTAACACAAATAAGAGGAAGTTATTTAATAATAGTAACTTATTTTATTTTATTTATTTATTATTTTATTTTATTATTTTTTTTACCATTTTTTATTAAGGTATTATATGTGTACATATCTTACCATTGCCCCCCCCCCCACTCCCATACATGCCCCTAACCCCCAATGTTTTGCATCTGTTGGTTATTCTTTTTTGCATGCATATAAGTCCTTTGGTTGATCTCTTATTTCCCCCACTCTCCCTAACCTTCCCGCTGTAATTTGACAGTCTGTTTGATGCTTTATTGCCTCTGTATCTATCTTTTTGTTCATCAGTTTATAATGTTTTTTATTATCCACAAATGAGTGAGATCATGTGGTATTTTTCTTTCATTAACTGGCTTATTTCACTTAGCATAATGTTCTCCAATTCCATCCAGGTTGCTACAAATGGTAAGAATTCCTTCTTTTTTTGTTGCAGCATAGTATTCCATTGTGTAGATGTACCATAGTTTTCTGATCCAGTCATCTGCTGAAGGGCACCTAGGCTGTTTCCAAATCTTAGCTATTGTAAATTGTGCTGCTATGAACATAGGGGTGCATATATCCTTTCTGATTGGTGTTTCTAGTTTCTTAGGATATATTCCTAGGAGTGGGATTACTGGGTCAAATGGGAGTTCCATTTTCAGTTTTTTGAGGCAACTCCATACTGTTCTCCACAGTGGCTGCACCAGTCTGCATTCCCACCAGCAGTGCACGAGGGTTCCTTTTTCTCCGCATCCTCGTCAACACTTGTCATTTGTTGATTTGTAGTAACTTATTTTAAATAAACAAAAGACAAACTTGAAATTCTTAGGTCCCAGTCCCTCACCTCCTCCAACTACCTGCACACACACACACACACACACACACAGACACACACACTCAAGCACGTGCGCACACACACTATGCATGTAATCATGTGCCCCAGTATAACACAACTTCTAAGCTTATCCCCCGCTGTAAATATTATTGTGTGCCTAGGGCAGTGGTTGGCAAACCGCGGCTTGCGAGCCACATGTGGCTCTTTGGCCCCTTGAGTGTGGCTCTTCCACAAAATACCATGGCCTGGGCGAGTCTATTTTGAAGAAGTGGCGTTAGAAGTTTAAGTTTAAAAAATTTGGCTCTCCAAAGAAATTTCAATTGTTGTACTGTTGATATTTGGCTCTGTTGACTAATGAGTTTGCTGACCACTGGCTAGGGATATAACTCTGAATTGTTAAATCTTCTTTTTATTTACCTTATCATTCTTTAAGATTAAAAAATGTTAAATGGCCATGCTATAAATATAGCTGCTGAAGAAAAGAGAGCACTTTTATTTTATTAACCTCAGGAAAATTAGGGATCTCTGTGCTTCTTTCTGCAAAAACCATACAAAGTTCTAAATGCCAATTTTTGGTATCAGAAACTCCTACAACACTACATATTTGTAAATGTACGTGTTTTTTCTTGACACTATGCCTATGCTTACTCTCCTTTGAATTTTCCCCCTAATATTTCCTAATGCTATGTATTATTTTTGTTTAAAAATATAATCAAAATACTACATGAAATATGACTTTTAAATAAAAAAAACCATAGGACAGTTTAATTATGAAAATCAAGAGTTCCTTTCACTACTCATTCAGTTTCTAATACCCCACCCCTCTAGAAATCACATTGATTATTTCTGTTTTTAAGCCTACTGGTTTTCTCCTATGACAGATCTTTCATTTTCCCCTCACTCCACATGGCCACAGGACTCTGCAGCTAGAAGCTCCCTCCCCAACCTGTCTTACTGCTAGATGAGTCTATATGAACAAATTCAAGCCAATGGTATAAGAGCAGCTTAGGGTCACACATTTTAAAAATCAAAATGTTTATCTTCTACTTTCCTTCTTTTTTTTTTTTAAGAATACATTTTATTGATTTCAGAGCGGAAGGGAGAGAGAGATAGAAAGATCAATGATGAGAGAGAATCATTGATTGGCTGCTCTAGCATATGCCCTGGCTGGGAATCTAACCAGGACCTCCTGGCTCATAGGTCTATGCTCAACCACTGAGCCATGAAGGCTGGGCTTCCTTCTTTCTTTATTCAGAAAGAAAACAAATGTGGGGCTAGTGAGCGAGCTTCTATCAAGCAGAGGAGGACAGACCTTGGAGGAGAGCAGGGCAGTAAGAATAAAGAAATGTGTCTGGAGATCCTCGTGGAGTGTCACCTCACTGTCCCCCTACCATAGACTATGCTAGGAGACAGAAATGCACTTGTCAAGTACATTTAAGTGTCTGCATTTTGAAATTTTATTGTTATAACAAATTTTCCTATATTCAAATTAATGAGGAAATGTACCTCTATTTAAAAAAATTCTAAGATGTGACTGATGATTTTTACTATGACTACTATGTTATTTTAGAGTGTTGTTGTTTTTTACTAGAATTAACTAAATATTTATTTTTTGGTTCTTGGTTATAGACTACAAAAAGCCTGAGTTTACTGGAATAAAACATTATCCCAAACTAGCTGGAGCCCCAAATGTCATGGGACATCCTTTAACACTGTCCTGAGTTGGACCCACTCTCTCTTTCAATTTTTGTTCTGGTTTTATTTCTTAGTTCCACTGAGAGAGAAAAAAAAAGCATAACGTTTGATCCAAAAAGATAAGTGGGAATAGAATTATCACTTCAAAATTATTTTCCCCTAAACTTAGAAGTGGTCTCCCCATTGTCTTTTTATAGCTAGTTGGAGAACTTTCTTAGCAGTCTAATTTTTGTTCCATTGGATCTATTATGACTTTTTATTTGTTTTGTTTTCAATTCTCTAGAATACATACTTGGTGTACCAAAATATCTTTTGATATATATAAAAGGTTTTTTAAAAGGTGAATCTTTTTTTTCATTGATTTTGTTGGACATTGTAATCCTTTCCATTTTAATTCTTATACCATTCTACTCTGGAATCTTTTTATTATATTTCTGATATTTTTATTCTATTAATTTTTCCCAATGTCTTTGAAGTGTCTAACTTTTCACTCAAATCCCATTTGGTTCTTGAAGTCACTTGGGACAAGCACAGCCTACCTACCTTAGTTCCTTTATCCCCATTGCCTAGCATGGTATCAGATGTTTAGTTATATTAATAAACACTTTGGAATCAGGGAATCAAAGAATATATCAAAGGTATAGCAAGCAGTCTTTGCTAGTTACATAATTGTGCTAAAAATAATGCCTGTGACTCAAAAATTCACAAGTATTAGGTTTTGGTTTGGTACTGAAGGTCCCTCTATGGATGCTGAAACTAACCACATGCTTGCAATCTTAGAGGGTCTCATCTTTATTGGGTTTAGCTCTGTTTCCATCTCTTGAGAACTGCATCTGCCTAAAAGCTCTACCTGGTTAGCTCTGATGGCCTTTTGACCCAGTTCTTCCTTGTCTCTCATTCCCCTTGAAGAAGCCTTAACAGAGCCTTCCTATAAGCTGCAGGCAGCAAGCTTCTTGCCTTCTGTCCAGGAGTTGCTTTATTGATGCTGAAGGAGAAATGCAGTGGCAGACTCTCAGGACACATTCACTCTTCTGTCTCACCTGAGCAAACCTGCATTCTGTGGCTTTCACTGAGGAGGCCTCTGCTGTTGTGTTTGGCTGTTGTTTCCAAGCCAGATGCCTGAGAATAGAGACAGTAACCCTTAGAAGTTCAGAGAAGCTGACAACTCAGTGAGTGGCCTCTGAATAATGGTGGATTAAAGGCAGTGGATAAATTATTCTCTTTGTCCCCATAATCCATAGAATAATTCAAGAAGCAATAGATAATACTACCTCTCTCTCTCTGATGACCTCCAGTGTAAACAAACACTCTGTTACAAAGCTATGAACTGTGTTCAACCTTTCCCGGCCTCCTTTTCATTATCCTTCTCTTCTGTTTGCCTGAATTGTACAACACAACAAAGTGCTAGCATAGAAGACTTTACCTCAAGCTTTGTTTTCTAGGAAAACTGGAAAATATATTAATCAAGATTTACATCACATTTAGTGAGCCCTAAGATGAACTTTCAAAAAGAGACTGTGGAAGCCAGTGCCTACTTTGGCATATTCTTCTCTGCCATGGAAATGGGCAATGCTTCAGAGAGAGGCTGCTTTGTCAACTTGGGTCTAAAACTAAAGACATTGTAGAACAGAGCCCTGATTTATCAGCTTCTGAGATTTTGGGGACTGTATAACATAGTTTATGTTAACAGAAAATAACATCAAAAGTCTATTTTGCCTTAATCTAAACCCTTAAGTTAAGGCATGTGGAATTGGTGTTGGAGCTGGGTAGGAGGTAATGAAAAAAATGGTTATCTGAAGTTAGAGGAGGGGACAATTTATGTTACACCATGGTTATGTGTGTGTAAAACTGTTGTCTTATATAATATGAAAGATAAATAGTGTATCTAATAATTGTGTAAATTAATGGAAAGTGTGAAAAAAACAGAAGGTAGGCAAACACTGAAAGTAGCATGTGTTTGATGAAAAATAAACAATTATATTTATGTTGTTACCTATAAATATTTTTAAGAACAGAAAACTATAAAAGTCAAGAAGTTTCATTACAAACATTATGATATTAAAATTAATGGTAAATAAACTCATGATTTTATAACACAAATAATACAAATGAATGAATATACAAAAATACATACATATATATAAACTGAAAAGCTGTTTACTGAAAAGTCATTAAACAAAAACAATTTCTGGTAGCAATAATTACTCTAATTTGTCAATTGTAAGTATTGAATGATGTCTATGAAAAAGAAAACAAAAACAAGCCAGATCTCCTGAGACGAATTGCTGATTTCAAGTCAGGTATGAGATACATACAGTAGGAATCTAAGATATTTTGTTGTGACAAAAAGTAAAGAAACTATCTATCCTATCTAATAAAGAGGGAATATGCTAATTGACCATCACACCCTCACAAAGATGGCAGTGCCCACAGCTAATAAAGAGGGAATATACTAATTGACTGTCATGCCCTCAAAGATGGTGGCACCCACAGCCACAAGATGGCAGTGCCCAGGCCCCTGAACCCCGCTGGGGCAGCAGGCACATGGTAAGGCCAGGCCCTACCCCAGGCGAGTCCAGCCACTTCGTGTGCCTACCTCCGGAGTCCCCCAGTCCCCCAGTCCCCTCAGCCCCCCGGCTGCCCAGGGCCAGCCCGAGGCACAGGCAAGCCTCGGATGGGGGCTGCCCAGCTGCCCAGGGCTGCCTGAGGCTCAGGTAACCAGGGCCGGCTGAGGCTTTCCCTGCTGGCAGCAGCAGAGGTGTGATGGGGGCGTCATCTTGCCCTGATTGCCAGGTCGTTTCCCACCTCTGAGGGCTCCTGGACTGTGAGAAGGGGCAGGCCGGGCTGAGGGAACCCCCCTGCAGTGCATGAATTTTCATGCACCAGGCCTCTAATATATATATAAAAGCTAAAATGCTAAGTGTCCGTCTAGGTAATGATGTCACATAGCAATGCCCAGCTTCCTCTCCCTAGCAACTAGCCTCCTTGGAGTTTCTTCAGCCCAGGAACATGACTTGCTTTATAACCAGGTGGAAACATTTCACACTGTAACCAAATGTCTGTGAAGTGTTTTCTTGTGCCTCATCTCATTTGATCCTCACAGAAGTCCTGGAGTAGAGAGATAGGAGACTCGATGGAATCCCATTTTCTTTTCATTAGCCAGAAAACAGAGATTTAGAAAGCTTAGAAAATTGACCCAACTGAAAAGAAGTAATGGTGGACCTTGAAAATGACTTCAGGTTTTCTCACTGCATAGAATATAGTCAAACACTGCTGCAGTTAAATATTTTATCCTTTGTTCTCCCTGCGTGATCTACAATAATAATCTGCTTCATGTTGATATTTACTGCTGTGTTGCTGACAATTGCCTGAAAGAGAAGTTGGGGTGCTTCACTGGGCTGGAAAAGGTTTAGCTAAATCTGAAAGCAGGTCTAATTAACTGAGTTTATTCTATATCTATAAAAGGCATGCACAATACATATAAAGATCTTGCTGGCACCAATCACATGCATATGTTTCCATCTGTCATTGTCGCTCATGAATTTGGTTGACACTTCTATTATAGTGAAAGGGTGAATAGCGATATTAAAATATTTCTTCTAATTAATTTCCTTTCAATGTACATGAATTCGTGCACTGGGTCACTAGTTAAAAATAATTTGGTTTTATCAGAAAGACATAGGAAACAATATAAAGGCACCACTGAAGCTCAAAAAATGCCTGTTTAATTAAACTGATTAAAACTCATTTAATATGTTTATAAAAATTAGTTCTTAATGTTATGATAGAGAAACAGAGAAAAGTGAATTTGATGCAATTACTCTTATTCTTTGAAAAATAGAAATGTAATCTGTCTTCTGTATAAATTATATTTTAAAATAATGATATACTCATCTAATTATTAGAAAAAAATCTTCATTATAGAATAATTTTAATTAATAATTTTGCAAATAAATATTGTATTGGAATATTGAGTCAAGACAAGATCATCCATGGATTAAATCAGTAGATGCACAGTTGTTGAAGTTAACAGAGGCATGAGGCTTACATTACATAAATATTGCTTTAGTCAAAATTAAATACTATATGTGTTCATAGATATGATGTCATATGAAGTTCACAGAACTATGTGTTTATTAGGGGCCCAGTGCATGAATTCATGCACCTTGAAAGGAACTGTGGGCCACGAGGCTGAAGTAGGCACAGGGGCAGGTCTTGGCCCATCCTCCATGCCCCCACGCAGCCCCTCCCGCCGCAGCCCCCAGTCCCCCGTCTGCCAGCAGTCACGCTCCTGCAGCCGCTGCTCCCACATGCTGACAGTGCCGGCCTGCTCTCATCCGCTGACAGCATGGAGCGATTGGGGCCAGCGCCAGCAGCAGGTGCGAGTGATGGCTGCTACCCTGATTGCCCCTCAGGAACAAGGGGAGGTCAAGAAGCCCTCAGGGACAGTCAGGACCGGCAGCTGCCACTCACACCTGCTGATGGCGCCAAGTGATCGGCACCGGCGCCGGGCACTGGCAGCAGGTGAGAGCGGGGCTGGCACCAGCAGCAGGTGCGAGCTGCAGGCAGGACTGTGGCGTACAGAAGCAAAGAATTTTTAGTAACCACCAGAGGCTCACCCTGATGACAGCAACTGGCACCCCGCCTTGGTCTGGCTCCCCTGCTTACCTGCTTGACCATCCCACCGCAGCCAATGCCCACCATGTTCTGCACAAGCCCCCTGGTGGTCAGCGCACATCATAGTAACCAGTTGTTTGGTTGTTCAGTTATTCCAGTTGTTCCACCATTCGGTCTATTTGCATATTAACCTTTTATTATATAGGCTACTCTAGGAATAAAACCACAGTTAAATCTCATTAAGCTTCTGGAGTTATGTCTTATTTACTGGAAAGGCAAAAGCAGGAGAACAAGTTAAGTGACAACACAAGCAAAGAAACAGATAGATCCAGAGACATTCAACAGGACAAACGATACAGTTTTTTTCAGTAAGTAGATGAAATTATAAAATACAGACTGTGTTTGTCTAGGAGAGACTTAAAAGACAAGTAAATAAAACATAAATATAAACTAGATATTACAAGATATTAAAAATTATTGTTAATTTGGGCTATATTAATGGCATTGTGTTTAGAAATAGAAAATGTCCAATTTGTTCATCCATGTATACTGGCTGGAATGAAATCACATATCTCTAGAATTTGATTTGAAATTCAGAGGAAAACAGGTTATTAAGTTTATAAGTGAGTATATAAAATATATAAGAATGTTATAAATACACTATCCTAATAGATTTAAGAATGTGTATAAGTTCCTAGAAAAAGTACAATTTTCAAAATATAACACACAAATAAATAGAAAACCCACATGTTCCCTCTAACCACCAACATACCCGAATTACAAGTAAGCATCTTCCCACAGAGGAAACAACAAGCTTAGACCATTTTCCTGTTGAGTTCTATAAACCATTCAAGGAACATGTAACTTCAGTTTTATACAAAATCTTCCACAGAATCAATGAAAGATGCTAGTAGAGAATAAACCAGAATACGTATAATTTTATTTATTCTTATGACACACTCAGTAAATGGAGAATAAAATCAGAAACATTCTTTTTAAATAAAAAGTATTGGTAGCACTATCAGCAAAATAAAGATAGTTATAAAATTTGTAGAACTGAATTGAGTTGGTTCAGCTATTTAGTAGCAAATAAAAATTGGAGTAAATTAAAGCCTCCATACATCATCTCAAAAAATCTGTAACTCATGTGAAATAAAAATAATGAATTTTCTACTTCAAGGAAGAAAACCAACTTGACACTTTGGAAACATCTCAAATGGTGTGGGTAGTTAGGAAAGAACATTTATAGAGGCTCAGAAACTAGAATGGCTAATTTTAAGGTAGACCTTGCAATGCAAGAAACTAGTTTGATTTGGGCAGAGCTTACAGAAAAACATAGCTTTGGATTGGTGGGCAAGATGAGGGGAGAATCTTGAATAAAGTATGGATGACCAACACAGTTTTCAGAAAAGTTCAGACATGGAAACTGTTGCTTTTGGTAGGTGAGTTATTTTTGTTATTTTAGACTTATCTTCCTGGAGCAAATATTACTTGAAGTGATCAGTAAAATTTGTTTTAAACCTTAATTTTCTTAACTGTAATGGATGGATAAATGGTCAATTCTACGTCAAGCTTTTCTTTTAATCAAATAATATGAAAGTGATTGATAGGAGTTTTAAAATATTAATTTTTATTTAAATTAAGAGTCTCTTCAGCCACTTGCATCGGTATAGAAGGTCTTTAATTTGGTAGAAGTCATTTTCTCTTTTCAATAGATACATTGGGAAGACAAGGCTTAAATATGATATTCATGCAAAGGTCATAATAATTATATGTTTCTTAGACCATGCACAGATGATTTACAATCTTTTTAAGTACTGCTTTTCCTATGACTCATAAATTTCATGACTCAAAATATGATGACAAATATCTTCAATCAAATTTTAATAAATGGTTAATAGCAGCTACTGATATGATTGCAAAATATACCTATAAAACATTAGCTCCTGAAGGCTGTATTTTCTAACAAGAAATAAGCATTAAAAACCCATATCAATATTATAACATTGTTTAATACAGATGTTAGTAACAGAACTAATCCTATATTGAGATCACTTCTGTGTAGACAAGAAAAACTTTTTTTTTTTTTTTGCTAATGAAAATAACTTCTAACTGTAGTTTTGTTCTTGTTTTTTTTTATTTTGCGATAATGAAGCCTGAGCTATATTGTTTTTTATAAAACTTAAACAATTTTTATTTGGAATTTATGTGTCCTTTAAGAAAACAGTGTATTTACAGTTAACTAATTGCATGAACATAACAGTTTTTGGAGATGATTATCTTCATGTACCTATATGGAGCAGCTTCTATTGAGAAAGGAAAATATATAATTTAATTAAAAGGAGTTTGTTCTGGAACTTTTAAGACTTGAC
Organism: Plecotus auritus; assembly: GCF_963455305.1. NCBI lineage: Eukaryota > Metazoa > Chordata > Mammalia > Chiroptera > Vespertilionidae > Plecotus > Plecotus auritus. The sequence continues at coordinate 47,385,634 of NC_137773.1, read as the reverse complement.
CTTCTATCTCCTTTATGATCTGTGCTAAATTTCATAAGGTAATTAACCTCTTTGATCTGTGAAGTAAATATATCATATTATAAATAGCAGTATTATGTGATGGTCCAAAAGAGCAGCTGACCTGTGAAAGCTACACTGAGCTTTCATATGAAAATCTAGGGCATATGAGAAGAATTATAATGCAATATGTTTTGCTCTCCCAAAGGTACTGCATGCTATTCATTTTGATTTGAATAACAAACTTTTCTTCGTTTCAAACAATGCCTTTTGGGATACAGTCTATGATGCTTATGTAAAATAACTTGCAGATGTTTTATTCCTTTAACATTTGCAAAATTTGCGTTTCATCCTCATGAGTCTTCTGTTTTGTTTAAGGCCGAATAGGGTAAATGTTGGTGCAAACTAATTAACATCAAAAATACCAAGTTGATCAGACAGTAATTCAAAAGCAAATACACATGGTCTTGTTAGAGTTACATAGATTTTACTCTAATGTTCAATAGGTAAAAAACGTATTCTGCAAGTATGTGTTCTGCTTGCATTTCTTAAAATTACACAATTATTTTATTTTATTTCTTATTGATTCTCAAATTTAATAAATTTATTTGACATATTGCCTTTCACATAATTTGAAAATGTTCTCTGGTTTTTTACTTCTAGGTAAATAATATTATTTTTTGAAGTGATTGAAATACAAGTAACAATTAGCAAGTTATGTATTCTTATTACATAATTTTCATTAATACTGGCATGATAAAAAAGACAGGGTAAAATAATCTTTTTATGCAAATATCAATATCAGAACAACATCCCCTTTATCTTTTGCCTCCTTTAAGTGTGTTTTATTTGGCACTAAAAAAAAAAAAAAACAAATATTTTTAATTCCACATGTCACCAAGAACCAATGTCATTTAAAAATCAAGCTAAAATACATTACTATATTATGTTTTTAAAACCAGTATTTTTCACTTATATCTGCAAATGCTTCTTGATGGGAAATAGAGACTTGAATTTTTTCAGGGGCACTGCAGTTTTATGGAATAGTAAAGAGCCATGAAGTCGTAGATATCGGAATTTGAATACTTTTCCTATCACTTACCATAAGCATAAAGTTCATATATCATGTAGTATCCCTAAATTTCAGTGACCTCGTCTAAGAAAAGTAGGTCATATCTACCTCAATGAATTATTTTTATGCATAACTACCAAAACATAGCTAAAATGGCTAATATATTACTTGATAAATAAGAAGTTCTCAACATGGTTAGAGAGTAGCAATAACATTTCATTTGTTTGTACTCTTCAATTTATATGGAATAATCAGCAAATAATATCATGAAGATTATAAAGAAGTGAAAAATAGTATTTTATTATGTTAGCAACACTGGCAATACATGATTCTATCTCTCTCACCTCATCCCATGCATATAGTCCTTACTTTAAATGTAGTATATATACAATTTATAGACTTTAAATTTTTACTTTATATCAGAGACATTTCCCCATGCTTAGACTTGGTTGTACTTTTCATAGTCCTATAATATTTAAATAGAGAAATCAAAAGTCCACCTATGTGATTTGAAAAGAGAGTGGTTTGTACACAGGGGTTTAACACCACTCATCTCAAAAACACTCAAATGCACACACACACATAAATAAAAATGTCTGAAAGATTATAAAAGGGTTGTGAATTCCATTAGAAGAAGCCTGAATATGCAGCATAATCTGAAAAATCCCTACCATACTAGAGATGTACTATTGATGAAATTGTGATATATTAAGAAGTAATATAGAAATATAATCAAGAACCTGTGATTCCATACTTCAGAGGGCCAAGAATTATAGAAGAGACTAGAACATTGTAGAGGCAGGTATACTCAGTTTGAAGTGCTTTTAATATGATAGTCCCATAGATTTCAAAACAGAACCTGACACTCGAATATCTACACTCAAGTATAAACATATTGGACAGAAAAAGTCTGTCAATGCCAGAAAGACACATTGACCTGAATTGCCCCAAATACTCTCAGTGGTCGGCAAACTCATTGGTCAACAGAGCCAAATATCAACAGTACGATTGAAATTTCTTTTGAGAGCCAAATTTTTTAAACTTAAACTTCTTCTAACACCACTTCTTCAAAATAGACTCGCCCAGGCTGTGGTATTTTGTGGAAGAGCCACACTCAACGGGCCAAAGAGCCGCATGTGGCTCGCGAGCCAGGTTTGCCGACCACTGGTCTAGACATATTGTGAACTAACAGAGCAGTTTCCTGATTGGCAGCAGTTTCCAATGACAAGGCTGGGTCTTGACCTGCTGGTGCATATCTTTGCAAACTAAAAAAGAAGCACCACAGCATTGAGGCTAGACCTGTTCACATTATACACCTGCTGAAACAGAAAACTGAATTTAGAAATAGAGTTCTTAGCAAACACAGAAAAGTAATCAAACAGAAAGAAAGTTTCAAGTCACCTCTCATATCAATTTATATGCTGAATCACAGACATGGGAATATACACTGAGTGGCCAGATTATTATGATCTCTGAACACATAATAATCTGGCCACTCAGTATATATATATATTATATATTAGAGGTCTGGTGCATGAATTTGTGCATGAGTGGGGTCCAGCCAGCCTGGTCAGGGGGAGGGGACATGGGCAGTTGGCCGGCCTGCCTGCTGGTCTAACTCCTGGTTGAGGGGACAATTTGCATATTAGCTTTTTATTATATAGGATATACACTGAGTGGCCAGATTATTATGCGTTTAGAGATCATAATAATCTGGCCACTCAGTGTATGCATCATTTGGTGTTTGAGCTGAAAATGTGAATTTATTTATCAGAGATTAATAATGGGAAGAAGCAATAAAATTCATGCATAACTTACATATAAATATATGACAAAGACAGGCTTTTGCATTCAATGATAAACAAAAGAAAACAACAATATGGGCCCTATAAAAATATGAAATAAACAGATTAAGTAGACTGCATTTTGATGTATGACTGTATTTGTTGATTCAAAGAACACAATCTCATTATCTTTTTCATTAGGTATTTGTGATGATTAAATTCTAGAATTCTCCAATATTTTTAGTAGTTTGACATAATTTATTAGTAATTTAGAAGACTTAAGTATATGTGTGTAAAAGTATTTGTGTTTATCACATATTTATATTTTATCTGTGTAACCAGAAGTCTTTATGAAACCAAAACTGATCTCAGCTAATTTTTCATATACATTATATGCTTAAATGAACTCATAAATAATACTTTATTTAATAAATATTTTTTTGTGTGCAAGTAGTGTATAGTTCAAGATGGCTTCTGAGTTTTATAGGATAAAAGTCCAAAGTGGGAAGGGGAAATTTTTTTCCCTCAAAGAAAGAAATTTTAACATACAAGTACATAGCGAAGATATTCTTGAGAAGAAAATGATGTACCCCACACTTCCCCATAATTCATCCACGTCATAAACCATGAAAATTTGCATCTTTACTAATTGTTATTAGGGTCCTAGGGCTGCCTCAGCAAAGTACAACTTACTGGTAGCTTAAAAACTAAGATAAATTTATTCTTTCACAGTTTAGTATGCTAGATATCTGAAATCAAGATATTAGCATGGTTAGTTCCTTCAGAGGGCTCTGAGGAATCAAAGATGATGTCATATATAACTATGCACATGAATATGAGTAAGTTCAAGTATTACAAAAGTGCTATCAATGTGGGCATTGTATGACAAAGACCTAAAGGGTAAAAATATACATTGTTTACATGTGCTTTAACTGAAATGGAAAAGATTGTGGATTTGTAAATTACCAGATATAAAACTTACATTTTTGCAGATTCTATTAAAATTGCTGACATAGAATTCAATTGAAGAAACAAACTTTTAAAAATATGTATACTTTTTATTGATTTCAGAGAAGAAGGGAAAAAGAGATTGAAACATCAATGATGACAGAGAATCATTGATCGGCTGCCTCCTGTCCCCTCCTCCCCCTCACACACACACTGGGGATCAAGCCCACAAACTGGGCATGTCCCCTGACTGGGAATTAAACCTGTGAATTTCTGGTTCATAGGTTGATGCTCAATCATTAAGCCACACTGGCTGTGCAGAAACAAACTTCTTTTATCATAATAATGTGGACTGAGTTTGATATTAAGCATTTTTGCTTCAGCAAATTCAAAACTATTTATGTCATGAGGTTTCTATAACCTCCTATTTTTAGGCAAATACCACCTCACAGGAAGTTGCTTTTAACTGCCTTATAAGTTCTTTCTGTAAAAGTTCTAAAGAACACATTTTATGAAATAACTTGTTTCATTTATTTAATTTGTTGATATTAATTTAAATTTAAACATTTAGATATATACCTAAAGAAATTTAGTAATGCTTTGAATGCAACATTATAAAAATTTATATTTTTAAAGAAAAGGCTTACCAAATATCTACTTGAATTTATTGATGACATATTATTGTTGAGTATACTTGATAACTTTGTTGACATATTTCCAAACCTTAATGGATAATAAAAGTAATGGTTAAGCTACTAAAAACCCTAATTTGCTCTAAAAAGCACTTTATTGTAATTCATGACCAAATGGACCAAAAATTATTGAGAGCACTTGTCAATGATCAAAACAGAGGAATCTTTGTAAACATCTGAATGAATATGGCCTTCAAGTACAAGGCATCTAGGAGACACCCAACAATAGAAAGTTAAGCAAACACATTAAACAACACTTCTGCTCATCAAGACCTTACTTAACCTTTTTCTGTTAACCTAAAAATTAATAATCTCAAGGCCAGTTAGTTTATTGCCTACATATGATATACATTTCTCTTTCACCATAAAAAAACAACAAACAAAAGATCATATTTTAATGGAGTTATAAGAAGTCTTTTGTAGAGATAGTAACGTAAGTTCAGCATATTATTTATACTAATTTCAAAGTGGTTTAGTTTGTCTTATGATTATTGGACAGCTTCAATTTTTTTCTATTATTTGAACAATTATGATACATTAGGCCTTGCTTGAAAATATTATATTTGAATATTTTATTACCATCGAATTCTGAACAGCTTTGGTTAATGTTTATCAATTTCCTCTGTGGTTTTCACTGCTTTATGATTTTTATTTTTGTGTATTTCTTTTCCTACTTATTTTGATAATTAATAAGAACCAATTTTTAACTGTTTTAATCCTTTTTTGAAAAGACATCTAGGTTCATCAGGTTCTCTTAAAATTCTTTTCATACGTTTAATTCTATGTTTGTCCTTATTTATTTTTTCTCTCTGTTTTAATTTGTGTTGTGATAATTTTTCATATTTCATAAAATAAATGCTTATTCACACATTTTTCTTGATTCACAGTGAAAGTATTTGAACACTATTCTGTATCTGGTGACTCCTTCTGCTACAGCTAGTTTCAATGAGACATGTCAAATTGACACCACTGGGGGCAGTATTCTAAATTAGGAAAAATGCTTAAGTTGTTTCATGCAACAGTAAAAGACAAAGAATAACTAACATGAATTATTTACACTGGCCTAAATATTTGAGTTCTTATATAGATAAACAATTATACTATTTAGCATATCTCCATGAGAAAATTACTGTTCCATATGTTATTCATTGATGGCAAATCTAAGGCATAGATGATGCTAATTTTCTGCCCAAGATCACATTTCACCATCATTCCCAAATGTTTTACCCAATGTGATGGCTAGTCTTATTGTCAGCTTGGCTAGGCTATGGTGCCTAGTTGTTTAGTCAAACACTAGATGTTGCTGTGAAGGTATTTTGCAGATATGATTAACATTTGCAATCTGTTGACTTAATTAAGATTACCCTCAATAAAGTGGGGGATAAGTTAAAGCCTTAAGAACAAAAACTAAGGTTTCACAAAGAAGGAATTCTAGCCCTAGCTGGTTTGGCTTGGTGGATAGTGCATCAGCCCACGGACTGAAGGGTCCTGGGTTCGATTCCGATCAAGGGCACATGCCCCAGTTGCGGGCTCTATTCCTAGTAGGGGGCGTGCAGGAGGCAGCTGATCAATGATTCTTTCTCATTATTGATGTTTCTATCTCTCTCTCTCCATCTCCCTTCTCTCTGAAATCAATAAAAATATATTTTTTAAAAGAAGGAATTTTGCCTCAAGACTGTAACATAGAAATCTTACCTGAGCTCCTAGCCCAGGGGTGGGCAAACTTTTTGACTCGAGGGCCACAATGGGTTCTTAAACTGGACCGGAGGGCCGGAACAAAAGCATGGATGGAGTGTTTGTGTGAACTAATATAAATTCAAAGTAAAGGAGCAGAGGGGAGAGCAAGAGAACCCTCCGCTCTTTCGGCTCCGCGGGCCTGATAGAACAGCCGAACGGCCGGATTCGGCCCGCGGGCCGTAGTTTGCCCACGGCTGTCCTAGCCTGTCCTAAACACTTACCAGTCCCCACAACTGCATGAGCCATTAGTTAAAGTCTCTCTCTCTCTCTCTCTCTCTCTCTCTCTCTCTCTCTCTCTCTCTCTTCCTTCTCCCTCCCCCACCCCTTCTCTCCTTTCCTCTTTCATCCACCCATCGATTGATAGATCCATCCATCCATCTATTCATCCATCCAACCATCTTTCATCTGTTATGTTACTCTGGAGAACCCACACAAATAACCTCAGCTAACCTTTATTCTTTCAGGTTCCTCAATTGCCTTGTTAGGAAGTTATGCTATTCATATTACTTAGCTTAACTAACAAGATTGCAAATGCCTCCACAACCAGGAGTCCCCATCTTTACATGATCACATCAATATGCCTGCATGCTGTCATCTGACCTTACTCACAAATAGCACATCTGGGGTTCCAGCAAAGCATACAGCAAGAGTTAAATAATGTATATAGACAATCTCCTACAATATTTAACTTTATAAGCTCCTTCCTTATTTTTAAAATCAACTTTAAGGAATGGACTTTCCATGTTCTCCAAAAACTACAAAAAATGATATAATTTTATTTATTTATTATTTTATATTTATTATTTTATTTCATAAGTTAAGGTTACCAGAAACCAAATGTTTCTTGTTAAAAATTAAGTTATAACAGAAAACAAGGAGTCTATGATTGTTTATTTTGTTTGTTCATTATTTGGAAAGTGGACTGACATAGAATTCTTGATATTCTTATCTTTTAATTGTTAGTATTTAGCCTCTTTTCCTATAACAGAACACTTTTCAAATGTAAGACCAATTTAGCTGCCAGAGGAAATAAATGAACAAATAATTATTTGATAGGTCTAGGAAAGAAAGTTCCCCTAATTTACAAAATAAAAAAAAGATAGATAATTGCGATTTTGGAACCTCTTATTTCAGTTATGATGAAAATTGACAAGTGAATGGGATTTCTGATCATTTTATTATTTCAGGTCATGTAAGATGGAGGTGTAAAACCCAGGATTAGTTTGGTAGTTCAATTCATCCACTTAAAGTAAAAGAAAACTCACAAAAGTGAACAAAAATGCATTTGAATATGAACACATTTAATGTAATGGTCTTGAGTTTTTAAGACAATTAGAATATTAAAGAAATAATGTCAACTTCTCTGATCAAGGTCCAGAATAAATGCATTTTGAGCATTTAAAAAATTTATAAAAATGGTTGAGTAAACAGTATCGAAGGCCAAGTGTCATCAAGGCCAAATTTATTGGATGATCAATAAAAGATAAAAGCTGTCACCATTATGGACTGAGATTGCTAAAGATCTTCAAGAACCCAAGGCTATTCAGATGCAATTTTAAAAAATACATTAGGAATAAATATTATACAGTATAATAGTAATTTAGATAAAATCTTACAGAAGTGTCTTTTCCTCATCATGTTTTTTCCTAATTCATTCTATGTGATGTATAAACATTAAGCAACAAAATATGCTACATGGTATTTCTATAAAATACTTTATGTTAAAAATGAGTATTTTTTAAATCACAAAAAAGTATAGGCAAATGATATGCTCCAAATGTATTCACAATACATATTTTTATAAAATATTATGAAAGAAATGTTATTCCCATGAGGCCAGATATTTAATTTAATCTTTTTAATTCACTAAAATTTGAATTTAAAATATTAATTATAATATTAATGTTATTAATTTACCTAGAGTCATGTATTCTAAATATGAACAAGGTATGCATTTTTACAATGTCAACCTGTATTTAATGCTAAATAAACTGATGAATCTAATCTTCATAAGAAATTTAAAGACTGTTTCCCTTAGAATTTGGCTATCAATTTTTAAATGGTTAAAGAAAAAAAAAACACACACAAGAAACCATACATATATAATTTTCCTACCTTTATAAATCTAATAAATTCTGTTCATCTGAGCTTTGCTTAAATGTACGTTTTAATGTGACACTTTGATTTGTTTTAGTAAGACAGATATTACTTTCTTGGTCTTAAAAAGATATTGGCTTTTACCACAAATAACTTCACAAATCACCTGTAAATGTATTCATAGATCAGAATTCTAATACAAATAATTTTTATTATTTTAAAACAGTGAGTAGAATATTTTAATCTCTGAAAATGATTCTCTTATTTGCCCCTATTATTTACCTTAAAGAAGAGTTTGAGTGTCTCTGAAAATTTACATTTTAGAAGATTTCTGGATAGAACCCTAAGGGAATGCTTTTCTCTGCAATTACCCTTGTTTATCATCCCTTTGATTTTATTTAACATATTATCTGACAACAAGAAAAGATCCATGACCTTAATCTTGCTGATCCTCCTACATCCATTAGGCAAATGCCTAATTTAACAAATGAGTCTTCAGCTTTGCCCTAAAACCAGAAAACTCATTTTTCCTAAAACTAATCAATGAAACAAGTTTAAAGAATGAGATTTTTCTTTTTTGAGGGGAAGAAACATAACAAAGAAAAAAAAAGGAAAAACATTATTTAAAGCCAATGTTTAAACATGAAAACCACATTTTAAAACTATGAATCTAGATACTATAAATATTCTGAATGACGTTGGAGTATCAGCCCATTTGGAGTGCCTCCACTACTGTATGAAATTTGTTTTTGTTACTGGCAGATTAACAAACCAATAGATAATGCAATAGTGCTATAATAATTGCAATACCTACAACAGTATTTGAGATTTGGGACATTTTTTATAAATGTCTGTTACATGTTATATGATGTAATATTACTTTTAAATTACAAGGATGACATATGCTTGATAAAAATGTTTTTGCTCCTACTCATTTAATTAAAAAAAAAGAAATTTTACCTTGGTTATATTCTGAATAGGATGACATTTTAATTTGTTTCTCTATTCTCTAAATAAACAGTGACTTCAGTGTTTTACATATAACCTAATTTTCCAGAGATTTAAATTTAAACAACAACAAAAAAAAATCACTGAAACACTATTGAAAAGACAAACACCTAAAATAGCATTAACATAGAAAGGTGATCAACACACTTTTCATGAAATATAGAGATTGTGAAAATATATTCAAATTACAATTAAATAAGCAAAATCATCGTATCAGTTAAGAATTAAGAACACATTTTCTAGAACTAGAAATTCATAAACTAGAATAGCACTTTGTGTGTATATCTTCCATATTGTTTCAGTAATTATTTCTAATACTCATTCTTTTCATTATGTCTTTTCCTGTGTTCATTAGGCATTTTTGGTTGTTCAACTAATAAAAGATGAAAGGGGCATTTATTTACTGATGCACTGAAATATGCAAAACAAGAATTTCTTTGACAAAATTAAACTTCACTAAGTATTAAAAATAGCCAGAGACTACGCCTACTGGGAAAAGGAGGCATTAGGAAAAATGGGGTCTTATGGAAATTAGATCTGGAAATTTTTGTTATGATCCAAAGCTGCACCAGGTATTAGTTTATTATTCTAACCATAAATATAAATATAATAATATTAAGAATAATAATTATAACAAAGTGTAACAACAACAACAGTAGTAGTTCATGCATTTCTATGATGGGCCTTCACCTTTACAAATCTTTTTTCTGATTTTAGACTCCTCCCTGACAAATCAAAACAAACAACAATTACCACAACAAGAACTGCTCATTTCCCTTTGAATTTCATGTTGACACTCTGGAAGAAACTCTAATTGATTTCTTTCTTCCCAGTGAAGTTCCATTTTCCTTCTTGGGCAAGGATCTTGCAAAATAGCACTAAATAAATCATTTACCAACATATGGGTTGAAAAGTTAGGTCAGGTCTCTTGATAATCCACTGTGTGTATGATGAAGGGGCCATGTGGTAGAAAAAATTATCAGGCCATGGGCAGAATGGATTTATAAGAGAATTTAAATCAATGTTTGCCTCCCACTAGAGCCAAAGCATCTAAATGTTATGTTATACTCTCTTTCTGGGAATGATAATCACAGTCTTTGTGAGTTTCCACCTAACAATTGGAAGAAAATTATTCCTAAAACTATGATCCTGATCTCTTTCAAACAATATTCCTTTATGTATTCCAAAAGTCTCAGTTTAGGTGATCTCATAATACTCTATTTATAAGTGTGTTGTGTGCATTTCTTTTTTGTTAATCCTCACCCTACAATATTTTTCCCATTAATTTTTAGAGAAAGTGAGAGGACAGAGGGGAAGAGAGAAGAGAACATCAATGTCAACTGGTTTCCTCCCGCAGGAGCTGGGATCAAACCTGCAACCCAGGAGCCAGCCCTTGACAGGGAATCAAACCCGCAACCCTTTGGTCTGTGTTGGACAGTCTGACCATTGAGCTAACCGGTCAAGACTATTTATACGTGTTTTGAAAATTTAATGTTTTTTGATCTTTTCTTTACACTTATTTTTTTTCAACAGACTGCTCCTTGAAAAGAGTTAATTTTAATATACATTGTATATTTACATCTTCAATAATTAACCTCCATCAGGCATATAGACAATTGCTATTTAAATGTTTGGTAAACGATGCCCTGACCGGTTTGGCTCAGTGGATAGAGCATCGGCCTATGGACTGAAGGGTCCCAGGTTCGATTCCGGTCAAGAGCATGTACCTTGGTTGAGAGCACATCCCCAGTAGGGGGTGTGCAGGAGGCAGCTGATTGACGTTTCTCTCTCATCGATGTTTCTAACTCTGTATCCCTCTCCCTTCCTCTCTGTAAAAATCAATAAAATATATTTTAAAAAATAAATGTTTGGTAAACGAATTAAAATTTAATTTATTGAAAGGGAAAATTTTAAAAATAATTTGTTCAAAAATAAGTATTTAATGGATTTACTTCATTATTTTAGAGTTTTTTTCATACATAAACAAAACTTCCCCAATGTTTAAAACATTGTGTATATTCTACGTGCATTGTTAAGTCAATGTGCTAAGAATGATAGCATCTGAAGGAAAATAGATATTTTATGCCCTAACTTAAAAATTGTATGGTAAATGTGATTTATGTATTTTCTTGTACAGCTTCCTAAAGTGAGGGGTTGTGTATTGATACTGTGTCACTTAACATATATTCTTCTTGGTTAAGTGACAGGCATGCTGATTCTCTGTGAGGAATACAATAACATTTTATTCATATGTATTATTTCTAATTTTTGTGCAAATATTTGTAAATTTATTTGTAAATTTATCTTCTAATATGGATGAAAGTATGTTAGAGTTTATATACAAGGTTTTTATTCATCATTGCATTGTAATTGTACTCTGTCTAATAAACTTTAAAAATGAATTTCCTGATAAGAATGAATGATGATACCTAGGTCTTACAGGTTTTTTAAATAAAAACTGTAACCTTGAACTTGATATTTATTAAAGACTTCTTAAAAAGAACAAAAAATGATTTTTATGACAAACAATGCTATTTTTATTTTCTCTTTTAGAATACTTAAATTTAAGTGATTTTGTGTGTCCATTTAAAGTTTCCAAATAAATCACAAATTCTTTGAAGTTAGTCTATAAGTTTAATATTCTTCCTTTTCATGACTACTCATTTCATCTCTCTATTCTATATTTAACACAAAATGAGTACACAAAAATGATTGTCATTGACGTAACATCATCTGGACATCACCAAAATGGGGAGAAATATGTTCTTATAGCATTGTAAGACAAAACTACTGGGGGGAAATGACAAACAGTTGGTGACAAACTTTCTGTTTTATATTTATACTAGGGGCCCAGTGCACGAAGATTTGTGCATGGGCGGTGGGTCTCTCAGCCCGACCTGCACCCTCTCCAATCTGGGATCCCTCAGGGGAGCCCTCTCCAATCCGGAAGTTTCTGTCTGTCTTTGCAATCATATGAGCAAATTGTCTGAGACCCCAACCCAGTTTGGTTTGGTGCTCACAGAATAATAGAGGTCTTTTTTTTTCCTTTGCTCCATTGGTGGAGATTTCCTAGAAGTTGCAGGATATCTTCCCTTTAATTTTTCCTCAACACTGTGACTTTACTTATGTCTCTCACCTTTGCTTTCCCTCCATCCCCCACCCACAACAGTAACTTGCTCCAGGCTCAATTTGCTCTAGTGTCTAGGAGATCCCGCAAAGCCTTTGCCACCAGAACTACGATTCCCAGCATTCCTGGTGCTCCCGAGCTCTTGGTTTCCGCTTCCGGTCCAGGGGCTACACAAACCAAAAAGACTGAACTTCAGCTGCCCCCAAGCGGGGCTGACAGGACCGGACACTCCAGTGGAGTCCCCGGGTCCCTGGCCTCTCAGTGCTGGCACGCACATGTGCTGACCACAGACTTGTAGTGGGTGGGGTCCTGGGGACGCCCGCCATGTCACCCCAGCTACACAGAGGACAGGTGGGCATCCCGCCCAACCCCCGACCACTTGGCGCCTGCACGCTGCCCACAAGCTGCCATCTTTGTCGGGTTAATTTGCATACTCACTCCTTATTGGCTGTGGGCATCGTGGAGATGTGGTCAATTTACATATTTGTCTATTATTAGTATAAATGTCTTGAAAAAAATCCACGACATAAATATTTTTTAAATGTCTTTAGGCAGTATATAGTTTTATAACCAAATAGTGTTATTATTCTATGTCCTTTAAAGACTAATAATTTAAGGACATTTTTCAAAATCTATTTTTATTGATTTCAGAGAGGTAGGGAGAAAGTGAGAGAGATAGAAACATCACTGAGACAGAATTATTGATCAGCTGCCTCCTACAAGCCCCCTCCTGGAGATCAAGCCTGCAACCTGGGCATTTGCCCTGATCAGAAACAAATCTCTACCTCCTGGTTCATAGGTTGATGTTCAACCACTGAGCCACACTAACCCAGCTAAAGGACATTTTTAATTGAAATACTTAAGGAAGTGGCATAAAATGAATAATTTTGAGCAGATCCGAAGAAGATTGCCCAAGAGAAATTGAAGCCAACTGCTTCTATCTTCCTGTGTATTTCTGCTAGTACAGGGGAGTGTAAATGGGACTTGGTTTAGGCAAGTGTATTGTGGGGAAGTTGCCAACTGTTCAGTTATAGTATTACACATACATTTATAAGGGTACAAGCTTTTCAATTTTCAACAGATACCTCTTCCATTTTTCATTTTTTCACTGCTCTCCAACTATGGCCTCTTTATTGCCAATTCTCTTGTCCTTGCCTTATTACTCACTTTCTCGTAGTGTTGATATTATTTTATTGCTTTATTTAAGACCAGCGAGAATATTACACTTCCTTTATATTATGTCCTAAGAATAATTGCATGTGGTAGACCCCAGAATGACAAATCAGAAGGTCATTTTATAATGAATGGGGAAAAAAGGGTATGTCCTAACAGAGCCTCAGTGACTAGCATGATTATTAGGGAACAGATTGCCAAAAACCTCTTCCTATATATAATTGATGAAAAGCCCTTAAAGTGAAAAAGTAAGTATAGCAGCCTCAGAAATATCACCAGAAGAAGAAGGAGAGGTGGAGGTTTGTTGGATAATAATTACTTTCTCATACAAAAAAGGTTTCAGAAAATTCAACACCTATGCATAGCCTGAGAAAGCACTGGTTCCTTAGCTCATGGCTTATACTTCCAGTGAAGTGACACTGTCAATTGAGGGACAAATGACCAAAACTTAGAAAACTAAAGCATGACTTGAAAAAGAATGGCTCTGTATAAACACTGAATGAATAAGACTCAATGAAATGTGGCAACAATAGCAATACAAAATCTTATTGGCCCAAGGTTTTTATATACTAGTATTTTAAAGAACTGCTATAACAACCATTAAATTGTCAGGAAATGCTATCAGGCTCAATTTCTAGACAAAAGGTGTTGTGACTAAGAAGGAAAGACTGGTGGAAAACTAGGTGCTGTGGAGAAGCTGAGCATGGCCAGCTGAGAAGGAACCAGGCCACAGCCTGGGACAGTGGTCGGCAAACCGTGGCTCACGAGCCACATGGGGCTCTTTGGCCCCTTGAGTGTGGCTCTTCCACAAAATACCACGGCCTGGGTGAGTCTATTTTGAAGAAGTGGTATTAGAAGAAGTTTAAGTTTAAAAAATTTGGCTCTCAAAAGAAATTTCAATCGTTGTACTGTTGATATTTGGCTCTGTTCACTAATGAGTTTGCCGACCACTGGCCTGGGAAATGCGTTTGTGCAGTGACTGTGCTCATGTAGAAATACAGGTATACTTTGCTCCCCGAAAGTTCACATTCTGTCAGTTAGCTTTTCCTGAAGATCTACATTAGTATGGTAATGGCTTCTTTCTTTTTTTTAAAAAAATATATATTTTTTATTAATTTCAGAGAGGAAGGGCAGAGGGTGAGAGAGATAGAAACATCAACGATGAGAGAGAATCATTGATCGCTTCCTCCTGGACCCCCCCGAACCCCCCTCCCCCCCCCCCCCCGCCACCCTCTGCTTTTCCAGGGACTGAGTCTTCAACCCAGGCATGTGCCTGACAGGGAATCCAACCATGTCCTCTTGGTTCATAGGTCAACACTCAAGTACTGAGCCATGCTGGCTGGGTAGCTTTTTTCTTTTTATTTAAGTTAGATTTACTGGGGTGACACTGGTCAATAAAATAATATACATTTCAAGTGTACAATTATATGATATGTATTTGCATATTACATTGAGAATCCACCACCCAAAGTCAAATCATATTCTGTCACCATATATTTTACCACCTTTACCCTTTACTACCTCTCCCTACCCTGTGGTAATCATCATAATGTAGTCCATGTCTATGAGCTTTTGTTTGTTTTTCTTGTTTGTTCATTTGTTGCTTTCCATTTTATATCCCACATCTGAGTGAAATCATATGGTTCTTAACTTTTTTTGTCTAATTTATGTCACTTACATGATATTCTCAAGGCCCATGCATGTTGTGGCGAATGGCAGTATTTCATCTTTTCTTATGGCTGAGTAGTATCCTATTGTATACATGTACCATATCTTCTTAATGGCCTTTTTTCAGAAAGTTTTTGATTCATGAAAACAGGTATTAATGCATTCGCTTTACTCTATTTTGGCTTACAAAATGTTTCATATGGACACTCTCCTTTTCAGGTAGTGGTGAAGAGTATAAGAACTCTATTATACTTTAATATTTAGGTAAAGTATTGTTATCTTTTCAAGAATTTTCTGAGAAAAATTTAAGACTAAATACAAATCTAAAAGTTAACTAGTGTATGAAGACTTTATATATTTGTTTTATTAATTGCTAGTTTAGAAAAATAAAAATTTCAATGAAGCATATAGTCTTATTTCTTCTCTTCACCACAATTTTATATTTACTAGGGAATCATGGCCATAGATACACAATGGAACACACTGCTATGAATGTTTGCCTCATGAATTTAACTAAGCCAGCATTTTATCCCTACTTTTATAAAATAAATTACAAATAAGTAATAAATCAAGGGAGTGTAGTTATTATTGTGTATTTGACTCACTCACCCTTGAATCAGCCAAGGAATTTGAGAGCCTAAAGACTTTTGATGTTCAGCAATTTCTAAAACGCTTTTTAACTGCTGAAGATTTCATGCTCACTAAATTTAATCCACCCAGGGCAATGCCCTTTTGACCGTAACAGCCTTTACATTTCTCGTCATCAAGCTGAATAATTTTTGCTAATATTATATTTAATGTCAATCTTTTTAAAATTAATGAGGGACTAAAACACATTTTTATGGATTGGGGATTTCTGTTTAAATTTCTTTCTAAGCTACTTAGCTTTCCAAAGTTTTCTAAATATCTTCTTTATTGCAGTTGGTACCAAACTGCAATAAAGTTTTTATAGATAATTTTTTGAACAATATATTGTGTCTGAACAGTTTTGTTCTTGTACATTTCACGAACATTTCTATCACAACTTTTGCAGAAACAAATTAGGTTATCTATGATTTTATAACATGCTTATTATATCACAACGATATATATTCAGGGATATTTACCTCAAATTGAGATATCTTTAGTATATATTAAAGACTTAGGGGAGAAATACCAACATTGAGATTATACAAACAATTTTATAACTTAGAGTTGCAATATTCTCCAAAAGAGTATGGTTATTTTCCTTTCAATATTTTGTTAATTTATTTCATCAAATAAATTGTCACTTTTTTATGACTTCATGTACTTTTCCAGAATTTAGTCCATTTTTCTCAAAGAAAACAAAAAGTGCTTTGAAAACATGTTAAACAGTAAGATTGTGACAAAAATGTAAATATTTTGATAAAATTCAATTATTTAAAAGTTACTCTTTATATTAGAAATATTGGAACTGTTTATATGATCATTGGATATCTTTGTCTCCATTTCCACATCGTTTAATAAAAATTCAGACTTAAAATATTTGACTTGGCAAATATGAGGACATAGATACTAATGTAAAACACTATTCTATTCAAGATCATAATCATCATGCATTGCTACTGTGCTAAGGGCAGTCACTTAGGCATATGTGTATAGCCATGATGTTGATTCTTATGATTAAAGCTACTATAAATATTTGTCCAAATCTATGGAATGTGCAACACTAAGAGTGAACTCTAATGTTAAATTATGAACTTTGATTGATAATGATGTATAAATGTCGGTTCATTAATTACAAGAAATGTATCACTCTGGTGGGGATAGTAGGAGTAGGGGAGGCTCTACATTGTGTGAGGGCAGAGGTTTTATGGGGAAGTCTCTTCTTTCAGCTCAGTTTCTGTGAACCTAAAAGTGCTCTAAAAAGTAAAGTCTATTGTCCAGTCCGTGTGGCTCAGTAGTTGAGCATTGCCCTATGAACTAGGATTCCCAGTCAGGGCACATGCCTGTGTTGTGGGCTCAATCTCCAGTAGGAGGCATTCAAGAAGCAGTCGATCTATAATTCTCTCTCATTGATGTTTCTCTCTCTCCCTCTCCCTTCCTCTCTAAAATCAATAAAAATATTTTTTAAAAGTAGAATCTGTTAAAAAAAATCTAGTAAAGGTATAGTTTCATATATTCTAAGTATGAAGTAATGTTAATCATATGAAAAGATTTTACATGAGAAAGTATAATACCTCAATATAAATATCTGCAGTAGATTCCTTTCGATTTTAGTAGATTCTTTTTTTATATAAACCATACATTTACTTTCAGTATGTGTATATTATCTGACAGTATGAGCAAAATGAGGTATGCATTTCCCCTTAAACACTAAATCCTCCTAATACTTTGAACATAGCGTTTTCCAAAGAATGTTGTCACATATGCTTAAGCAGTCATTATATATTCAATTGTAGTTGAGGTTATTCAGTCAGCATAACAACATCTTGTCAGCAACCTTGCTGATCTGTGTAAAAGCAAATAAATACTGTATGTTGTGGTATTATCTGAGAAGAGCAATCTTGCCCAGGACACAGAGGGATCATTGCTATGTTCCTTCAAGTGCTTTCATAAAATATTTATGGAGCAGACAGACCAGAAGTGGATTTCAGCTTAACATCTACTTGCAACTTTAGCTGAATTGAAACATGCATTAGTTTTTCCAGGTGGATTTTGAAAGTAAGATTTTGGCTTTTAATAATAAATCAAGACCGTCAACTATTAATTATTTGTAATAAACGGGGAAAACACACACTGATATAAATAATTCTAATTAAATAATGAATGCTGTATATGAGAAATGGTTTTACACTCTTTAAAGCTGAGCCTCCCATCTTCACACCACAATGGACTCAGAAACATAGTAATTGCAAACCCTGGTTAAGAAATGCAATTCAGAAACAGACACAGATTCATAAACAGATAAACTGGAACCTTTATTAAATCTGAAATTAATTTTGTAGGAAAAAGTATGCAAAAGATAAACTGAACCAGGTAGCTCTGAAATCTCTTATAGATAACTAAGGAGAAAAAAAATCATATTTATGCATTGCATATTTTATTAAATTATTTATTTCTAAAACAAAATAAAAATTATTTCCATATTATTCAAGGAGGCATATTTATAAGGAGAGAGAAAAAGAAGGAAATAAGGAAAAAAGAAAAAAATGCACTTTATCTGACTTTCTGGTTGACAATCTATACTAATAAAAGGGTAATATACTAATTACACCAGAATTCCTTCCAGACAAAGCCATGGTGGCTGGGGCCAAGGCAGAGGCAGTTAGGGGTGATCAGGCAGACAGGCAGAGGCGGTTAGGGATGATCAGGAAGGCAGGGGAGCAGTTAGGGGCATTAGGCAGGCAGGCAGGCAAAGTGGTTAGGGTCGATCAGGCAGGCAGGCAGGTGAGCCGTTAGGAGCCAGTGGTCCCTGATTGTGAGAGGGGTGTCCCTGATTGGAGAGGGTGCAGGCCATGCACCAGGCCTCTAGTATTAAATAAAAGGGCATAGTTTTCTTTTACTATTCATTTTTTTTTCAGCCACCTCACACACAATTAAATTATTTCATATTTAACCTTTATCACATTTTATATTGTCTATTCTGATATTTGTACAAGAAGCTTTCAAATTTGCAAAAACATTTGTATTTGTTCTGGTCTCATTGTAATTCTGTACTGATAAAACCAATACATTAGTTAGCTGTGATACAATTTAAAAAGAAGAGTATATAGATATGTTTTTTTAAGCACTCTGAATATCTGTGATGTTTGTTTATCTCCTTGGAAATTAATGAAGGATTTTATTCCTCCCAAAATGATGGTCATATAAGCCAGAGCCTGTGCAAATTATCAATATCTTATCTAAATTAAAATCTAAATTAAATCTTATTTCTCTCTATGATCCACCTTCTTCTTGGTGAGTGTTCTATTACTATAGTGAATTTATTGTTGTTCTGAAGACTATAGAGAAACAATAAGAACATTGAAAAAATTACTCAGAATAACCATTTAACATTCTATTCCAAGAATAAGAAATTGTAAGAACTGGCATAAGAACAAAACAAAGGTAAAAATATGAATTAGAAACCCATTAGAGTTGCAAAGCAGAGGAAACCACCAATAAAACCTACAGAATAGGAGAAAATATTTGCAAATCATATATCTGACAAGGGTTGATATATACAAAGATATATATATATATATATATATATATATATATATATATATATTCAAAACAGTAGCAAAAACAATATAAAAATGGGCAGAGGAACAGAATAGACATTTCCCCCCAAAATATACAGAAATGGCCAACAGGTACATGAAAAGGTGCCCAACAACACTAATCATCAGGGAAATGCAAATCAAAACCATAGTGAATTATTACCTCATATCTGTTAGAATGGCTACCATCAAAAAGTAAAATATAACAAGTGTTGGCGAGGATATGGTAAAAAGAGAACCCGTTTGCATTGCTGGTGGGAATATAAACTGGTGAAGCCACTATGAAACACGGTACATCTCTGCCAGGGTGGCTCAGTTGGTGGAGCATCCTTCCATGCACCAAAAGGTTGCTGGTTCTGTTAGGTTCCATTCCCATCAGGGCACACGCTTGGATTGTGAGCTCTATCCCCAGTGCAGGAGGTGGCCGATCAATAGTCTCTCACATCTATGTTTCTCTCTTCCTCTCTCTCTAAAATCAATAGAAACATTAAAAAAATAAAAGAAAAGAAAAACAGGATGGCAGTTCCTCAAAAAATTAAAAATTGATCTACCACCACATGATCCAGCAACCCTACTTTTAAGTATATATTCAAAAGAAATGAAGACAGGATCTTAAAAACATATCTGCACTCCCATGTACACTGTAGTATGATTCACAAAGCTAAAATATGGAAACAATTTAAATTTCTATCAACAGGTAAATGAATAAACAAGAAATGATAGTGCCTCTATTTCTATATTTTGTTTGTGTATAAGGACAATTGAAATTTCAATTTCTCCATGACAAAGTTTACCACATGTTAATAGTACACTATGAAGTCTATGATAAAGCAATTAGATATTATAGTAAGACCATAGACTTTTTTTTCTTCTAACTAAGAAATCACTCATAGCTTTAATATTTTCACCAACTGAATAAGACTATATATACATGAAAGGAAGTTACCTTTATTCTGTCCATTCCTTTATAAATTAGTGTGAGAGAAAAATAGTCTTTGGATTATAAAACAAAACAAATCATAATCTAAATATATCTGTTTATCATCATCCTTTCAACAAAATAACATCATAAAGATAACAGGTTTAAGTAATATCTATATTCTACATATTATAAAATAAGAATAAAAAGAATATATGCATTTTAGAGTGATAAACTTTTTAAATATTAATCAAATGTTATAATTTGCATAACTCTACACATTAAAAGCCTGTAGTTATATAATCTTTTAAATTGCTATTCAAGCAGGATATTTCTATTATTCAAAAACATAGGGAACATTATGCAAATAGTTAAGTAGAAAAGTAAGTTAACTTATTTATAGCTCCTGAAAAATATCAGAAAATATTTTTCACTAAAAGTTTGGATTATTTTTGTAGACACTGTATATTTGGAGATTGCATTTTGTGACTCAGCTTGTTTGAAATGGATGATTATATTTCCAACAGCTGTATTAGTTTTGAGAATAGCTAATGATAAAAGGACTTTTTGGCAAACCACTTCTGTTAAATGGAGAATGCAATGTGCTTGGCATCTGTAATTTAAATAATTTGTAAGAAAACACATCACTTAGCCAGCTGTAGATTCTACTATTTCATGATTAAGATTACAATCCATTAATCAATTTTTAAACATAAATACACTATTATTCAAAAATAAATAAAAATTTAAACACACTAGAATCAACAAATATAATTAAAACAATAGTCATTCATTCATCTTTCAGCTGTTTGGTGAAATTGCTGAAGCATTGAGCCAAGCAGCTAATATCACATTTAGTTTTGTTTATTGAAATAATGAAAGTGTGTTAATGACAAAGTATAAAACACATAATAGAAATTAATGTTCTGTGAAATAAAATTTTATTTGAAAATCAAGATGAGTACAGTAAAAGCTTGTCATTAAGTGAACATTTTATAATGTACATTTAACAACTATTAAACCATTTCTATTGAAGTGTATCTATAAATTAAACACCATGAAAAATGACAGTGATATACTCAAGACACACTTTAATGCATGGAATTAAACTAATTTTAAATAAAACTCAAAGTGTGCTTTGTATAATCACAGAAAACAGGAATTTTAACATCTGTATATATTCTATTAGTTCTAGTCAGTGTCTATATCCATGTCTTATTCTAGTATATTTAATTCTTATACCTAATAATTCTTTTATAAAAGTGTTATTTTGATTAAAATGAAAATAAATCTTGACTAGCTCATATATACTATATATAGCCATTATGTAGTGCATTCACATATAGATAAATTTAGGGATATGTACAACATCATTAGATTTTATATATGCTATTATTGATAAAGAAATTTGGGGAGATATACAATATCATTAGATTTTATACTTGTTATTGATAAAGCACATTGATATATGCTGTTATTGATAAATAATCTGTTGCCCGATATACTAACTTTAACATGTTTGAAATATTGTCTAAGGTGGAACTGCCACTTGACCCAGTGATCCTACTTCTAGGAATATATCCTAAGAAACCCAAAACACCAGTCAGAAATAATATATGCACCCCTATGATCATAGCAGCACAATTCACAATAGCTAAGATATGGAAACAGCCCCACAACCCATCATTAGATGAGTGGACAAAATTGGTACATTTACACCATGGAATACTATACAGCAGTAAAAAAAGGGTCTCTTATCCTTTGAGACAACATGGTGGGACCTGGAGAGTCTTTGCTAAGTGTAATAAGCCAGTCAGAGAAAGATAAGTATCACATTATCTCACTCATATGGGGAATCTAATGAACAAAATAAACTAATGGCACAGCAGGGGTGGATTAGTGATTGAGTGTTGACCTATAAACCAGGAGATCACTGTTCAATTTATGGGCAGGGCACATACCCAGGTTGCTGGCTGGATCCCCAGTGGGGAGGCATGCAGGAGGCAACCAATCAGTGATTCCCTCTCATCATCAATGTTTCTGCCTCTCTCCCCTCCCCCTTCCACTCTGAAATCAATAAAAAATATTTAAAAAAAATAAAAATAAACTGATGAACAAAATTGATCCAGAGACATAGACACATGGAAAAGACTGACAAATCTCAGAGGGAAGGTCGGGGTTGAGGGATAGATGTGGGGAGAGAATAACCAGAGAATTTATATCCATACATGCATAGCACATGGATACAGATAATAGTGTGGTGAAGCCCTAGGTGGGGGTGATTGTGAGGTGGAGGGAGTCATGGTTAAAAGAAAGTGGGACATCTGTAATACTTTCAACAATAAAGATAAATAAAAATAAAATATGTTAACTCAACAGAAATCTTAAACAAATAAAGAAAATTACATAATTTTATCAGAAGTAAGAATTAAACAATATTATTTACTACTTCAAATTAAATATTTTATGATTTTAAGCATCACAATATGCTTTTAATTCTCACCATTTTTTCTAATTATCTGAAGAGTTAAGAAACATTAACATTGTAAAGTATCTGTTAGTACCAAATTATAGAATACTAGAGGCCCGGCACACGAAATCTGTGTGCGGGTATGGTCCCTAGGCCTAGCCTGCGATCAGGGTCAGCTTCCCTGGCTGCTGGCAGCTGCTCCGCCCCCCACCACCAACAACCTTGGTTCCCCGTTTGCCATCGGGTGATGGGACCCTGCTGGCTGGGGGAGAAAGGACCGAGAGGTAGGCCATTATGGTTATGGCCCGCTAGCTGGCCCCACCCCCACTGCAGGTCACCCTTTGTGTGTGGAGCGACCAGGGGAGGGGGCCTTGGCCTGCAACCACCTGTGTCCCCTGCCACCCACCCTGGTTCCCCATTTGCCATCAGACGATCGGAACCTGCGGGCCGGGGAAAAGGACCAAGAGGTCAGCCATTCCGCTCACGGGCCAGTCCCACCCACCACCACCACCCACCCTGGTTCCCCATTCGCCATCGGGCGATGGAAGTCTGCCAGCTGTGGGGGGAGGGACCAAGAGGTTGGTCTTTACCACTCGCTTGCCAGCCCCACTCCCGTCGTGAGTAGCCCTCAGTGTGTGGGGTGACCGACGGGGCAGGAGCCTGCCGGCTGGGGAAAGAGACCAAGAGGTGGTCAGTGCACCTCATAGTGACTGGTCAAATGGTCGTTCTGGACTTTCTGCCGTATGGTCACTGGGCTTTTATTATAGCAATATCCATTTTCACCTGGCTTCTATTAAATATTCAAATAGATTAAACAAAAATAAATGTTCATATTACTAACATGAATTTTAATGTAAAACTGTTATGAAGTTTGAGAATTAAATATATATCAAATTAATTCAGTAATCAATAAGCTTCTAAAACATAGAACCAGGCTTTTTCATGAAAAATAAAATAAGGAAGTTAAACAAACAAAACAAAACAAAAAGAAGGAAAAAAAAGCTAGTATTGCAATGAAATGTATGAATGAACACAAAATATAATTTTCATTTTGCAAAATCAATCAACATTGACAAAATTTATTTATTTCTTTAATGTTATAATTAATTACTATTTTTATTGTATGTTTTATAGCATTTTAAACTTATTTTTGTTTTAACAATAAAATCTATTTAACAGTAACGTTGTAAATACATTATAAATACATATATTTACAAAGTAGTGCTATGATTTTCAATGTAGTTGATAAATTGAATATTATTAAAATACTAGCGGCCTGGCGCATGAATTCATCCAGGGTGTGTCCGGCCTGTCTTGCCCAGTCCCAATAGGCCGGACCCCAGCAGCAAGCTAACCTACCATTTGGAGTGTCTTCCCCCTGGTGGTCAGTGCACATCATAGCAACTGGTTGAACAGTCAAACGAACAGTCAGAGACTTAGCATATTAGGCCTTTATTATATCGGACTGTCACATGAGCATTCCAGAATATGAAGACAAATTAAAATTAGAGATTAAATAATTTGTATGTATTCATCAATCTTTGTATCATTTCTTTACTGTTTCTTAATACTGTCATGTAAAGTCCCCATATGAAATTAATTTTTCTATTTTCTAAAATAATTGATTAGTGAGAGATCTTTTCATTCCATCTCCCCTTTCAGGAGATGAGTCTAGGAGTCAGGTAGGGGCAGGACTAAAGCCAGGATGGAGTTTGTCTGCCACTCCTTTTTTTCAGAGCATTGGAGATGGGTTTAGGGGTGGGAGATTGCACTGAAAAGAGGGAGTAGAATAGGCTGCTACTTGGTCTCCTAAGGCTGGAGAATAACAGTGAAGATACCTGCTTTTTCAGGTCACTTCCAGGACTAACTGGAGACACAAAGGTAGAAAAGGTGGCAGTGAAATAGGAATTTTAGGGGGATATAGGCAGGTTTAGGAAATTTTAGGAATTAAGGGGTGTAAGGTCTGGGGCTGGGAAAGCAGGAACTTTACACCAATTTCTAAAAAATAACTTTGCTTTCTAGCCTGCTTTAGCCTGCTTGAATAATGAGAAAGATAAACTTAAGCTATCTGACCTTGTAGGCCAGAGACTAGATATGCCCATAATTTCAATGCCATGCCAGGTGCATTTTTTAATTGGATAGAACTGTGTTGTTTTCAAGGCCAGCAGCGAGATAACCACTAAGTGCACATAGGGCTGGCTCTTTAATAAAAAGGGAAGTTCTGCTTGTAGGCTTGCTTAGAATTTGAATTCATTTTCTCTAAGCCCACCGGTGAAGCCCACCGGTGAATAAAGTGTGATTCCCCCGGCCTGTGCTCTCGGACCACCGGACCTCACCCGAGAGCTTTCAATAAACGCGATTTTTCGCTTTTATCCTGCTTGTCTTGGTCAATTTATTGGCTTCGGTCAGATTAAGTCTTACATCTCTGATTAAACCTTACAAGGGGGTCCATGGAAATCACATAGGGCTACAGAACTGGGAGAAGTTACATTTCCATAAGACAAGAGAGAGGCAACAGTTACATTTACATAAGACAAGGGAACTGGGAGTAGCCAAAAGGTCTATATTTACAAAATAAAGGAGGAAGAAAACCTAGAAGGAATAGGAGAACAATAAGGGAGGAGGGCATCACGTGTCCCATGTGATGTTTGACCTTTGAGCTCAGGAGTTACTATAGTGACCAAATCAAAGGGAATATTGACCAATTAGAGGGGATATCAGGACACAGGGACTTGCAGCCTTTATAAACCATGGAAACAGGAACTCGGTGGGACTCTTCCCCCTCCCCACGGGGGAGTTTGTGCTGTGAGATTCTTTTCCGTTCCCCACGTGGAAGTCTGTACTTGTTCTTCAATAAATCTCCACCTTTTCTGTACCATCTTCAGTCTGTGGATTCATTCTTTGACTCCAATGGACAAAGAATCTGGGGAACCATCC
Source organism: Plecotus auritus (assembly GCF_963455305.1). Classification (NCBI taxonomy): domain Eukaryota; kingdom Metazoa; phylum Chordata; class Mammalia; order Chiroptera; family Vespertilionidae; genus Plecotus; species Plecotus auritus. Next base: position 47,359,779 of record NC_137773.1, on the reverse strand, counting down.
TGCCCAGGGGAACACCCAGTGTTCCAGTCCAAAAATCATGTATCAGCAGGAAGGTCTCTTCTCCTGCACACACATGCATGGTATGCCTACATTTGTAAGTATTCAGTATTTGGTTTGCTTCAATTTCCAGTCTTCTCACCTCTTCTATGATTAATATAGGTTTTAGTTCTTTCCAGCAGCTTCTTAATATGCTGAACCAAAGGTGGCAGCCCCAACTTTCTCATAATCTTATTATTAAGCCTACCATGCTGATTATAACTACTTGTTTATCCCCACGTAGTCTTTCAAGTCAGAGACTACATCTCATTTGAGTTCCCAAGTTCTAGAACTGGATAAAAATTACTGTAAGAATGCAATAAAAATGTATTGGTTAAATTGATAAATCAGTGACTACCTTGTGACCTACAAGAATAAGGAAATAGATCAAACAGCTCAATAGAGAAGCTCAATGGCCCAAAGAAAACATAGAATATAAAAATGTAATTGAATTAAGGGCTTCATGTGGGCTACAACCATTAAAAACTTAAGGAACACTGTTGCAAATTAATTGTTTCTTAGTTTAGCATTGTATTTAAAAGCTACACCACTGAGTTGGTAGTTTTCAACATAATCTCAAGCAGGTTAGTTTAATTAAATCATACAATTTTTTAACTCTTCAATTTTGATCATAACAAAAATATATCTACGATAGGAACTTTCATATCAGTTAACTAAAAGTCTGTGGTTCATTGTCACAGAAAGAAAACACACACAGGTAGCAGAAAGCTAGTTTTTTTGTTTTGTTTTGTTTTGTTTTTTTAAGAACAATCTCCCAAAATTATGTAGACCAAAAAATTATGAGACATAGCTTTCAATAAGGTTGACCGGGCTTGTAAAACTGTATTTGCATGATACTCATAACTTGGAATTGCAATTATTGAAAATACAATAGTCTCCACTTATCCACAGTTTCACTGTTTGTGGTTTCAGTACCTACAGTGAACAGTGATCCAAAAATAATAAATGAAGAGATCCAGAAATAAACAATACATAAGTTTTAAATTGTGAGCCATTTCATTGGCATGATGAAATCTCCTAAATTCTGCTCCCACCTACAGCAGGATGTAAATCACCCCTTTGTTCATCAGATGCAAGGTGTAGATACTGCCTGCCCTTCAGGCACTTCATGGCCAGCCTGATTATTAGATCCACTGTTGCAGTATCGCAATGCTTGCTTTCAACTAACTTTTATTTTATTTAATAATGACCCAAAGCCATTCACATAACTTTTGTTTTAATATGTTGTTATAATTGTTCTATTTTATTATTAATTATTATTGTTAATCTCATACTATACCTATTTTATTAGTTAAACTTTATCATAGGTACATATGTAGAGGTCAAAATAGTAGGTATGTAGAGTTCTTTATTATCTGTGGTTTCAGGCATCTACTGGGGGTCGTGGAAGGTATCCACCGTGGATAAGGGGGGACTACTGTAATAGTAATAAGTTGTATCTGCACCTGGGTGAGCTTGTTGTAAGGTAGGCAGTCGAGTCATACTTTAGACCTTCTGAGTGTGCAGAAAATCTTAGCATTCAATATGAATATGTCCATGGGCTCATCATTCAGTTAGAAAGAAGGAAAAGGGGAAAGAAAGATTCTTATTATGGCAATAAGAAAAAAGGAAGGTTTATTATTCACCAGAAAAATTAGTGCTATTAGAGAAGTCCAGTGATCTATATTCAGTTAGACTTCAGCAAACAAATCTAGCTTAAAAACAGAACACATTAAGTTCAGATAAAAGACAAAGCTTTAAAAATCAAACTAACATTATTGTATAAAAAATCATATTGAACATACACTTTTTTTCTTTGAGGGGAAATAGTATTTAAAATATAATTTAAATTAAAAATTAAATAATGAAATGGACATTTTAAAATGTTTTTTAGACATTTTGAATGTAAAAATGAGGTTCATATATTATAGTTTATTTGTCCTGGTTCTGAGTTTTCTGGCTCATATCTTGAAACTGCCTATTGGTGTATGTGAATCTTTTATATGTACTTTTTCCAGAAAAGATATATGTTAGGTAACCACTACCCTATATTTAGAAATGAGCCTGCACTCTTAAAAATTTTTTTTGAAGAGAGAGGGGGGAAGGGAGAGAGAAAAACATTGATTTGTTGTTGCACTTATTTATGCATTCATTGGTTGCTTTTTGTATATGCTCTGATTGGGGATTGAAACGTTACCTTGGCATATGGGGATGACTCTCAAACCAACTGAGCTAGCTGGCCAGGGCAAACTTGCACTCTTAATGTATGTATATGTTGTGCATGGTCTCCTTTCAAATCTATAATAAAAAGCCAGGGTGTAACCACCTATCATGACCAAAGATGACCATCCAGAAGTCAGCGCTGGGTTGCCATGGTGACCCAGCATTGACTACTGCGGCTGCAGGCCCGGTGACCCAGCAGTGACTGCTGAGGGGGCTCTGAATCAGACAGGGAAAGAGACCTGAAGAGAGAAGTAGGGGCTGATCTGTAGTATGAGGCAGCTTTTGACCAGCACTTGCCTCTCTCTTTCCCTCAGAGCCTGGCCAGCAGCCCTACCTCCATTTCTCTTCTAGCCTTCACTGGGGCTGCTGATCAGCCCTACCTTTCTGATCCGGCCCTGTTGATAGGCCCAGAGATGCTGACTGGCATAGAAACTGGCCAATCAGAACCAAATCTGGGTTAGCTATGAGGAGCCAATGGCTGCCCAGGAGGCAGAGCTTTTGATGCTGACTGGCATAGAAATTGACCAAGTAGAACTAAATCTGAGTCAACTGTGAGGAGCCAATAGCTGCCTAGGAGGTGGAGCTTTTGACACTGACTGGCATAGAAACTGACAAATTAGAACCAAATTGGCCAGCAGAGGAGGGTAGTTGGGGGTGAGATCAGGCAGGCAGGGGAGGGCTGTTGGGGGCAAGATCAGGTTGGCAGGGGAGGGCCATTGGGGACAAGATCAGGCTGGCAGGGGAGGGCCGTTGGGGGTGAGATCAAGCTGGCAGGGGAGGGCAGTTGGGGGCAACCAGGTTGCCAGGGGAGGGTAGTTGGGGGTGAGATCAGGCTGGCAAGGGAGGGCAGTTAGGGGTGATCAGGCAGGCAGGCAGGTGAGCAGTTAGGAGCCAGCGGTCCCAGATTGTGAGAGGGATGTCCGACTGCCGGTTTAGTCCCCATCCTGATTGGGCTTAAACCGGCAATTGGACATCCCCCAAGAGGTCCCCGATTGGAGAGGGCGCAGGCTGGGCTGAGGGAACCGCCCCCTCTGTGCATGAATTTCATGCACTGGGCTACTAGTACATAAATAAATGCCATATTTTAATGTTTTATTCTGATGATGATATTTTCTTCTAATATATGTGACTTATTTTAAAATATAGAATTAGGTATAAGTTCAACACAAACAGCTGCTATCAATGTTGACATCTTTTAATGGTTATAAATTAGCAGAATTTTTAATAATTAATATAGAATGTGAGAACATATTTAATTATGAAACAGGAATTTTAGGGATAAAATAGGACAGGTTTAGGAAATTTTAGAAATTTTGGAAATTAAGGGGATCATGGAGAAAAGCACGGCTGCAGAGCAGCAGAGGTATATTTCCATAGAATGAGGGAGCTGGGAACAGCAAAAGGTCTATATTGACAAAATAAAGAGAAGGAAGCCCTTCACTCAGAAGGAGAAGAATAAAGCCCAGAGGGAATAGGGAACAATGGGGAAGGAGTGGGGGAGAACCTGACATGTCCCATGTGAGGTTCAACCTTTGAGCCCAGGAGTTACTATAGTAACCAGTCTAATGGGATAGTGACCAATCAGAGGGGATATCAAGGCACCAGGATCTGCAGCCTTTATAAGCCGTAGGGAAAAGGAACTCAGTGGGACCCTTTCCCCCTCCCCACGTGGGAGTGTGTACTTGTTCTTCAATAAATCTCCACCTTTGCTATACAGCTTTCTGTCTGTGGATTCATTCTTCAGTTCCAGCGGACAAAGAATTCAGGTTCCAGTCCAAAAATTCCAAATCAATTATATGTAAGTATTTAATATATATTAATTAATTTTATAATTAATGTATGAGAATATATGTGTTTCAAATGGTTTGATACATGAATATGACTGTAATTTTCTCCTAAAAATTTGAAATTAAAACAAGTGAGGTTACTTCCTGAGGATTAAATACAGAAATTTGGAAAAAGAAAGATGTTATTGTTATGCCCAGATTTCGTGATCCCCAAAGTCCACCAGGGAGCCGAGTCCGATGCAAAAGCAAAGAGCCTTTAATCGAGCTAGCTCGAGCTCAGTCCCACACACACACCGGCGCAATGGCAAGGTGGAGAGAGAGAGAGCCCCAGACCCCAAACATGCTGATTTATAGGGGGCCTGGGAGAGGTAGGAGGGGTGAGGTAGTGTGGCCTCCGCTGATTGGTCGGGGTCAGGTTGCACATGGGGGCAGGGCGCGGCTTACTTTCCTCTTGCATTTCTATTGGCTAATTCAAAAGTGTGGGTTGGGCTCTTGGAGAGGTTCTAGGGCGGGAACCTGACTCCACGAGGTGGAGGACATGGAACAAAGGGAACATGGAGTCGGTCTCTCCCCGCCCTTTCAGTTATATCATATTTATATGAGTAAACAATGTGATGAAGTATAACTGAAAAAACAAAATACCCCAAATTTGAAGTAACATTTTTATATCACTACTTCAAAAAAACTATGATGCATTAAGCATAAAGTCTGAAATTATTTTTATTATATTCATGTAAGATTATGTGGAACATAAATATGTTAGAGAATAGATAAGGAAACAAATATTTTAAAAATTGCTTTGATTACTTTCTCTTTCTTCTTTCACTTTAACCTCTCCTTCCCAACATTTATGCATTTATTTTCCCTGAATTAAACCAAAGAAAACAGAAGCAGACAATTCAATCTCTTAACCCTATTTCTCCTGATCTTTCTCTTTCCTTTAGTCAGACTTTGTTGAATAAATATTTACAATTGGAACGGAATTTTGGACTGGAACCCGGATTCTTTGTCCACCGGAGTCGAAGAATGAATCCACAGACAGAGATGGTGTAGCAAAGGTGGAAATTTATTAAAGAAAAGTAGAGTCCCACCTGGGGGGGGGAAGGGTCCCACTGAGTTCCTTTTCCCTATGGCTTATGAAGGCTGCAGATCTTGGTGCCTTGATATCCCCTCTGATTGGTCACTATTCCCTTAGACTGGTTACTATAGTAACTCCTGAGCTTAAAGGTGAAACTCACATGGGACATGTGAGGTTTTCCCCCCTCCTTCCTTATTGTTCACCTATTCCCTTTGGGCTTTCTTATTCTCCTTCTGGACGAAGGGCTTCCTTCCCTTTATTTTGTCAATGTAGACCTTTTGCTGTTCCCAGCTCTCTGTATGTGTTGCAGCTTTTCAGCTCCCCTATTCTATGGAAATATACCTTCTGCTGCTCTGCAGCCTTGAGTTTCTTCCATGGTCCTCTTAATTTCTAAAACCTGTCTTTTTCACCCCGCAAAATTCCTGTTTCACAATCAATTCAATTAACTATCAACCAACTACTTTGCTTTAAAAGTTGTTGTAGTACTCAAAACTTATCATTTAAAAACAAAATTAACAAAGAATAATTTTCTAATAATCAGTATATTAGGTTGTAGTAAGTGCCACATAAAATAAAGAATGGTCAAGGCAGGTAACAATTTGCATTAAGGAGTCACAATAGGGTTTATAAAGGTGCAATATTTGAAAAGATATTTCAAGGAGGTGAGAGCTTTACTTGTGTTGATATCTTTGGGAAGAACATCCTAGGCAGATAGAACCACCTGGAGAAATGATTAGAGGCTTATTAAAAAACAATAAGGAGTCCAGAGTGCTTAGAGTGGAATGATTCATGAGACTCAAAAAAATACCATGTTTATAAAGTTAAAAAATAAAAAGAAATAAAATCGGATTTGAGATTACAGCTTGGCATGATGGAAAAAAGAGGTGACCTATGACAGAACTGAGACTAAATCATCATAGACCCCGTCAGTCTCTTCCTCTTTTTCATAGTTGTTTGTGGAAAAGCACAGGCTATCTTACAGGACCAGAGAGAACAAGAAAAGAATCATTAACTGCTTAAATTAAAGAAAAATACCCCCAGGATGATTTATATTGTCCATTTCACTGTCAGATGGCTGGATGAGATTGGCCAATGATTAAAACTAGTACAGCACTTTCTAACCTCCAATAAGTTAATTACCTCCACTTTGCTATAACATTCTTTGTCGCTTGTGAAAGTGACAAAGCAATAAACCCTTTATAGTCCTCTGAATTGCAAATGTATATTGCTGCTTTCTGCTAAGTTGCTACTTTGAAATATTAATAACTACCCACTTCTACTTCTCTACTTTATCTGAGCACTGGAATCACAGTGAAGATTTAAAAAGAAACACAGATGCCCAAACACCCCCACAAGGCTACTGGGTCAGAATCTCAAGTATAAGAGTTCTGTCTGCACGTGATTCTCAAGTACAGCCAGAGTCAATAATGGCTGTCTTAAACAACTAAGACTGAACACTAATCTTAGAACAAAGATGATAGTGGAGAGTGTTTGCTGTTACTGGCACAGTTTGATACCCATCAGCAGAGTCTGTCTAACTCCCTGTTACAGCAGCCTTCCTGTTACTCTACATTTAAAGGGAATATCAAAAAAAGTCCACATGCATATTTAAATATTTAGGATGCAATTTTGTTGGTAAATTTTTCCTTATAACATTACAAATACTTAGACATGATAGAAATCAGAATGGTATTCAAAAAGTGAGCACCGTTTTATCTTTGAAGCAATAAAATAATAGTGAAACTTTTGGTCTTGGATTCCTGGGATAAAATATTATGGAGTACCTAGAGTCAGTGTGATTGATTTTAAGTTGCCTTCATGTTGATAGGTTTAAACGCACTTAACAGTAGAGAATGTTGATTCTTTTCAGAGTAAGTAGGAAACATAATAATGGCAATGTGATTGTAAGCATATAATAAAAGGAACAGAAAACACAAGGCAAATATAGCTTTGTAGCAGTAGTACATATAAATTAAAAAATATTCTTTAATGCAAGTATAATATATTTCCATGAAATTCTACATTTTAAGAATATAACATGATTGACTATAAACATTTAAGTTATTTGGTGAAACATGAGAATAGACTAAGGAGCTATCAGAAGTCAAAGGAAGGCATGGGACTTAAACTCAGAATACTGCATGGAAAATAATTCTATACACATAATGATGTTAATGCATTTGCCCTATTCTGTTAGAGTTTTCCCATTCCAATTTTGGATTAGTAACAACTAATAAAAATATATCTTGGTCTCAATAAATATATTCCTTATTAAACAAATATTAAATTAACTAAATATATACTTCATTAAATAAAATTGAATTTGCTATAAATAATACATGATTTTTGGGACTGGAGCATGGGGTATTCCCTGGGCAGGATGGCTTCCCTGGGTTCTTTGTCCCTCGGAGTAGAAGAATGAATCCAGGGATGGAAGATGGTGTAGCAAAGGTAGAAATTTATTGAAGAACAAGTACAGACCCCATGTGGGGAAGAAGGCAGAATCTCACAGCACAGACTCCCATGTGGGGAGGGGGAAAGAGTCTCACCAAGTTCCTTTTTTCATCGGTTTATAAAGGCTGCAGTTTTTGTGCCTCGATATCCCCTCTGATTGGCCACCATTCCCCTTTGCTTTGGTCATTATAGCAACTCCTGAGCTCAAAGGTCAAACCTCACATGGAACACGTGAGGCCCTCCTTCTTTATTTTGTGAACTAGAGGCCTGGTGCATGAAATTTGTGCATGGGGGGGGAGGGGTCCCTCAGCCTGGCCTGCACCCTCTCCAACCTGGGACCCCTCAGGGGATGTCCAACCAGCAATTGGACATCCCTCCCGAGATCCGGGACCGCTGGCTCCTAACCACTTGCCTGTCTACTGGCTTGATTGCCACCTAACCACTCCCTTGCCAGCCTGATGGCCCCCAACTGCCCTCCCCTGCTGGCCTGATCGCCCCTAACCACCTCTGCCTTGGCCCCCCCCACCGTGGCTTTGTCTGGAAGGAAGTCGGACAGTAGGAAGATGTCCGATCTCCTACTCTAATTAGCATATTACCCTTTTATTAGTATAGATATGGACCATTGGCTATTCCCAGTTCCCTTGTTTTATGGAAATGTAACTTCTGCTGGCTCCCTGCTCCCTGTCTTATGGAAATAGAACCTTTTGCAACTCTGTAGCCCTGTGTTTTTTCATGGACCCCCCCCCCTTAATTTAAAAAATTCCCTAAACCTGCCTTTTTCACCCCTAAAAATTCCTATTTTATAAACACTTATCCAAAATTTAACAGTTAGCTGTCAATTACTTTTGATAACAAATATTATCCATTATTACACAGAACTGTGAAAGGTCTTGGACTTTAACTACACTTATAAGTCAAAAAGCTAATTGGTTAATGTTCATGGATGCTGACAATAGACACAACACCTCTACCTGAGACAAATGACTTTACTAGCTGGGGCAGAAGAAGTAGCAAGTTTCTCTTTTGTGCCATTTCCATATGTTTCTCAACCCCCACCCCCTACACCAGGAGCAATACAGGTGGGCTGAGATACCTGACTAGGATTACATCATAGGAGAGACACAGGGTGAGCTGAGGCAACCTGCCACTCTTATTGTCAGTCTGTCCTTTTGTCTGGAGGGGAGGTGTTTCATTAAGACTGCACACTGCAAGCACTTCCCTGAGAAATGGCCCACATAAAGAGTGGCCAGGAGTTTACCTTCTATTCTGAATGTTACTTCCCATCCAAATGTGACCTCATTTTCCCCACAGCCAGCCTGTCTCTTCCTGTACTCCACTGATCATGAAATGTTATCATTTCTCAGGTCAATCAAACTTGAAACCTAGTGGTCATCCTGACTCACCCTTCTTAATCATTCTCAACAGCTACTTAATCAAAAGTTCTATTTATTTTGTTCATCAGTTTATTTTGTTCATTAGATTCTACATATAAGTGAGATCATATGGTATTTGTCTTTCCCTGACTGGCTTATTTCACTTAGCATAATCATCTCCAGGTCCATCCATGCTGTTGCAAAAGGAACCAAATAAAAACAGAGGCATGGATACATGGGACAGACTGACAGCTGTCAGAGGGGAAGCGGGGGGCTGGGTGAAGGAAGGTTAAGGGGTTAGCCAAGAACATATATGCATAGGCACAGACAACAGTGTGGTGATGGCCAGAGCATAAGGTGGGCGGGGTGGAATGGAGGTGGGCCAAGGAGGGTGGGGGCATGTGTAATAGTGTCAATGATAAATATAAAGTAAAAAACACAGATATTTTTATTCTACCTCCTCAGTATCTCAAATCAATCTTAATTTGTTTTCTTTTCAATATCACTGGGGTGTTGCTAGTGCTCATCTCCCCTCCCCTCAAAAAAAAGAACAAAATATATAACCTCTTCTACTTTAGAATCCCTACAATGTGACTTTTCTTAGAATAATACAACATAAACATACCAAAGCAGTAAAAATGCTTTTTAAAGTAGAAATCATTAGAATTTTATGGAAAACAATGCTTTGTGATTTCCAAAAGTGGTATTTAAATTTTCAATTTAACATGGAAACATCTTAGAATAAGTCATTTTGGTGAATTTCCAAATGAGGCACCTATATTTCTATAGAAGAACACTTTGGATAATTAGTTACCATTCAGTTTAACAGGTGATTTAACTTAATTATTTTATAAGTGAACTACAAGAGATGCTAAGAGGGCATTATCTTCAACAAATATCCATGTGTGAGTGCTTTCTTTTAGGTTAACAAAATTTGTTTATATGGAAAGACATAACCAAATAATTTTAAGCAATTATGTAAGTACATAAAAACCCTTAGCAATCTTCCTTTGCATTTTGGCTTTGATAAAATACAGAAGAATAATTTCAGATCTAACTACCACATATCTAATGGAAATTTGGCTAGATGTGGAGGAATAATTCTTGGAAAGTACTCTTTCACAATTTGCTGAAATAAGGCTATCATTCGAAAGGAGAAGCTATTGAAATAACTATCACCCTAAAAGCAATCAAAGCTCCAGAAGAATATCAATCAAGGGGAAGAAAAATTAGGTTGGTCTCTTTTTTAAAATTAAACAGTGTACATTATTTAAACATGCTAATTCTAGTTAAATTCACTGAATTTGAATGTCTAAATAAAAAACAATTATTCTGCCCAGCCGGCATGACTCAGTGGTTGAGCATCGACCTATGAACAAGGAGGTCAGTGTTCTATTACAGGTCAGGGCACTTGCCTGAGTTGCAGACTTGATCCCCAGTGGGGGGCATGCATGAGGCAGCAGATCAATGATTTCCTCTCATCATTGATGTTTCTATCTCTCTCCCTCTCCCTTCCTCCCTGAAATCAATTTAAAAAGCACTAAAAAAAAAAAAAACCAAAAATGTGCAATTGTCAATTATTTTCAATGCAGTAGTAAATTAAAGTAGCTTTCTGTGAATATATACAGAATACACATATTAATTTGAACATAAGTTTGTTATTCTTACCTATAAGAATTGCAGGTAAGTTGGAAAGATGTATTTTAAATATATAATATTGTTTTTCCTTTTATTTTTAAATAAAGAGTTGCAGTGCAGCAATTTTCTGCCACATAATGCTCTAAATCTCAGGTTGTGAAGTTCACGTTTCTCATTTAAAGGTGTGAATATAACTGTTACAAATGGCTTAGCCATCTCCAGAATCATAGCACAGCTGTCTGAATTCTACCTATGGTGGTAAGTAGCTGTCTTTCTGAATCAGCTCTTATTACTGACTGTGCTGACCTCAACTTTGTATTGATTTGGCCACCATTAGATGAAGAAGACTTCTATTATCTGCTGTCTCACCCACTGCTATGAGTTTTTAAAACTTTTTCTACTATATCAGTAGAAAATCATTTCATTCTCTGAAGACTCATTTAACTTGACAGAAAGAATTTTGGAACAAGATATGGTGAGAAATGGATTCTTAGTTTGCCACTACAGTTTAAAAAGACCAAGAAGTTACCTAGATTTACATCATCTGCTTACAGCAGAATAATTAGTATATTCACTATATGAAAAAATGTGTTTTATAAAATATAGTTAAGAAAGAAAAATATTTTATTATTAAAAATAATCTCCATTAATATCATTTTAGTTCCATCTCATTGTGTTATAAAATATGGATGGTTACTATTAATGTCATTATTTTAATTTACATATTAGAAGCTGTTTCTTCTAGTTTGCGTATAGGTGCTAAAGGGACTATCCTATCCTCAGAGATTCATAATGCAAATGTAAATGTAAAATAAATTGGTAGCAGAAAAAGTTTGTTTGGAGTCTTTAACATAAGCTAGTACCTAGCCAGACTATTTAGCCTATACTGAAAATGTATAATATCAATTAACAAACCAATATAAAAGTTATCACATTTTTTAAAAGATAAATTTTGATTCCACCCAATATCAAAACCTCACTCATTTTTATTTACTTATATATATTTTTCCCATGAGATGTTCTTGACTATACCTTAAGAATAGGAATTTTGGCCCTGACCAGTTTGGCTCAGTGGATAGAGAGTCAGCCTGTGGACTCAAGGGTCCCAGATTCAATTCCGGTCAAGGGCATGTATCTTGGTTGCGGGCACATACCCAGTGGGGAGTGTGCAGGAGGCAGCTGATCGATGTCTCTCTCTCATCGATGTTTCTGGCTCTCTATCCCTCCCCCTTCCTCTCTGTAAAAATCAATAAAATATATTTTTTTAAAAAAGGAATTTTGCCTGTTTTCTTGCTTCTTTACTCTACCCCTGACTCTAAGCGTGGGGCCTGGATATTTTAGGTGCTCAAGACATTATTTAGGTGATAAATGAATATTATATATATACTAGAGGCCCAGTGCATGAATTGAGCTTGGTAGCCCACTGCTGCTCGCAGCCCCTTCCACCAGCCCCCCCGCCCTGCCATGCTCACATCCCTGCCCACCCATCCACCACCCCACCATGCTCACAGCACTGCCCACCTGTCCACCACTGCTCGCTGCACTTACTGCCCCATCCGCCTGCCATCCGCCTCGCTGCAATTGGAGCCTGTGGGCTGCGGGGGAGGGACCAAGAGGTGCTCAATGCACCTCACGGTGACTGGTCATTTGGTCGTCCTGGTCATCATGGACACTGGCTTTTTATATATATAGATATATATAAACTTTTAAAATTTGAATTATCCTACTGTGATATGTATATATATATATAAATATATATATATATATATATATTTTTTTTTAAAAATAAAACTATTGTGCTAAGTGGTTAGAGCATTGGTCCATGCACCAAAGACAAAGGGCTGCAGGTTCAATTCCTGGTCTCCCTCCCTCCCTCCCTTCCACTATCTCTAACCCAATGGAAAAAAAATATCCTCAGGTGAAGATTAACAACAAAAAAAAATATAAGTAATTACAAAGCACTTTTTTTTAAAACAATCTAGTTAAAATAGGAACTGGAGAATGTAAGAGTCACCACGGTGACCTGAGAGAGGAGACTGCTGGCATAATTCTAACCTGCTAAAGGCTGAAAGCTTCCACAGAGCCTGGGAACTTATTACACTCTCCAACATTCCACTGGTTTGTCATTTTGAAGAAGAAAAGGGCATGAGCCCTATAAACGAATATTTCCCCCCTCTAATTACAACTAATTGTATAGGTGACTTTGGCTTGTTTGTTCATCCATAAAATAGATGATTTAGACTGAGTCACTGTTACAATTCTTTAAAATTCTAAGCATTTCTAGGGTTTGATGTTCTTTATTTACTTGGCAAACGAATTCCAGTCAATAATTAAAATAGGATTTCAAAATATAGCAAAACATGATTGCAGTGACTGCTGAACAATGAGTTCAGTAGTCCTACCATATCTGTGATTGCACTTTCTGAGGTTTTAGTTACCCTCAGTCAACTGAAGTCCAAAAATATGAAATGAAAATTTCATAACTAAACAATTCATAAGTTTTAAATTCCATATCGTTCTGAGTAGCCTGATGAAATCTAGTGGAATCTTGCTATGTCCTGCAGAGGACATGACTCATCCCTTTGTCCAGCTTAACCAAGCTGTGGACACTCCACCTGTTAGTACCTCAGCAGCTTTTCCTGTGATTAGATCAACTGACCATTGCAGTACCATCAGTTCAAGTCACCCTTATTTTATTTTACTAGTGGCCCAGTGCACAAATTCATGCACATTGAAAGGGAATTAATTAGATGAAATATTTTAATATCACTATTTGCCCTTTATAATAGAAGTGTCAGAGATTAAAGAAAATTAGAAAAATGTATATGAAAGTAATATATAAATTTATTAATGAATAAACAATAACAACAAACATGACATAAAAACAGCAGAAACGTGATATAAAAACAACATTGATACAAACAATAACTGATTAATGAGGGATGGGGCTCCTGCCACCCTGCTGTCTGGGTCCTGGGTGTGGGTATCTTGCTCTCTCCTCCCTCCTGTCAGAGTCTGGGGAGCACCATGGGACCCAGTGTCAAGTCCCCACCCACCCGCGTGTGCCTTGAAATGGCTTGAGACCCAAACCCAGCCAGCCCCACCCCCATTGGGCAAGACCCAGACCCAGCCAGCCCCACCCCCATCAAGCCCTACCAGCGGGGGACACAGCATCAAGTCCCCAGATGGTGCCAGGCAGGAACCATCATGTTCCCAGCGGTGCAGTGTGGGGATGCAGTGTCAAGCTCCCGCCAGTGCCACATGTGACTCCCTCGAGTCCCACCCCATGGTCGGCGCTGTGAGACTCCCCTGATGCATCTCCTGGTCAAGTCCCCACCAGCCCACATGCGCCTGCCATGCACGCAGCCTCCTGCTGATTGGTCATTACAGCGTGATGGCGTCACGGCCACAGGCTTTTTATATATATAGATAATGACCCCAAATTGTAAAGTAGTGATACGACAAGGTGGTTATGCGAAGAGAAGCCCTAGAGTGCTTGTTACTCATTGTCAGAAGGACAGCAGCAGCCCAAGGCTGTCACACAATGCTAAGTTGTCCCCTCACTCCATTTCATCACATTGGCATTTCATTATCTCACATCATCACAAAAAGGTGAGTACCACACCATAAAAATTTTGAGGGAGAGGACATTTAGATAACCTTTATTTTAGTACATTGTTATATTATACTAGAGGCCCGGTGCATGAAAATTCATGCATTGGAGTGGAGGGTCCTCAGTCTGACCTGACCCCTCTTACAGTCCGGGAGTGAGGGAGGCATCCTGGTGATCAGGGGAAGGCAACGCCCCATCAGACCCCTGCTGCTGCCACTGCTGGCAGCGCAAGCCTCAGCCGGCCCTGGTTACCTGAGCTTCAGGTGGCCCTGGGCAGCTGGCTGGGTAGCCGACATCTGAGGCTTGCCTGCGCCTCAGGCGTTGGCTGGGCAGTTGCCATCTGAGGCTTGCCTGTGCCTCGGGCCAGCCCTGGGCGGCTGAGGGGACTGGGAGACTCCGGAGGCAGGCGTGCGGAGCGGCCGGGCCTGCCTGGGGGCGGGCCTGGCCTTGCCATGTGCCTGCTGCCCCAGCAGGGCTGAGTGGACTGGACGCCACCATCTTGTGGCTGTGGGCACCGCCATCTTTGAGGGCAGGGCAGTCAATTAGCATATTCCCTCCTTATTGGCTGTGGGCGCCGCCTACTTTGCGACGGTGTGAGGATCAATTAACATATTCCCTATTTATTAGATAGGATTAGTTATTACTGTTAATTTTACTTGCCTAATTTATAAATTAAACTGTATCATATGTATGTACATACAGAAAAAAGGAGTTTATACAGGACTCTGTGCTAGCTGTGGTTTCAGGCACCCACTGAGGGTCTTGAACCAGATCCCCTGCAATAAAGGGAAGAACTATATTGTGATTGAGGAAACTAATGTGACATAATGGGGAGACAATAAATTAACCAAATATAAAATTGAATCCCATATTTGCTTCTTACTTGCCACAAGATCTTAAATGAGTTTATTAAGATTTTGAGGATTTAGATACTCTATAAATAAAATGGAGACTAGACATAAATTCAGTTGGCTGTCACTATAATAAAGTGTTAGTTTTCTTACATCATCTTTGCTTGCTAATTAGTGTAATGTATGTTGTACATGGTAATAGGTCCCAGTAACTGGTTTAGTGTCACATAAGACCATGCTTTCCAGCTATGTTGCTCCCCCATGGTAGTTCCTAGGGTATCCAGTTTTACATGAGATTTATCCATACAGTTCTCTGCCTCTTCAGGACCAGGTGATTAACTTTTACCCTCACTAGACTGTCTTTGGTAGTCCTTTCCAGCTCGGTAGCTACAACCACGCACAGACTTTCAGAACATATGTCCACATTCTCCAGAGAAACATTCTAGGAGCCTATCTTTGCTACACCACATTTTGTCATATTTAGCTTTTCTAAAGTTCATTTTGTTTAGTTTGAGGCAAAACACAATGCTTATTCTCCCTGAGATCAGGTTAAAAACTCAAATTTCCTTTTTTGTCTCTCATAGTGCATAAAATATGTCTCACAGACAATTTACTAGTAATAACTCAGGTATGCAGAGGACTTGCAAACACCCCAGAGGTCTTTTAGGGGTATTCCCTAAATAAGAACCATCACCATAAGAAAAAGCATAATCCAGCCAGACCAGATCTGATATCCCATAGGTCTTTCAAGAAAATATCTAGACTCATCTCTAATAATTGTATGTATATTGAATGCTATTTCACCAATTATGTTTAATATACCTGGGTTCAACATCTGCTATACCTTTGGGGAAAGTAACAGTGAACATTTGGGAATTCTTTTTTATAAGCAATAATGTTTTATAGCTCGTAAAATACAAATGAAATAAATCCTTTATCTTTAATTACAGAAATTTGTTTTATACTAATTCTGTTAGAGTTATATGTCTCTTGTGATGTGGCAGAAAATTATGGAGGCAGGGAATATATACAGGTATGCCACCCCAAATATACCACCTTTCAATAAATTATTTCATTTTTACTAATTTTGTTAAAACAAAACACAAACTATTTTTAAAAATATGAAGCATCAATGCAGGCAGAAGACAGACAGGAATTTCATTTTCCCAAGCAGATGTCAAAAACATTTAAACAGCTGTCAGAACAGTTCAAACTGTCATCAGAAGTGACCTTAAACCACGTTTAGTTTTTAAATGTTATAAAAAAAAAAGAAGTGAAAAAACAACACAGTGCCATTATGCAGCTGTCTGAAATATTAAATGAAAGGATGAACATCTGTTCAATTGCTCTTCAAACTTTAATGGTTTGGAGAGAAATTCTGTTGTCTCAGATCTTCAAGAACATCTGAGGCCCACACGACTTCTACACCTGTGAAAGGTCTCTGTAAATGTACATTCCCACTTCAAAGTCTGCTCCTACTGTTCTTTGCCAAACATATGCCAACAAGCAACAGAACAAATTATTAATAATATTTTTGATATTTAAGACCCTCTAGCAGTGTGTATTTTAGAGTGGGAATAAAACCCTTTGAGCTTTTATTCACAGAAAATATACATTTTCTTTTTTATGTAAGAACCGCACAATGGAGTTATCATTCTACTATATCTGAACATTAGATATGTAAACTTGTTTGTTTTTATAATTAGCCATATATATGGTGCAAGAGTTTTAAAAGGCAATCCTCTTGAATATGGTTATTTCATTCAACATTTGTAAGAAAATCATTCCTTTTAGAATTGAAAACTAATCCTGCACAGAGAAATACCAGGTTTATGTTAAAGTATTATTTAAGTAAACACTACATGGCTGATATAAGTAAAATGCTTCCAGACATACATTTACCTAATATGAACATGTTTTTTCTATTACATGTGTATATGTGAGTGAGCAAGTATATGTATATGGTCTGTGTGTGTTTGGTAGATTTTCTATATTCTAGCTGGTGATACAATACTCCAAATCTAATATGTAAAATCTGCAATAGGCCCTGGTTGAAGAGATTTAATATAAATCTACTTCGGTATGTTAACATGGCTACATTTCTGTTGCCAAGAGCTTCTTCTATCCTGAAAGTATCTCCAGTATCCCCATTGATCTTAAGCATCTTGATGAGAAACTGTAGAGGGTTTAAAATCCTCTGATGTCAGATTGTAAAATTCAGTTTCTTCATTCTATTGGAGATGTCAGACAGTGGTTCTTAACTCTGACTTTACATTAAAAATGCCAGCAAAAATACCCTAGCTGGTTTGGCTCAGTGGATAGAGCTTCAGCCTATGGACCGAAGAGTTCAGGATTGATTCCGGTCAAGGGCACATGCCCAGGTTGTGGGCTTGATCCCAGTAGGGAGCGTGCTGGAGGCAGCCAATCAGTGATTCTCATCATTGATGTTTCTATCTCTCTCCCTTTCCCTCTCCCTTCTTCTCTGAAATCAATAAAAATATACTTTTAAAAAATGCCAACAAACATTTTTTAAATCCAGATACACAGTCTATACCCCAGATCAATTAAATCAGAATCTCTAAGTTATTTGCCAGAATATGTAGGTGGTTAAAAATGTGATAGCTCATTAGCAGATGATTTACTGTCTGCACATAGAGCCCAGTATGGATTAATTCTTGGCACCTGTGATTAAATGCCATTTGGAACACATATCCACAGGACATCTTGGAGGATATGGTTTAATGTAAATTGAATATATATACAGCAGTTTAAGGAGAGTGATGGATTGGGATCATAGAATGACAGTGCAGAAATATTTGATAATATATTTGCAAATACTGTTTTATTGAAACTGGTGGTATTTGGCTCTATGTGTTGTCACTTTTTCTTGGCACTTCATAATTTCTTGGCACTGTTTAAGGTTTGAGTGGAAACAATTTAGAAAACTGTCACATCAAATTGGAGAAAATTATCTAAACATAATCTAGTTAGAGCAAAAAGATGCAACAATTTAAAAAATGTGGCAGCAATAGCTTTCATTTAAGAATAAAATGGTTTGACCTCAATGGAATTTTACTATAAGCCAAACCTTGCCCTGACAACATCTGTGGTATGAAAGCAACATTTCAGACCAAATATTTGAAGAGAATAAAAACAGAGAGCTAGGAGAATGAAATGTGTAGAAATAAAAGTATACTAAGCATACATGTATTAGGCGCAATGTGAGATGGTCAACTGATGACCAGAAAGAAAACGTGTCTAATTCAAATTACATGAAACTATCATCTACCACACGGCTTATAATAATTATTATTGTTTCTCAAGGTTTAGTTTTAATCTCTTAATACTTTAAGCTCACATGTGATTAAAGACTAGATTAATAGGACTACTATATAAAAAATTACAATATTAGGATCTCTCTTCCATGTGAGGACATGTGGAGGAGGTAGCTAGTTGCCAGTCAAGAAGGCAGTCGCCCAGAACCAAACCAGTCAGCATCTTTATCTTGGACTTCCCAGACCCCAGAGTTAACATTTACACTCAGTAAAGACCCTTGTGGAGGAACCACAAGATGGAAGGAACATAGGTCCCTGAGTCACTGCGTGGAGCTACCCAGGAGAACAGTCCTATCAGAAACACCAGTGATGGACTATTAGGTGCCACCTGAAGGAATGATTCCTGCACAGAACCCTCTGGGGAAGGCCAGACCCTCCCAGGGCTGGTCAGGGGCCTTACCAGAAATCCCTGAGCAAGTGGTGAGACAGAATGAAACAGCAACAGAAAACAAATTATACTGAGATGTCTCTCAGGGGGATTGTGCACAATTCTATGTTTTTGCCATTACTCCTGGAAACGGGGGTTGATTTTTCATATGAGTTTTACAGCTGCAGACTGTACGAAAACAGACTTAAACAACTACACAGAAACGATAATCACTTGGAAATCTATTGAAAAACTATGTAAGGTAAATGTGGACATCATTTTTTTAAAATTTACTGAAAAATAATTTACAGTTTGAATGTTCTATGAAAAAATAATTACAGTGCCTGATTTCTGATTTTATTGAAAATACAAAAATTCCCTTTAGTTTGTTATTTTTCCTAAGTATTATTAGCCAGTTATAAATCTTGCCAAATAAATGAGACAGAGCTTTGGTATTTTGACTTCTCTCCAGGCCAAACAAAATAAGGCACAGTGTCATACCTGTTTGATTATAATGCAATAAAGAAACTAAAATCTAAACAATGACAGCCTAAGATTTTGTTGCTTTTTAAAATGAAGTCCATTATTACTATAAGTAAATGTAAGCATTTTAAAAGAAAATGGAAATTAATCTCCTTTAGAGGGTAAAAATCATTTCTATAGTATAGTTTGATATTTTGAGGAATACAATTATTATCAACTAGAGGTCTGGTGCATGAAAATTGTGCACAAGGTGGGGTGTCCCTCAGCCCGGCCTGCACCCTCTCCAATCCGGGACCCCTCGGAAGATGTCTGACTGCTGGTTTAGGCCCGATCCTAAAGGGATCGGGCCTAAACCGGCAGTTGGACATCCTTCTCTCAATTCAGGACCACTGACTCCTAACCACTCACCTGCCTGCCTGCCTAATGCCCCCAACTGCCCTCCCTGCCAGCCTGATCGCCCCTAACTGCCTCTGCTTTGGCCCCCACCACCATGGCTTTTTCCGGAAGGAAGTTGGACATCCGGGAAATGACCTGTCAACCTGGTCTAATTAGCATACTACCCTTTCATTAGTACAGATAAGCAACAGTGGAAAGAGACATAAATTAAATTTTAGGTTTGTAGTTAAAATATTTGCATGTAAAATGAAACAAAATCTTATTAGGAAAATGCATTAACTTTTGTTTTATGTTTTGTCTAATTAATTGTACAAACTTTTGGCTAATGTCAGAAACCAGATAGCATTCTATAAATTTGGTAATCTTGTGATTGAATAATGAGGATTCATGGATAATAATAATAATAATAATAAGGTAACCTAATTTTGTCTCCACTGTTCTGCCAAAAAGAAAGTTAAAAGATCTTGTTAAACATTTTTAGCACCCTACCAATAATATAGATTTGTTTTGAGAATTAGAATATTTTTGGTTAAGCTTATTGCTTTCCTCTTTGTGAATGAAACTTTATTATTTCCTTTTTTTTTTGCTTTTCAGGATAGATGCACTATTTTCTTTCCAAAATATCCCTCATCCTTGACTTATTCTTATCCATAAAAATGGCATTTAGAACCTGTCAATGTATTACCAAAATGTATCCCTTAGTATTATGCCACTTTTCTTCATTTTTATTTTTAAATAAGGACAGGGGTCCTGGTGCACTTATATAAAGCAATTTAATCTTTTAAGTATTTAAGGTAAATATTTATAATTCACCAAAAGATATTTATTGTGAATTTATATGTAATGTGTGCTGCACTCAGTGTGGTGGGTGGAGAATATAAAAGCAAGTAGACTATACTGAAGGGACATACACAGAATAAATGAGTTGGAAAAGTAATGTGTCTTAAGAAGTTAACAGAAAGAGAGATATAAGATTCAGTAGAGAATAGTGTTATTTTCTTATCTTTAGGGTAGACTTCTTAGGTAACTCAGTCTCTGATCCTTGCTTTGAAGTGTGCAGAGGATTGGGGAAGGTGGGTGTATACTTTGAAGGCTACTGTGAGAGCACACGTATAATCTTGAATCATACTTGAGGAGCATAGTTTATTTTGGTTGGATGAAATAAAGAATAAATCCAAAAATATATTTTATTGAGAGAATGCAACTCCCAGATTGAGACATTTCACATTATTTATTGAAAATAAATGTTATAAAATTTATATTAGAAAGAAAAAAATACATGATTTAAGCTCTGTTGCATTAAAATTCTGTTGCATTAGGGTATTAGATTCACTTTGAGGATTAGGAAAACAATGAAGTGATATTACAATAGCCTGGGCATAATGGTTATGTTTGAAGAGAAAATGTCTGAATCAAGAAGAAGGAATAGACTGAATAGTCTTGGGGAGATAGACTACAGATAGGCATAGGAAACAAAACAAATGATTTCAAAACTGCAATCTTTGAGGATTTGGAAGATATTAAGATCTTAAAATAAACATGTGCGTAGAAAGAGCAGTTCCAGAAAAGAAAACAAGTTTATTTTGAATGTCAGTTTGGACCTCCAAGTGGAGACCTTTAATTTTACTTCCATAAAATCATGACTTTGAGGATAAGAAGTTCTAGTTGTAGTTATGGATATGCACACAGGTAGATTTAAAACCCTGAAGTTGAATAACATGGTCAAGGGTAAAAGTGCAAAGGAGCAAAGAAGACATAGGAGAACAATACCTTAGGGAAAACCAACTTTAAAAAATGGGGAAGGGGAAGGGGGTTGGGGAGTAGTAAAGAATAAAGGGAGCCGAAACCGGTTTAGCTCAGTGGATAGAGCCCTCAGCCTGCGGACTGAAAGGTCCCAGGTTCGATTCCAGTCAAGGGCATGTACCTTGGTTGCAGGCACATCCCCAGTAGGAGGTGTGCAGGAGGCGGCTGATCGATGTTTCTCTCTCATCGATGTTTCTAACTCTCTATCCTTCTCCCTTCCTCTCTGTAAAATATCAATAAAATATATTTAAAAAAAAAAAAGAATAAAGGGGACCAAATATGTGGTGATGGAAGAAGATTTGACTTTGGGTGGTGGTCACACAATGCAATATACAGATTAGTTATCATAGGAATATACACTTAAGACCTATGTGATTTTATTAACTAATGTCATCCAATAAATTTAATTTAAAAAGTATGGGGAAAAAGAAGATAAAGGTGCTTCAAATTTATAAATCCATATATTTTCCTGAGAATTTTAGATATCCACGAAGCTTTAAATTATATACCCTTTGTAGCTTTTAAATTGCAATTTGCAAAATCAATATATTTTGGTAAGAAGTCAGTTTACAATGCCATCTTTTTCTTAAGTTCAATTTTAAGGAAATTATAGAAAAATACTAAATTGTACATAAGTTTTCCCAAAGAACAATATATTTTCAATACAAGTACCTATGGTACAAAATAAACATTGCAGTATATACCGTGTTTCCCCGAAAATAAGACAACCTCCGAAAATAAGACCTACTTACAGGTTTCCTTCTGAGTGAAATATAAGGCATCCCCAGAAAATAAGGCCCCAGGCTCTGTCTCAGAATGAAAATTAATTTACCGTAAACTGGTTGCTAGGTCCGCCCCGACTGGCATCTAGTAACCAGTGACATTACGCGGAGTCCTGACGTCACTGCTGTGTGGAGGCGGAGCGGAGGTCGGAGTGAGCGGTGAGCGCGGGGCGGGAGAGAGGAGGAGACTTTCGCAGATGCGTGTAGAAGAACAGGAGGATTAGAGCGGATGGGACATGGCGAAGGTGGTGAGTGCTGGTCTGTCTCTGGTGACACTACCTGATGCTTGCGGCCTCCTTCATGATGACTGAAGGTTCTCAGTCAGTGGCAGACTCTGCTCCAGCCCAGATCCAGGCCCCAGCAAGCCCAGTGACAGTCCCCAGGCAGGCCCCAGGGGGTAAATGTCTGATAAAGGGGTAGGGGGGATGTCTGGTGAAGGTGTTCAGTGGCACAGGGGTGGGGGGAGGGGGATCACTTAAAATGACACAGGAGGATCAGAGGGGGCAATCAAAATGACACAGGAGGATCAGAGGGGACAATCAAAATGACACAGAAGGATCAAAAGGGGTTACTAAAATGGTAATCCCCCCTCTGATTCTCCTGTGCCACTTTGATTCCCCCTTCTGATCCCCCCTGTGTCATTTTGAGTGATCCCCCTCCCCCCACCTTGATACCCCAATTCCTTTTTTTTTACCCCCAGAAATGAGCCCAAAAAGAAAAAGCTACTCCGTGGAGTACAAGAAAGGATTCGTGGAAGACTCTTGGGGCCAAAATCTTACTGCTTTCTGCAAAGAGAAGATGTTGAGTATCCGATTGGTCTGAAAATGGCGAGCAGAGTATGGTAACCTCATTGAACAAGTGGACAAGGGAAATGCTAAAAAGCGCAAGTGTGGATCAGGTCGGCAACCATTATTTTCCAAGCTGGAAGACCTGATCTGTGAATGGGTTGTTGACAGGAGAGCCAAGGTTTTGGTTGTGAATAGGGCTCAGATTCAAGAATTTGCCCTTGCAATGGCACCACAGTTTGACATAGCCCCCAAAGACTTCAAAGCATCACAACACTGGCTGGATAATTTCCTTCAGCGAAGTGAACTGTCTTTAAGAAGATCTACAACATTGTTTAGGTTGGAAGATATTCAAGTTATTAAGCGAGCACTTGCATTCAAGTCCTTTATTGATGATGCTGACTTCTCTAAATACAATCTTTCCAACATGATTGCTATGGATGAAACTGCAGTGTTTATGGGCCAATCATCTCAAACAACAATTGAACAGCGGGGTGCCTCCTTAGCGTACATTCCCTCCACTGCTTATGAAAGTGCACGTGTTTCCTATATTTTGGCAATTCATCTGGATGGCACTAAAATCCCACCTTTAATCATTTCTAGGCGCAAGAAGGAAAACATTGAACGTGTTTTGGGCGTTTTTATTCTTGAAACTGAAAAAGCCTGGGCCACACAAGCAGTTATAAGGAAGTGGGTCTATTTAATGCTGCCGCTTGTTATGCAAGGGAGCCAAAGAGGTCTGCTAGTCTTGGATGCAGCCAGCACTCACCGCGCTGAAGACATGAAGACATTTCTTCACAAAAGAAAAATAGATCAGATAATGATTCCCGCAGGAATGACGGCCTATCTCCAGACTCTTGATATTGCAATAAACAAGCCATTCAAAGACAATTTGCGCATGGAAATTAATGACTACATTGAAAATAGAATGGAGAGAAATCAGCGTGGAAACTTTGTGAAACCTAAACTGCAAGAAGTTGTGACTTGGGTGAAGAATTCATGGGAGAAAATCACTGACGGTTGCATTGCAAATGCACTGTGAGCAGGCTACCTTGACAAGAAGTACTCATTTAAAGACAGTGCTATTGCTAAACATGAGAGATTTGGTCCACTGATTCTGAAAGAAATGGAGTCACAAGAAATTCACCAGGAAATTCAGGAATTGGATTGTTATGATGATGTTCCAGAAGATGATGACATGATTGTCATTGAATAAATGAGTAAATTCTTGATACTGTAGGATTCACAGTTTGTCTGGTTTGTGTTGACAACTACCTACTACTGTACCATATACAGGTAATAAATTTCCTTTATTTTCATTTAACAATAAATGTGTACCGTATTCTTCTTCATGGAAAAATAAGACATCCCCTGAAAATAAGACCTAGCGTGTCTTTGTGGGCAAAAATTAATATAAGACACTGTCTTATTTTCGGGGAAACACGGTAGTTGTGCGTTAGTAAAAATAAATGGTGGCTATAGATTATTCTATATATAGTAAGTGCCCTAAATATTTGCCAAATTCATTAAGATATAAAGAAATACAAGTAGATGAAAGAATTCATCCTAAAGTCAAGCACTGAAATTAAACACAAAATGAGAAGTAATAATATAATTTTCACTTACAGGAACCATGATCATATTATTATAAAATTAAATTTTCCCCAAGGTAATGTAATTTCTACTGAGAAAATGTTCAATAAGAGTATAGTTAGTAATATAAAATTTTCTCTACATTAGAGATTATAAGTTGAAAAAAGATTATTGAATTTCTGTTTTAATAATAGAAATTTAGTTCCAAACATTAACAAAATGGAAGTAGTTGATACCAGGTTTGCTTTTAAACTGTAGGGTTTACAAAGCCTTTATTGAGTTTTATAGCTGAAAATGCCATTTCACATTTAACATTCTTGATGGAAGTCCTTTACTATATTCATTCCACTATGGACACCCTCCGGTCAAATTTCTTCTGTCAAAATATATTTACTTTTATCATGAGCTTGTCATTCTACTGTATTAAAATGAAAGAAGTGAATTGTTTAGAAATCATGAAGTCTCTTGGAAATAAAATGGTCCTACATATCTTGTAACTCTCTTGTTATTAAAATATTTTTAAACATTATTGTTTCTAAAATATTGTAAAACAAGAAAAGTGAAAGAAGAGATATTTGAATTCGGAGGTAATAAGTTTCCTCTTATACATTGACAAAACAATTTATCCTGACACTAGTCAAGTTTACAAACTAGTTCATACAATCCACGTAAGGGTCTCTTTGACAGTGTTAGAATTAACATTCTTACATAGAATATTTCTTTTATGAACTTTGAATAAAGGAAGAAAACAATTTGGAATGGAAATAGCTACTTAACAGCATGACCTAGAATCCAGAAGGGTAGCTACTCCAGCTGTGTGCACTTGATCCAGGCAGAGTCTATTTTTCAACAAATAGATAATTAGGGAGAAACATGAAACAGTAAGAAAAAGAGTAGTTTAACCAACCCAACCAGCCAATGAGCCTGGATAACAAAACACTTGACAAATATTGCCCTATTTGACCATTCATCCTGGCATGAATCCGAAACATAATGCATCATATGCCTGATGTTTTTAACTTTGGAAAATGTATATGGTATAACATTAAGTTTAAAAAAAAAAGTAAAAGTATAAAGAGCCCCCACAGGCTATTTCTCAAAGGAGAGAAATTCCAATTTGAAGACTTCCAATGTTGTAGCTTCCAATATTTTTTAAAAATTCAAATTGTAGATAAATATAGTTTTAAGAAGACCATTTTATTGAGTTTTTAACTTATGCCTAACATTCTCTAATCTATACACAAAGAGTTTTGAAAAGGAAGAATTTATGACTCTGGTGAAATGTCAAAGCTACATACTCCTCCATAGACACAATCATATTTCACAGTTATTATGGTGACTCACAAATAATACGAATTTCTCCTTTTTGACATTTTCATTAAGCAGCAGTACTTTGTAATCTCGTATATTCTTAACAGGAATACCCCCCAGGCTTCTTTAATTGTACATGCACGAAACAAGTATTCATGTCCATTGCTCTTTTAAATATCTCTCTGTTGATTAGTTGTGAGGTCATTCATCTGGTCTTATAAACATACCACACACAAGCCTTTATTTCTTTCATCTCATATCCAATCTGTCAGTAGATTGTGTCAATTTAAACTCAACAGGTCTTCTTTAATATACATCTCATCTCTCCAAGGTAATTTTAATGCCTTAAGTCAAATCACTTTGTTTCTTATTAAAAAAAAAAAGCTACAAAAATTGTCAAAGAATAAATGAGTAAATTTAAAAATGGCAAACATTTAACAGAACTGATAGAATACATCAAAACATATTGGCCAAAAGGGTAATTTAATTGAATATACAAATTATACAAACTAACATGCCATTGAGTAGTTGCTTTGCATTTGTTACTTTAGAAAAGAAAGATTAGCCAAAACCGGTTTGGCTCAGTGGATAGAGCGTCAGCCTGCGGACTGAAAGGTCCCAGGTTCGATTCCGGTCAAGGGCATGTAACTTGGTTGCGGGCACATCCCCAGTAGGAGGTGTGCAGGAGGCAGCTGATCGATGTTTCTCTCTCATCGATGTTTCTATCTATCCCTCTTCCTTCCTCTCTGTAAAAAATCAATAAAAATATATTTAAAAAAAAAAAAAAAAAAAAAGAAAAGAAAGATTAAAAAAAAAGATTGAGTTCTTATAGTGATATTGATATATTCATACATCTTTGGTGCAAAACATATATTGTTTCAATTTATTTGAAATTTTGTGCAGCAACAAACGTAAGAGCGTTAAAATTTCAGTTCTTTTAATCTAGTGAGCTCTTCTCACTTTCAATAATATATTCCTAGGAAGTGTTAAAGATACAGAGGGACATATATTCAAAGAGATGCTCACTTACCATTCTTTATAAATGTGAAACAATAAAAGACAAATTATAGGCAAAATTAAAAATCCAAGAATAAAGGGGTAGCATAATTTTTCTAGTTGGGTTTACAAATGCAAAGTATAAATGTTTACCTATAGATGAAGCATAGGGGAAAAAAAAGCATAAAAGTGAGTTTGTACTATTAGGAACAGGGAATGCAAGATGCTAAAGTCCAAGGTTAATTAGATTTTTTTAATGTTCTTAAACAGAATGCATAAAGTCACACTTTTTTTTTTGCAAATTTTAATTTTCTATGCTTTGAGTACTTAAGAAATAATTACCAGTTAAATGCCTTTTTGACAAGCATAACTTTCACATATATTTTGGTCATTCTATACTAAAATAGACTTAACATTATTAAACTTACAAAAAAAGGAGTTTATACTGTTATTATTTGAAATACCCTTACTATTTAAACTAACAATTCAACTTACAGGAAAAAATAAAGTTTATCCTCCAGAATTGTTTCTAATGGCAAAATATTGGAAAGCATATATCCCATGGTGGAATACTGACTAAAATAAATACAAGTGCAACTATATGATAAAGTAATAAGTTCTCATCTAAAACTATGCAGGGTAAGAATATCTAATGACATTGAAATATTTCATTACATGTTCTTAAGTAAATATTAAGTAGTATATCACATTCAATTATGACCATATTTTTGTTGAGTAGCAATGTAGGATTTTTGAACATGGCTGTTTGGATGTGGCTGACCATTTTGCTACACAGCACTGTTAACAATAGATATCTCTGACCTGTACTCTGTGTCAAAGGACTGCGCTATCCACAAGTCCAGCTATGTAATTTATAGACTCCAAGTAAAATAAAATTGCCTGGCTCCTTGAACAAAAATTATTAAAAATTTCAAGACAGCAGAGCATGAAATCAAGCATAGACCCTTCTGAGTACTGGACCTTGTGCAACTGCACAGATCACGGTCCCATAAAGCTGTCACTGGCTACCTTATATATATCTGTTATATTTACTCCCATAGTGCTGGCTGGTTTAGCACTGATAACAAAGAGTTTGGGCCAGAAAAAAAATTGTTCAAAAAATGATGCTGAAAGCCTCCCAAATTAGGTAAATGTAGTGATACAAATTTACAGATTCAAGAAATGTGTCAAACCCTAAATAGAATAAATTCAAAGAAAACCATAGTTGTACATATAATAAGCAAAATACACATTTAAAGCAAATATCATGAAATATTACTGTTAACATTTCTCTTTTTCCACAAGGATCCCGTCATAGGAGAAGAGTCAGGGTGTACATCAGCCTCCTTGGCAGGTCAACTATGCTCGTGTTTCAGACCTGGAACTGATTTCCAAGCCAGTTTTTCCTTCTGCTGCAGGATCTGAGCAGTTCTTTAACTTTTCTTCAGAGGCCTTCTGGCTTTAAGAGCATCCATGAAGTTGATTTTTTGAAAAAAAAAATGTTACTAACATCATTCAATTTCATTCAAGACTTTAAAAATTGTTAACAAAAATTAGTTGTCTACAATTCTCAAATTGCACTTGAATTAGATCTTCAAGTGCTAGAGCTATTAAATCCCACTATTTCACTTTCTTGTCTAATTCATTGCAATTCTTTCTAGTCTGATGCCACAGCCCTTAAGCGTTTGTCACCACCCTCACTTACACCAGGAACCAAGGTCTTCTCTCCATCTGAGTAGTGGGTGACCCACTTCCAGAATCCCAGCTTGATAGAAGAAGTGTCTATACTTCTTCTATAAAGCATCCAAATGTTTCTTCTGAAAGCAGGGAATAAGAAAAAACTTGGCTGTAGTTAGTGAGTCTGTATGATAATCCCAAGAAGCAGCATTTAAGAATCAGGAGAAAAAGAAGAGAAAAAGGCAAACTAGAGTTCCATTATTGCGGGCACTGCCATGGGCACCGTTACTATTGCAACTGCTGGTTCATTTTACCCCCAAGGTGTTTATCAAATAAAACCCAGAATTGTTCACCTAAAATAGAAAATTCTGGATCATGTATGACTCCCATCCCTTTGAGGTTTTCTCTCCTGCGTGCTCGCTGCGTTTTCTGGTTATCCTAGTCCATGGACCAGAGGGTTCACTAAGCTGCCTCTAAATCAGAAAGCAGAACTCACGGTGCAAACTGAAGATTAAAAGTTAGTACCATGATGTGAATCTGATCTATCAAAAAACTGACACCACAGCTGAAACTGAAATTAGATGTGGGCTGGAAAGCTGTAATATGGGTCACCAATAGCAACTACTACAACTTGTTCTTAATCTTTTGAGGTTTTGTTTACTTGAATAGTCTCCTATTATTTCCTTTCCCATTTTAAGCCTTTCTGGGTTAATGCTTTCTTGACTCCTTTAATTTTATATTACTGAGTGTTTTGGAGTGATGAGAGATAATTGGTGCTTAGCTAGATATACCAAAATAGTATGCCTCGTTGTCTGTTTTGAAATAAAATATTCAGGTTTCTAACCATATTTCTACAGAGTTATAAAACAACATTATGTTCAAATGAAGTAGTTTATTGAATATTTATTTACAACCTAGATTCTGTTGTCTAAAAATATATATAAAACAACTCAATTTGCTCACATACACAACTTGAATATACATTACTTCTCACAAACAAAATACACAGAAAATGATTTAGATTGTTCATTCTGGAATCATAGTCCCATTTCACAGAGGTAGGTGCAAATTCAAAAGAAGGCCTGACCAAATATATATGAGAGGTTTAAAACGATCATACTAGTTTTGTTTTATATGTAAAATACATTTTGTAAATATTATACGAATGACTAATTATTCAGGATGATAAATGTTATTTTTACCTGAAATCATTATGACTTTCATTTTAGGGGGATACCCTATATTTCTATGTTTTAAGGTTAAATTTATGAGAATTATTTGTAAATTATTGATATTTACTTGACACTGTACATTGTGTTAAATATCCACTGGAAAAAAAGTTTTTACACTATTTTAGGAAAGAGAAAATGCCTCAGAAGGAAATGCCAGGCTTTCTTCAACCAACAAGTGCTTTTATGACAATAACTAGGGGCCTGGTGCACGAAGATTCCTACATGGGGGGTGGATCCCTCAGCCCGACCTGCACCCTCTCCAATCTGGGAGCCCTCAAGGGAGCCCTCTCCAATCTGGGAGTTTCTGTCTGTCTTTGTAATCATATGAGTGAATTGTCTGAGACCCCTACCCAGTTTGGTTTGGTGTTCACAGAATAATAGAGGTCTTTTTTTTCTTTGCTCCATTGGTGGAGATTTCCTGGAAGTTTTAGGATATCTTCCCTTTAATTTTTCCTAGACAATCTGATTTTACTTATGTCTCTCACCTTTGCTTTCCCTTCACCCCCCACTGCAACAGTAACTTGCTCCAGGCTCACTTTGCTCTAGTGCAGGGGTCCTCAAAATTTTTAAACAGGGGGCCAGTTCACTGTCCCTCAGACCATTGGAGGGCCGGACTATAGTTTAAAAAAAAAACTATGAACAAATTCCTATGCGCACTGCGGGCCCAGGACGAGTCGGCTGGTACGCTGGACAGGCAGCAGCACCCGGCTGGCAGGATAAATGTCCTCGGCGGGCCGCATGTGGCCCGCGGGCTGTAGTTTGAGGACGCCTGCTCTAGTGTCTAGGAGATACGTCTGCCACCAGAACTACGATTCCCAGCATTCCTGCTGCTCCCCGCACTCTGGGTTTCAGCTTCTGGTCCAGGGGCTGCACAAACGAAAAGGACTGTGAACTCCAGCCTCCCCCAAGCTGGGCTGAAAGGACCGGATACTCCAGTGGCGTCCCCAGGACCCTGGCCACTCAGCGTCTGCTTGTGCACGCGCTGCCAACAGGCTCGAAGTAGGCAGGGTCCTGGGGATGCCCACCCCGCTCCCAGCTGCTCAGCGCCTGTGTACCTCCACGACGCCCACAGGCCCGCCATCTTTGTCAGGTTAATTTGCATACTAGTTACTGATTGGCTGTGGGCATTGTGGAGTTATGGTCCATTTACATATTTGTCTATTATTAGTGTAGATTATTAATTTTTAAAAAAATCTATATTTTATCTAGCCCTATCAAATAGTTTTAATAAAATGTTTACTGTTGTTTTTGTTTCTAAGGGACATAAAATTCAAATAACATGAAATAAAGCAGAAGAAGTGTCAGTGAGTAATTTTACTGAACTGTCTTGTTAAATATCTTGGACTTGTCACATTGTTGGTTATGATGACAAGTTACATGAATTACAGTCCATGCTTACTTGGCTGGTATTACATATCATCATTAAAGCAAGATAATGTTAAAAATTTATTCTGAACTAAATGTTGTACAATTTCATATATATATGTGTGTGTATATATATATATATACACACACATATATATATATACACATACATACATATGTGTGTGTGTGTATATATATATGTGTGTGTGTGTGTATATATATATATATATATATATATATATATATATATATATATATTACTAGAGGCCTGATGCATGAAATTTGTGCAAGAGTAGGCCTTCCTTCTCCCCCTCCCACCCCGCTGCTGCGGGCACACCGGCTTCCCTCTGGCACCTGGGACCCAGGCTTCCCTCTCAGCCCTGGCTTCCCCCGGAAGGTCGTCCAGAAGGATATCCAGTCTAATTAGCTTATTATGCTTTTATTATTATAGATTGCTGTTATCTGTGGAAACACTCATCAGATAATGTCACTTTGCTTAAGATTTAAAAATACTAAACAATTACACCAGGAGCAGAAGTGTTCATTTGAATCCCTTACCTGTCTTACCTATTGTTGCATATCGGGTCCCCCAGGTAGCAAACTCTGAGATAGAGAACAGAATACAGTGTTTATTAAGGGATATCCTTGAGATACAAAGCAGGATTGTATAGTAGGGGAAGTTAGGCTGTGATTCTGTCTCAACAGAAACCCCAGCCAGTTTCAAATGGACCGCCATTCAGAGTAGTCCAGAACTGAAGTGAGCGGGCTGCCCTTTGGGTCCTCGTCTAAAGTAGTCATTGTTATGGCCTGTCTCAGAAAGCAATGTTACCTG
The DNA here is from genome assembly GCF_963455305.1 of Plecotus auritus. NCBI lineage: Eukaryota > Metazoa > Chordata > Mammalia > Chiroptera > Vespertilionidae > Plecotus > Plecotus auritus. The sequence continues at coordinate 47,327,769 of NC_137773.1, read as the reverse complement.
ACGCAAAAGTATTTTCATTAGGTGAGGCAAATCCAGGAGAGATCTGACAACTGAGTGCTGATTGTTGGTTGTGATCCAAGGAATTAAGGGGGGGATGAATGTAAGTAGTATTTTATTCCTGAAGGGGAACCTGGGTAGTACATCACAGAATCTACTACACTTGCCCCTTTTACTGTGAGGAGTAGACCTTATATGAGCTCCAGGATTCTGGTGTGCTTCTCCTCCCAAAGGAAACATAAAACAGGAAGGTGAGTGGACAAATGGCATCCCTGCTACTGCAGTTGGGCTCTGGACTACCACTGGTAGGCACCATCTCCTGTCGTCTCCCTCCCTGGTATCTATTCTAGGTTTTCGTCCAGCTCAAGTAACAATGCTGCTGGTATCCATGGTTTCACCAGTGATGTGAACAGACGCTCTCCATCAGTGGAGGAATATAATATTCGTGGCATTTCCAGCTGGTCTTGGTCTTTTTGGATGAATGTTAGGACAGAAGGGAGAAGAAACAACGTGGCCCTGGGCAAGACTGTAAACGAGTACGGAGGTCTGTTCCCAGGAAGTGCCAACTGTTCCAGATCCTCTTCTCTGACAGAAATGGAGAAGAACCAGTTTGCCAGATCAAAGGCTGCCCATCATGGAACAGAGTCCGTGTTAATTTTCTGTAGCAAATATATCACATTTGGCAGAGCAGCTGCAGTTGGGTTCTTACCTGATGGAGTTTGCAGTGATCCACTGCCATCCTCCAGCTTCCAACTGATGTTTTCTTGAGCCAGGCGGGTCAGTTAAATGGAGGTAGGATAAATCCCTGGATCCTTTAGGTTTTTAAGAGGTGTACTAATTTCTGCCATTTCCCCCTAGGGAATTGTTTTCTTTATTGGCTGGGGGCTAGTATTTTTTAGTATCTACATGTATTTATTTTGTCTTGAAAGCAACATGAGGTTTCTGAATTATAGATTAAACTTATTACAGGAATAACCGCACTGATTTCCAGTGCTCAAATCCTCCTGGGGTGATACAATGAAGACAAATGTCACCTGCATATTTATAGGAGAGGAGCCCTAAAATTATGTGCCTGGGAGCTTCTGTAGGAACCCCTTTACCTCCCAAGCCCCTCAACAACGACAGAGGGAGGGAAATATTTTTTTAATTTATTAAATACAAATAAATTCTCTCTTAGAAAAGAAGGGGGAGTCCCTAGTTTTTACAGCCTTTTGGAACACAAGCAAATGGTCCAGACAGGATGTAATGGAAGATCAGTTACCTTAGAGCATTAACTTTGCATCTTATTATAGAGAAATAAGCATGATTCACTTCTATGAAAATCCTAGAATAAAGTTCTATGTATTTTTTCTCCCTTTATGTTAGGTGTTATATGTTGAGGAGGATAAAAGGGTAGTGGATATTTTATCCTCAGCTTCAAATATGATTTTAATATTCAAATTAAGTTTGTAATTAATTCATTACTGTAAATCTAAATATTTTAATGGAAAGAATTATATTTTAATTGTAAATATATATTGTCTGAGTGTAAAATGTGCTTTATTTGTCTAGTAGGTGCACAACTTTCATACTTCAAAGGAAAAATAAAATTATTATTTAATAGGCAATTATGTATAGCATCACCACAGCTCACTTTCTTTATGAGAATAAAGGTTAATTGAGGTGTTTTATACCTTAATAGTATGCATGAAAAGAAACACCTTATTCACACAACTTTCAGTTTATATAAAAATAGGGTATATGGCCAAAACCGGTTTGGCTCAGTGGATAGAGCGTCGGCCTGCGGACTGAAGGGTCCCTGGTTCGATTCCGGTCAAGGGCATGTAATTTGGTTGCGGGCACATCCCCAGTAGGGGGTGTGCAGGAGGCAGCTGATCGATGTTTCTCTCTCATCGATGTTTCTGACTATCTATCCCTCTTCCTTCCTCTCTGTAAAAAATCAATAAAATATATTTAAAAAAAAATAGGGTATATGTAAGAATTTCTCAGTAGTCCTATGCAAAGATTATAACATTTTCTTATTATCTCCAAAGTATGTTAAATTATTTCTGATAAATTAAAATTAGGCATTTTGATTAATTTCTCCTTTACTGGAAACATATATCATACTCCATTCAAGATTAAATTAGACTTTTGGAGTTTAACTAATTTTAAATGCACATACTTCTAGTAGCAAATAATGAAAACATACATATATAAGAAAGAGTTGAGTTCTCTGATCTTTGGAATTTGAATAACTCAGTTGAGTAAGCACCACTTATTATTTGTGGTACAAACACATGTAAGTCTACCAATTAGAAAATCAAACATAATTATCATGCTAACTACAGGGTTGTATCATATCTATTAAATTGAATATTTTATTACAGATACCCAAAATATTAGGTCAATGAATTATAAATATACATCTTTAACCAATTATTTAAAATAGTAGTAATGTTAATCTAAATGTTTGAACTGGTAATGTTCTGATGGGTGGTATGTTTCTATTAATAAAACATTTAATAGAGTTATACATGATTACTAATTAAGTTTACATAAGAATATAAAACTAATGTTTTTAACTTTATTCAGAGCAGGTAGAGAAATTTTAACAGTATTTTGGAAGTTGGATAATTTACTTTTTTAAAAAAATCTTCTTTCCAGATGGTGTAAAAATTTATAATCAGAAAAGAAAATTAAAATTGCTAAATTTAAAGTAGATTGTCTTCTAAAATAGTCTATTATGTCAATAGGCAAAGTGTATATATGCCATTGGGGTGACCTAGAAAGGAATATAAAAATAAAACATATTAGAAATGAATGTATTAGAATGTAATGAATGTATTAGTAGCATATTGTAGTATATTGTATAACCTACTATTAAAAGACATTTACTCATTTAAATATTATTGATTAAGGACTTTTTGGGGGCTACAATGAAGATTCAACAGGAACAAAATAGATCAGATCTTCCCTCCTCATCCTTTGTTACATGGTCTGGTTTGAAAATCAAGTGAGAGAAAAAAATAGTATAATAATTTCAAATATGATAATGCCTATACATTTTAAGAAGAGGGTGCTGTGGTTGTGATTTATGTCAGCATAGCATTTAACAGCCTTCTTTTCTGTTCAAGCTGAATGGACTATACTCTTCTGGCCAAACATTTCAGAAAAACATTCCTTCATCTAACATACACATGGAGCTCACCCTTAAGTCAATTTATAACTCACTAGTTCCCCAAGGAGCCCTTCCCTGGGGATTCACTGAGCTCCTATTTCTTCTGACCACACTGGTTGGTCTTCTGGTGGTCTTTGCTCATTCCACTTCCTTTGGTCAACAAACAATCTCTCTCTCTCTCTTTTTTTTTTTTAATTTTAAGGATTCTATAGATCAAAAAATAATTCCAGCCTACTACTATAATATTTTTAGATTTATTTATATAAATTACACATTTTTCTTCAATCCTGAGAAAATAATTCTCAGTTCCCTTTTCCTGTTTGGTGGGTGGCTACAAAGATGGATTGATGAGCATTGTTTGAATAAGATCTACTCTAACACTGACTGAAAAGCTAAGGAGGCCCTGGCCAGTGTTTGCCAGTGGTTAGAGTGTCAGCCACTCACCAAAGTGTTGCTGGATCTATTCCCAGTCAAGGGCAAGTACCTGGGTGGCAGGTTATATCCAGACCCCACTCAGGGCACTTGCAGGAGGCAACCAATCAATGTGTCTCTCTTGCCACCCTCTCTCTCTCTCTCTCTCTCTCTCTCTCTCTCTCTCTCTCCTCTCCCCTCCCCTCCCCTCCCCTCCTCCTCCTCCCTCCCTCCCTCCCTTCCACTCTCTCTAAAAATCCATGGAAAAAAATATATCCTCAGGAGAGGATTAACAAACAAACAAAAAGCTAAGGAGATCTCAAAATTGCTTTTCCAATGTGCTTTTAATTTCTTTCATTCTCTTCCTCTTAGCTATTGCCCTTTTTAATAGAAAATAACTCACAAACATCCCACACCTCTTTGAGTTGCTTCCCAGTGAAGCTCTCTCATGATTTAGAATGCTTCCTTACCTATTATTTTTTGCAACCTGTATATAGTTAATTTGTTAGGCTTGAAACTAAGCTTCTCCATATTTTCCCTGATGGATTTATCTAATCTTAATCTTTAATTTATGGATGAGAGATGACACATATAATTTTCTATTTTGGATTTTATATATCTTATAAATTATCCCAGCAACCATCAAGAGAAAAGATGAACTCTAATCTTCCAGAAAGCTATGTGCTATACAGATCTTTATTTTTAATTGCCTTGGTAACATTTATTATATTTGGAGAAATGGGAAGTTTTCTGATATCAGAAAATCACTCTTTTTTCTTTCTGTGGTCTCAGTTCTAATGGGTCTTTCTTAACAGTCATCAACATACCAAAAAATATTTGCTAATATTTTCAAGACTTATAAACTGATGCCACCATATAAACTGATGTCTCCTACAACATACTATTTAAAAAACACACATATGTTTCATATACATTGCATATCTATATGAACATGTCCTGTGAAATTCTTCACCTTATATATTGTACATAATAAAATTTAGCCAGAGCTATTACTAATGTGATGTTTTCTTGTATATTTTTATTCCATGACTGAGTCCTTTTGGACATTTTACATTATTATAAACTTAAACTTTAATATTTCGACCTCTATTCATCACCCACAGTTTTTCCCTCAGCTAACTTTATAATTATATAATCATTGCATGTATTAAGAAAAAGTTGCTATATTATTAAATCAAGATACATTTTTCCATTGTTAAAAGTGGAATTAGATTTAGAGACTTGGAATTTTTAAAGATAATACATTTGTTAAGTATTTAAAAAATTTCCAGAATAAATGTACAATTACATATATCTATAGATAGGATAGAAAATATAGATATTAACATATATATTTATGTAAATGTGTGTGAATATATGTAAACATTCATACACATGTAAGAATATGTATGTAAGTATTATCTTTCTTCAGTGTATCTGACAAATAATAACATATACAATAAAAGTGCAGGTCACTGTTCAAAATTACTTACTTGTTATAAGAAGATAGGGTATACTAAAGTAGGTTTTCTGTTGTCTCAAAAAGAGAACAAAAAAATTTAAAGGCTCAAATTATAATTAAACATGAAAAGTTTTTATTGAACTAGAATTTCCCATACAACAACTTTCATGTTCAATCTGACATGAGCAATGAGCATTAGTTATATAATATTGATATTGTACTTCTCATTTCTTTTCTTTAGGTTTTGAAATAGCACTGCAACAAAATATAGTCAGCCTTATATATCAAGGCTGATCACATGCTAGAAACCTAAATCATAGTTTATTTTAAAAATTTCTGAGTGTTCACATCTCAGACATGTTGAATTGCTGTTCAGAGAGGTTTTATCAGAGACAGGGAAGAGATATCACAGTTTCAGGAAAATAGTCAATAAAATCTTTGGCTTTCCTCACATAAGGAAAATTTAATTTCCCATTCTGAACTCTATCTCATTTGCCCTTCTCTGATTTTTTTTAATCAAACAGTTTTCACTTTAAGCTATATTTATCAAACATTTGTAACTTTAATTATTGAGCTTTTCCTTGTTTAGAGAATTAATTCCAGTCATATACTATTATATATTACAAAAATTAATATACATATATATATTTATTTTATTTATTTTATTGTTTGAAGTATTACAAATAGTAGTACATATGTCTCCTTTTTTTTCCCCCATTGACCTCCCCCCGGCCTCCCCTACCCACTAGTACATGCCTTTACCTGCCCCCCCCCCCCCAGGGTCTTGTATCCATTGGTTATGCTTATATGCATGCGTACAAGTCCTTCGGTTGATCTCTTACAGCCCCCCGCAACCTCCCCTGCCTTCCTGCTGTAGTTTGACAGTCTGTTCAATGCTTTTCTGCCTCTGTATCTATTTTTCCCCCATTTCTTTCCTTTAAAAAATCTTGCCTCCGCAGACTAGAAATAAACATATAATAACAAAAAATGTTTGAGTCCCAATTTCAATACTTAAGGACATCAATTTTGTCAAATTTTCTGTTATATTTAAATATGTGTTTAGTTATTACTCATTTCAGAGTTTGTATAATTTTACCATGCCATAAAAGTATTATAGGTTAAATATAGACCTTTTTAGGGATCAAAATTATTCCATAAAGAACAATTGTTTTTATCAGCAGTTTTCATGTCCTCATACTTTCAATTATTCTCACTATAGTTTTATTTACCCTTTAAAAAATTATAACAACCTCTTTTTTTGTTTTAAAATTAAAATCATATTATGTGGTTAATTCTTATGATCCTAGAGAATGCAAAAGAATAAAAACAAAATCAATTTGTAACTATGATAATGAGTAAATATGTGTAACAGGATGCTAAATTGGGAGTTTGTATCAATTTTGGCTGAGGTCCAAAAAATAAAGATTAAGGGTCACCTAACTCTCATACTCTAAACTAAGCTTCTAAATCACCTCTTCTGGACTTGCAAAGGAGGCATCCAAGGGCCAAATCAGAAGCAATTAGGTAACCAAGCATTTATCTTTTTGGAATGAGTGTTAGTAACAAACATGCTATGATTCTTAAGAAAAAAGATTACACCATTCTGTCTTCTTATCCTGATCCAAAATTGTGAAAATTCAAAAAAAAAATTGTTTTATGTATATTCTGCAAAGGTGTTCAGTTTCACAAATATCTTGAATTAAATTGCAAGGAAGGCCTTACGACATGCTTTAGGAGCTACGCTGCCTTCATGTAAATAATAATTATAGGAACAGTTTGTACTAGGCAATGAGATGAATAACATTGTTCTTGTGTTTTAAAATTTCAGTGATTAAATTTAGTGGTCTCCTTGGTCAACAAATCAGTCTTTGTCCTAAGTGCATAGTTACTGTGAAGTGTGTGTGTTTTTTTAAATTTATTTAATGAAAATGTGTGCAGGTATAAAAGCAAGTCCTGGGGCTACAAAAATGAGTGTAGATCTTCTGGTGAGATGACTGTAGAATAACACAATGTATGTATCTTTTTGACACATTCTTGTTCAATACTTACTACTCAATAATAATGCAACTTTTAATTCTATGCAAAATGGCAATAAGCAATAAGAGGCATAATGAAATGAACTCATGGAGTATTTTTCATCCAGAAATACAATTTATGTGAATTTAGAGCATGACATAACACACAGTATGAGTGATGCAGGCATAAGTATTAAAGTAAGGTAATTAGAAAACATTTCATGAGAAAGCAGAAAAATTAGTCATTTCTAAAGTGCATTTTAGAATCTGTAAAGTGTTATGAAATGCATTATGTCAAGTAACAAGACATTGCTAAGTCTAAGCCAAATACAATGCAATACTTATTTTTGTAAGTCATTTTTACTGGGAAACAGTCACACCCATTTATTTATATATTGTCTATGGCTGCTTTTGTCACACCGTGACAGAGTTGAGTAGTGCAGGAGAGACTATAATATTTATCACATGACCCTTTACAGAAAAAAATAGTCAGGCTTGACATTATGTTATTAAAATAATATTGAGGTAAATGTTTAATTGTTTCACAAAAGTGAAAAATAAAAGAGGCTTTATGGTTTTGACAAAATAATAGCAACAGTTGACACTTCTTTTTTAAAAAAATATTTATTGTTGAAAATATTATATATTGACCTCTCCCTGCCCCTGACCCCTGCCCCAGGCCTTCACCATGCTGTTGTCTGTGTCCATGAGTTAAGCATATATGCATACAAGTTCTTTGGTTGATCTTTTCCCACCCACTCACCCCCGCCTCCCCCCTGAGGTTTGACAGTCTGTTCCATGCTTGTATGTCTCTATTTTTTTCATCAGTTAATTTTGTTCTTTAGATTCCACATATGAATAACATCATGTGATACTTGTCTTTCTCTGACTGGCTTATTTCACTTAGCATAATGCTCTCCAGGTCCCTCCATGCTGTCTCAAAGGGTAAGCGATCCTTCTTAGTACAGCTACATAGTATTCCATGGTGTGAATGTACCACAGCTTTTTTATCTACTCATCAGCTGATGGGAACTTGGGCTGTTTCCAAATCTTAGCTATTGTAAATTGTGCTGCTATGAGCATACATTCTTTCTGATTGGTGTTTTAGGTTTCTTAGGATATATCCCTGGAAGTGGGATCACTGGCTCATATTGCAGTTGCATATTTTTTTTTTTTTTGAGAAAACTCTATCCTGAAAGCGGTTAAGTAACAATTGATACCACAGAAATACAAAGGATTATAAGAAAATACTATGAAAAACTATATGTCATCAAGCTAAACAATGTGGATGAAATGGACAAATTATTCCTAGAAAAATACAGATTTCCAAAACTGAATTAGGAGGAATCAGAAACCCAAATAAGCCAATAACAACTGATGAAATTGAAGCAGTAATCAAAAAACTCCCAGCAAACAAAGCCATGGTCCCGACAGCTTCATAGGGGAGTTTTACCAAACATTCAAAGAAGAACTAACAACTATCTTCCTCAAACTATTAAAAAAAAAAAATCAAGAGGAAGGAAGCTCTTTTTATGAGGCCAGCATTATCCTAATTCCAAAACCAGATAAAGACACTACAAAGAAAAAGAATTGCAGACCAATATCCCTGATGAACATAGATGCTAAAATCCTCAACAAAATATTAGCAAATCGCATCTAGCTATATATTAAAGACTAGAGGCCCAGTGCACAAATCCATGAACCAGTGGGGTCTCTTGGCTTGGCCTGTGGGATCGGGCCGAAACCGGCTCTCCAACATCCCCTGAGGGGTTCCGGATTGCAAGAGAGCGCAAGCCAGGCATAGGGACCCCACTGGTGCACCACCAGGGCCGGGGAGGGATGTGGGAGGTTGGCCAGCTGGGGAGGGACCGTAGGAGGGATCCAGGGCATGTCTGGCCTGTCTCACTCAGTCCCAATCGGCTGGACCCCAGCAGCAAGCTAACCTACTGGTCAGAGCATCTGCCCCCTGGTGGTCAGTGCACGTCATAGTGAGCGGCCTTAGCATATCATTAGCATATTATGCTTTGATTGATTGAATGGATGACTAGACACTTAGCATATAAGCTTTTATTATATAGGATCATATACTATGACCAAGTGGGGTTTATTCCAGGGACCTAAGGGTGGTACAATATTCGCAAATCAATAAACGTGATACATCACATAAACAAATTTAAAATAAATAAATCACATAATCAGACCAATAGATGCAGAAAAAGCATTCAACAAAATCCAACACCCATTTTTTAAAAATATATATATTTTATTGATTTTTTACAGAGAGGAAGGGAGAGGGATAGAGAGTTAGAAACATCGATGAGAGAGAAACATCAATCAGCTGCCTCCTGCACACCCGCTACTGGGGATGTGCCCACAACGAAGGTACATGCCCTTGACCGGAATTGAACCTGGGACCCTTGAGTCCGCAGGCCAACGCTCTATCCACTGAGCCAAACCGATTAGGGCGCAACACCCATTTTTGATAAAAACTCTCAGCAAAGTGAGAAGGGATCATAACTCAACATAATAAAGGCCATATATGATAAACCTACAGCCAACATCATACTCAATGGGCAAAACCTAAAACCATTTCTCCTAAGAACAGGAACAAGACAGGGATGTCTGCTTTCACCACTCTTATTCAATATAGTGCTAGAAGTGTAAACCACTGCAACCAGACTAGAAGGAAATATGAAAGGCATACAAAGTAGAAAGGAGGAATTAAAACTCTCATTATTTGCAGGTGACATGATATTGTACATATAAAACCCTAAAGACTCCACCAAAAAACTACTAGATTTAATAAATGAATTTGGCAATGTAGGAGGATACAAAATTAACACCCAGAAATCGATAGCATTTTTATACACCAATAATGAATTCTCAGAAAGAGACACTGAACAAACAATCCCATTTACCATTGCACCAAAAATATTAAAATACTTAGAAATAAGCTTAACCAAGGAGGTAAACGACTTGTGTTTGGAAAACTACAGGACATTGCAAAAAAGAGATAGAGAAAGATATAAACAAGTGGAAGAAAATACTGTGTTCATGGATTGGTATTATCAACATCATTAAAATTTCCATACCACCCAAAGTAATCAATAGATTCAATACTACCCCTATTAAAATACCAATGGCATATTTCACAGATCTAGAAAAAATACTCAAAAAATGTATATGGAATTAAAAAATACCCTGAATAGCCACAGCAATCTTAAGAACAAAGTTGGAGGGATCACAATACCAAATATCAAGTTATATTACAAAGTCACTGTAATCAAAACAGCCTGGTACTGGGATAAGAACAGGCATATTGATCAATGGAACAGAATAGAGACCCCAGAAATCAACCCAAGCCATTATGCTCAATTAATATTTGACAAAGGAGGAAAGTGCATATAATGGAGTCAAGACAGTCGCTTCACTTCTATTATTAATAACTAGAGAACCTGCAACCTCTCACAATCCAGGACCTCTGGGGGGATGTCGGACTGCTGATTTAGGCCCATCCCGCAAACCAGCAGTTGGCCATCCCTCTCGCAATCCAGGACTGCTGACTCCTAGCCACTGGCCAGCCTGCCTGCCTGATCACTCCTAACCACTCTGCCTGCCTGCCTGATTGCCCCTAACTGCTCTCCTGCCTGCCTGATCACCCCTAACCACCTTTCCTCGGCCACCACTGCTGTGGCTTCATCCAGAAGGACATCTGGAAGGTCATTCAGCTGTCTCGTCTAATTAGCATATTATGCTTTTATTATTATAGATATCTTGGATAAAGCAGAATAATTCAAAATATGTAGCCAAAACTCTTGAAATGTTAAAGAATATCCACAGAGTCTAGAAACAGTAAAGTCCATATAAATCAAATAAAAGTATTGCACAAGCTCTATAGAAGAAGGTTCCAGTAACAGATCTGAACATATGTTTTCACATATAGAGATCTATGTTTTCACAACTATTTTGGAGCAGTTAACAAACTTGCCCTTTATGAATTAAAGTAATAATCTAAAGTAGGCAAATAAGTCTGTGACCAATTTTATAAAGCCACTGACCTTCACTGGAAAATTAATAGTAAGATTAAAATTACATATAATAGTAACAGTCACAACAACAAAAACAGGAGGCTCACTGACCAGAAATCAGTCTTTTTAAAAAAAGCCTCATTCATCAGTAGCAGATATATATTTTATCATGCCTCTTGAATTCCTTTGCCCTCTTGAAAACTACATTGTTCTCATACTTTAGTAGATACATTTCTTAGGGAATCAAATATACTAATGAAAATTTTAAATTTGCTTTTATCTAGAATATTATGTTGATAGATAATAAAAAGATAAATTAGTTGTAGACATATATAGAAAAAGTTGATACAGTTGCCAAGATCAGTATTAAAAAGTTTGAATTATCTAAATATTTTAAACAGTGATGTTGCTTCTTGCTTTCCCCCTTTTTCCTGTTTCTTCAACATTTTTAAATAATTAACATCTTTACCTTCCTTTAGGAAAGGGGAAGAAGAGTGTTAATTGTTTTTATATTTACCTTATTTTTTTCTATTAGAACCTACATATGAATGAAAAGTTGGAAATTTGTTTTCTACCTTTTTATATCTAACTTGCTGTTATAAAGAATCAAATGTTGAAAAATACTAGAGGGGAGGTAATAAAATAGAAAAAAAATGCTAAAAAAACATACCGATATGCACCTATATGAAAGTGTGTGTCTGTAGGTGTATATATAATATAATTGTCTGGAAAACATATACATCGTAGTCATGGTTTTCCAAAACAATGTGATTAAACTGTTAATTTGCTCACAACTTCATTGGACAATATAATGTCCTTTGCAAATAATAAAGTCATTCAATTTAAAATAGCACTTTTATCACTTCAATAACTTCTAAATACTTTTTCCATTTTCTATTTTAATAAAACAGGTATTTCAAAATATTAAAAATTTTAGCTGGAGGGACAAAATGTACTGTGACAAATTTTATTTTTCTGAGATATGTATTGACTAGCTGCTGTCATTATTAGAATCTCCAAGTATAATATTTTCAGTTATTAGTTTTATTGAAACATATTATGAAGACTAAGAAGACTAGCACTGCAGGATTTGGTAAAATTAAATGCTCTTCAAAGAAATCATAATGTTGAACTTTTAAAAATAGCTTATAAGGCTAAACTATAAATGTGCTATTAATAAAGAGATATTAACTTACTACGCAGTGCCTACCCCAGTTTAATTTATGGCTGGTTTGTTGTATCAATAAAGTAATTGGAATGCTCTTAACAAACTTTTATTCATATGTAAAATGAGGCTAAGAAATACTTTTCATAGGGATGTGTGATGATCAAGTGAGATTCTACATGCAAATCTTTTATTGAGGGTCTTGTAAATATAAGCGACAACAAATACTAAAGTATTACTAATATTGAGATTCAAAGGTATTAATTTAATTTAATAACTTTCTTATTTGAAAGTGTTTCACTATGTTGAAACATATTTTGCTATGGGATAATATATACTTACTGTATATACATACAACCAAAAATAAAATTAAAGCAAATATGACCCTTAGTCTATAATTTGCACCATCAAAGAGTATCAAATGGGCTGTTTGATAAATACAAATATATTGTCTATTATATATTAGATATAATATCATAAAATATTGCATATAATTATACACTTTATAACAGGAATAAAATGTAAATTAATTAAAGGTATAGATTTAAAATGAAACTGAGGAGATAGAAGAGGGTTAGGCAGTCAGGGACAGGACCATGGGAGGGGAGAAGGGAAGTAGAACCAGGCAGTCCGAGAATAACAGGATCTTGTAAACAAGGATAGAATGCAGCTGGCTGACTGTGTCCTGTTCCAAGAAAAAACTGCAGAAAAAAACAAAGTAACCTAGAGCTGAACCCAATGCTGTGGGAGTTGCTAAAGTGACCCAGCTAGGCAGAAAAAGTGACATCACCTGGGACCTGAAGTAGAAGTACTCCATCAGTAGCATCCACCAATGGGAACTTGACCTTCAAAATGTATGGATGTTGCCCTAGCCGGCTTGGCTCAGTGGATAGAGCATCATCCTGCAGACTGAAGGGTCCCAGGTTTGATTCCAGTCAAGGGCACATGCCTAGCTTGTTGGCTGATCCCCAGTAGGTGGCATGGAGGAAGCGGCCAATCAGTGATTCTCTCATCATTGATGTTTCAATGTCTCTCTCCCTCTCCCTTCCTCTCTGAAATTAAAATATATATATATATTTAAAAAATGTATGGATGTTGCTAAGGCATAAGAATCAATCAGAAGCCAGGAAAACATACATCTACCCCTAGACAAAATATCTTAACCAGCAACCTGCTTGGGCCCCCTCCATGCTGCTCCCTGCTGCTCCCTGCTGCAGGGAGTCCATCTATCTCTCAATAAACTTTGCTTCTGCTTACCATCTTTGTCCATGAACTCATTTTTCAATTTTGCGAGACAAGGAACTCGAACCCGACCAGAAATTTTTCATCAAAACTATATTGCACAACAAATTGGAGGTTAATATATAATTAGCTTTGCTACAGATGGATATTTATGAGTGACTTGAAATGTAGAAAGTGTAAAGAAATATACAGATAGATTAGAATAAAAACTTACAACTGAAGAAGTTTAAAATAATAATAAACACAAAAGTAAATTCAAACAAAATTTCAAAGTATTAAAAATATATACACCATAAGTTATATTAACTTAATATCTGTACAGAGAAAAAAATTCTTATAAATTGATATAGAAAATTAATAACCAAAAGAATAAAAAGGTCAGTGTATATTCAGAAAATTCACAACAATCATCCAAAAACAATTAAAAATAAGCAAAATATTGTTTCATTCTACTGATATGTATAGTAATGCAATTTAAATAATATTAGAATTTAGAGATTTTATTTTGTATGATGATGAAGCATAGGAATAGGGACATTGTTGAGGACCCAGGTTCAGTACACTCTTATTTAGAACTAGAGGCCCAGTGCACAAAATTCGTGCATGGGAAGGGGGTCCCCTCAACTCGGCCTGCACTCTCTCCAATGTGGGACCCCTCAGGACCTCTGGCTCCTAACTGCTCACCTGCCTGCCAGCCTGATCCCCCTAACTGTTCTCCCCTGCTGGCCTGATCCCCCAAACTGCTCTCCCCTGATAGCCTGTTCGCCCTAACTCAGCCGCGGGCAAACTATGGCCCGTGGGCTGGATCCGGCTGTTCTATCCGGTTCTCTTGCTCTCCCCTCCGCTCCTTTACTTTGAATTTATATTAGTTCACACAAACACTCCATCCATGCTTTTGTTCTGGCCCTCCGGTCCAGTTTAAGAACCCATTGTGGCCCTCGAGTCAAAAAGTTTGCCCACCCCTGCTAACTGCTCTCCCCTGCCTGCCTGATCGCCTCTAACCTCCTCTGCCTTGGCCCCACCAACATGGCTTTGTCTGGAAGGATGTCTGGAAGATGTTCAGTCTAATTAGCATATTACTCTTTTATTAGTATAGATTTGTGATGACATATTCTACATTTTAGAAATGTAACTTTTCAATATGCAGAACTAGTTTAATAAAATGTCCACATCTTTTGCATAGTGTTGTGGTCAGCATGCAATATAGATAGATTAATTTTATTTGGTAAATAATTATAGACACACCCATATAAAAATTGTAAAGATGCACAGCAATACAAAATGAATAATTTTGATCTTTTCATGCATTTTGCAACTATGCAGGATTATTTTACTCAATAACTATATATTCATATTTTTATTATAATTATAACTGTATATATGTTTCCATTTTGCAAGAAAATAAAATTAAGGACTCATATCTAACAAATACCTATTAAAATTTCCTGCCTGAGAAAGGCAACAAAGATTAATGATATATAATTTTTGTGTTTGTTGGTGATATTGAGACAAATGCATATATATTTATGTTTTTATAGATTTTAAGTCTGATTTAATGAAGTTTTAATGTGACACTTCATAACACACCAGTATTCCTTATATAGTGTGAAGCATAGTAATAGGAATACATGAAATAATTCACATTCAATTAGTGATATACTATTTCATATTGAAACTTGTGTGCTGGTAAATTTTTTAACTTGTAGAGACTGTATTATAATTAGATTTTTAACAATAAGTCAAAATATTGTATGGTAAAATCTCATAGTTGTTTTTATTTCCCTATAGAGAGGGATTATGAATAGTTGAATCCATCAAATTCTAATGTATACAAAAGACCAGTTATTTTAATGGCAATAATTATAAGAAACAACCTAAAATGTTACTACAATTTTATAAATGAAACATACATTTGATATCTAAATATAGCATTATATGCTTGGCACAAACATTGGAAAACTTTTTTCAAACATCAACTCTTTCTAAATGACATCAATATTAATGATAGTTTCAAAAGAGAAATAAAACTTTTCAAATACAAAATGTCTAATAAATAAAATTATGCAATGTAAATAAAGGAAATTTTAACTTTCAAGTAGTGTTAATTTGTAAAATGGCAATAATATTAATAAAAAGGCAATATAAAATGATAGCAAGGATTGTGGTAAAACAAGAAATTGCATGTAGTGCTTGTCTTTGGTTTTTGGGAGTGTAGATTAAACCAACTGTGGATTAAGAACGGTATTTTTGCCTTCCCAATTGCAGATTCCCACCACAGATGGAAAATGCTGTTTTCTCTGTGAGTTTGGTTGAATCCATGGATGCAAAGGCTGACTCAAGAGTTTAAAGTAACAAACGCATTTTCAGCTGCGTGGGAATCAACGCCACTAACATATTGTTGAAGGATCAATTGTAATAATCTCGTTAGACTGTGGAGTGGTGATTCCTTCATGTTCTTCCCTACATTAAAATATCTATATATGAATTATTCTAATAAAAGAGTAATATGCAAATTAACCACCACTCCACTACACCCACAAGCCACGCCCACCAGCCAATCAGGAGCAAATATGCAAATTAACCCAACCAAGATGGCTGCGGCCACGGAGAGAGCAGGAGGCTTGGGTTTCCCCAGCAATGGAGGAAGCCAAGCTTTCCGCACACCCTCGCTGGCCCAGGTCTCCACTCAAGGCTACAAAGTTTCAATTATAGAAGATAAATAAATCCCAACAAAAATGGCTGTGGCCATGGAGCAAGCAGGAGGCTTGGCTCCACTCAAGGTTACAAAGTTTCAATTATAGAAGATAAATAAATCCCAAATACCAGGGCCTCTTCTTGGGTCGCTGGGGGACGTGGCCAGCCTGAAAACTACCACAGGCCCCTCACCCAGGCCACCCCACACCCCAAAGGAACCCCTACCCTGATCCAGGACACCCTTCAGGGCAAACCAACTGGCCCCCACCCATGCACCAGGCCTCCATCCTATCTAATAAAAGAGTAATATGCAGATTGATCATCACTCCAACACACAAGATGGCTGCCCCAATGTGGTCAAAGATGGCTGCCCCCATGTAGACACAAGATGGCCACCACAAGATGGCGAGCAGGGTAGGGCAGTTGGGAGGGACCATACCTGCAAGGGAGGGCAATTGGGGGTGACCAGGCCTGCAGAGGAGGGAAATTGGGGGCTACCGGGTCTGCAGGGGAGAGCAGTTGGTGGGGACCAGGCCTGCAGGGGAGGGCAGTTAGGGGTGACCAGGCCTGCAGGGGAGGGCAGTTAGGGGCAAACAGGCTGGCAGGGGAGCAGTTAGGCATCAATCAGTCTGGCAGGGGAGTGGTTAAGGGGGTGAGCAGGCTGGTAGGCAGAAGCAGTTAGGGCAGCCGTGGGCAAACTACGGCCTGTGGGCCGGATCCGGCCCGTTCGGCTGTTCTATCCGGCCAGCGGAGCCGAAAGAGCAGAGGGTTCTCTTGCTCTCCCCTCCGCTCCTTTACTTTGAATTTATATTAGTTCACACAAACACTCCATCCATGCTTTTGTTCCGGCCCTCTGGTCCAGTTTAAGAACCCATTGTGGCCCTCGAGTCAAAAAGTTTTCCCACCCCTGGGTTAGGGGCAATCAGGAAGGCAGGCAGGTGAGCAGTTGGGAGCCAGCAGTCCTGGATTGTGAGAGGGATCCCAGATTGGAGAGGGTGCAGGCTGGGTTGAAGGACACACACCCCCGCGCATGAATTTCGTGCACTGGGCCTCTAGTCTTTAATAAGTCTGTTAGTCATATGTAACATTTAATTACTTAAGGTGAACATTTGATTATACTCACACATAGCATGTAAAAAATAAATTGGTTCATTGTAATTCTTAGGTATTACATTTTTTGTTTTGTTAATTGTTACCTGAGGATAATTTTCCATTGATTTTTTTAGAGAGAGTGGAAAGGAGAGAGAAAGAGAGAGAGATTTATGCGAAAGAGACACATCAATTGGATGCCTCCTGCATACTCATGGGCCAGCAGGGCTAGGGATCAAACTAGGGACCCAGGAAGGAGCCCTTGACTGTGATTGAACCTATGACCTTCCTGTGTGTGGGCAGGCACTCTAACCACTGAGTACACAGGCCAGGGTAATTCATAGGTTTTATTAAAAGATAGACTAAGTAAAATAAAATGTGCCCTGTGCTATTAAATTCAGGTTGGCATGGTAGGTGTGGGCAAAGGTCTAATATATCTAAGTATTATTGCTGGACTAATAATATGCATGCTTGACATACTTTGGCTGTGATTGTTATGAGGTCTGTGGACTGCTGATTGAAACATTTTTTAAAAGCCAAGAAATTAACATGGAATTATATTTTTCTCTTAGAGGAAGTATCTTTTTATAAACAAGACTACTAAAACGAGGATAAAAATACAGCATAGAAATAGTAATTACAATGTTATATGTCTTCTCTCCACCCTGTTACTCTTTTTATTTTTATTTTTTTATCTTCTATTAGACATTGCATTCTAAGTTAACTCTTGAACAAAGTGAAAGATTGGTGTGTGTGTGTGTGTGCATGCATGTGAGTCTGTGTGCATTCATGGTTGTAATTTAAGGCTCTTCTGGGTAAAGAAATCACTGATCTATAAAATATAAGTGACCCAGATTACTGCAGGGAGTCTTGCCTGCTGCCATCAACCCTTACCTCCATAAAACAAGCCTAAAAGTAAAGGAAGCTGCTCACAGCAGGCTGAGACCAACATCTATGGGAGTGGAAAAGGATTATAAATAGATACACCAGAAAAGACAAAGGCAGAAATCTGGACCACAAATCCTGAAAACGAAATAAAGTAATACTTGAAATCAAGTTTTAACTGCACTTTTCCAATTTAGTTGATTCCCACATATACAGAATAATTATTAATCTGCACTATATAAGGTTCATAAAAGATATATTTTAAATATAGTGAACATATGGAGGTAAATAAGTTTGTTTGGTGGGACTTAATCCATTACGAAATAGTATTATTAAGGAAACACTTGAGCATGATCTATACGCATTTACATGTTAATACACTATTATAAACCTCATTTTTTCTTAACAGTCCAAAATTTCAAGGAAGATTTAATTCCTGGCTTATTTTCTGATATAGTAAGTACTGTTTATATATTTTCCATTTGTAAGAGTAAATATTAATTTCTTCAACATACAGAATTGCCTTAGAAGTTATAACAATATTTAAGAATAAATATATTGTATTTTATTATTCTTATAGAGGAGAATAAAACTGACTGTCATAAGTATAGAATTTTTCCGAAGTGTCTGAGACTCGGGGAAAGAAAGTCAATTGTTCTGTGAAGGCCAGTGGACTAATCTATAAGTGATCAACAATCAGCCCACCCAAGAAATCTGAAAGTTCTGGTTTCATTTATTCATGAGAAGGATAGAACTTCTCATATTTATTTTACATTCTTAACAGATGACAACAAAATCTTTATTCACAACATGACTAAAACTGCACAGTTTCTAGCTGCTATACCAATAATGTTAGTTTTCCTTTGTATTGCCTAATCAAATTTTCAATACTTTTACACCGCCTGATAATTCATGAAATGAGTGTAATCAATACAATCCATAGAAGTGGTTTCTGTAGTAGCTGTTTTACTTGGATGATAGTTCACATTTTAAGGACCTCTTTTCAACTTGTGAAGATGAACAGAAAAATTCTATATAATCAGAGTGTATTTGATCTTGTGACTCCTCAAAGATTATCTTTTAGAAGGTTCTTATTTTATAGATCTGAAAAAATGGAATTGGTTTGGTAACTTAAACAAGGTCTTTCAATTAATGCCATGTTAAGTCTGTGCCAATGAGTCTTTTAATCATTCAACAATTATCTACTAGTATTTCAGGATCTACATAAAAAGTAATAAAAAACATAGTTTTACAATTGGTTAAAAATGTAAATGTGTAGTCAATATGAAAACTCTGTCCCAATTCCAAGATTAATTAATATATTTTAATATTGTCTCCCCAGATGAATTATTTGATTCATTATATGCTCCTGTGTATTTCAAGTTTACTTCCCATAATACTTCTAAAGTGTAAGCATTTTTAAATGGTAAACACAAATTACCATGAATCTTCTTAATCTTCATCTGTCAGATAATTGGGGTTTAGCAAGTAGTCGTGTGTGCTTTTATACAAAATGAATGAATAGATGGATTTAATGATTATTATTAAGAACTTCAGGTATTTATATAAAATACTTTGACATTTTGTTTTATGAGCTTCTATTTTTTTCTTAACACTTAATCAAACTACTTTAACACTCTTTTTTTTAGATGTCCACAGGTTAAAAGTGAATCGTAGAATTCAATAGAGAAATTCACATTTCTAAAATAGTTATAAGCTGTGGTAATTTAAAACATTGTATCTTTTGTACAAATAAGATGTTATACTAAATATTTTCCTATAATATGTTGTATTGGGTAAATATTTGGATGCACTCTATTTTTATTTGTATGTTTGGTTGTCAGCCAGTTTTTCATATTATTTATTTAATTTTTACATATGTTTTTATTGATTTTAGAGAGAAAGGAAGGGATAGGGAGAGAGAGAAAGAAACATCCATCTGCTGCCCAGCCCCCTGCTGCCCCGTAGACACCCTGACCAGGAATGAACCCACAATCTTGGCATGTGCCCTGACCAAGAATCGAACCGGTGACATTTCAGTGCACGGGATGATATTCAACCAACTGAGCCACACTGGCCAGTTCTGTGTGTGTGTGTGTGTGTGTGTGTGTGTGTTTTCATTGATATATGTGAAATGCAATACAGTTAACGAAATTAACTTACAGGGATGTGCTAAACTTATCTAGAGTTCCCTGACTAATCTATATTGCCTTTATGTTAAAAATGTGTGAGGGCTCTTTTTAGCTACATAATTTAAAATTCCTTGATAATCCTATATAATAATGAGCTAATATGCTATTTAGACTGGACAGCAGAACGACCATCTGGATGACTGTCAGGATGACCTGGACAAAGCCGGGGCTGTGAGGGCAGAGCCCCTTGCACGTATTTCGTGCACCGGGCCTCTAATAATTTTAATAAATACTGTCAAATTTGGGGTAATTATCATCTTGTGTTACTCTACAATTTTTAAAAATACTGATTACTTTTCTAAACTATATCTGAAAGCTCAATTTTCCTATTATATATAGATTCTATACTAACAATAGCCTAGGGCCATCATGACTGGACGGACAACCGAACACCTGGGTCCTAGCGGCGGCGGGAGTCAGGCCTGGGTCCATCACCAGTTAGAAGGCATCTCAGGGTGGGGACCATCACCTCAGCCAGAACTCAAGATGGTCACCTGGCCTGGCCTGGCCCCTCCTCAGAGGCAGCCCCTTTCCTCCATGTACACTGCAGAGGACAGACAGGGATGCCTAAGAGGCTGGGGCCATGGTGCCCCATCCCTACCCTACTCCCCAGGCCTCCTTCACCTGTGGCCCCCACAGAAGGGTATGTATGAACTCACTTCCCCTGCTACCTCTCACCACTGTCTCAGGTCATCCCTCAGCACACAGGCATATCAGCTTTCCAACTTGTCCTACTCACTTCCTCTCACCCCCTTCCAGGCCTCTGCTCTGGATGGGGCCTTTGGAATCCAGGGCTCTGGGGTTTTACAACAGAGCTGGGGTGGGAAAGGGTAAACAGCACCAAAGATGGCTGATATGGCCACCCACCTCTGCCTCAGCTTGACCAATTAGTTCAGCCTCAGAACATGGCACTAAGAGGGGATCCCCACTTCCCCAGCAACAGCTCTAGTGCCTCGGCCCCAGTGCCAACCTCCTCTCCCCCTTGGCCCTCCCCACAGCTGGTGCTTGCTGCAGCTCCGTGTGCCTTACTTAACCACCCCTTCCTTCCCTGTTCCTACAAAGGAGGCTGCATCTTTGTATATTATATTCATATAAACTTTGTAACATTTTGGAAAACAAAACAAAACAATGACTAAGAGAATGCAGCAGTCAATGTCCAGAGTCCAGTTCAGGTGAACGGAGAGAAGGGAGAATTCCATAAGTTGGCCAAAGCCAAGACATTTCTGAGTGACTGCCTTGAGTATGACAGTTGTGTGACCGCAGGGGAAGGAGTCCAAGTTTCTCAGCAGAACACCAAGGACTTCCATGTTCTGAACCTTTGCTTTGGTTTTCAGACTTCCCAGCTCCCCATCTGTTGGCTCCCTCCCTCTGAGGGGCGCTGTCGTCATCACATGGGTGCAACTGGAATATTGTATCTCAAGAGGATTGCTCCAATGTATGTATCCTTTTATCTGACAATGAAAAAATCCCAAAGAACAAGAATGGAGACAGATTAGGCTTTAAAAAAACCCCTGGAAGTGTCCTGCCAAGAGCTGAGACTTGGTTCTGTCCACGTGTCTCAGAGAGATCAGATGAGGAAATGGCCCTGTTTGGCCCTGACTTGACCCAATTGAAGGTGTCTTTGCCACAATGTGAATAAACTGCCACCTTTTGGAATAGGGGCTCATACGAAAATCTGCATTTCCAACTTTTCTTGAAACAGATCTATGTTCTGCAGCTGTGGCCACCATCCTGAGATCAGGTCCTGTCGCTGGGAATCAGGGGGCACTGGAGTGGAGTACCCCCACCCCCCCGCTTTTTACATTCAGGGATTGAGCTGAAATCACTTTGGGGGAGGCATGGCAAGGGTGATAGGTGTCACAGATAGAAGGATGGAGAATGGAGAGGTGGACACCCTGCTCCCTCCCTGGGTGGGGTCAGGCAGATGAAGGCTGGCCAGCCCACTCCACAGTTGGGTGAGATAGCGTCCTCTGTGTCCACTTCTCACCCCGTGGGTCTGGCCACTCCCCTCAGCTGCAGGCAGCCCTCTGCGTTCCACGACAGCACACTCTGCCCTCACATGCTGCTCTCCCTAAATGAGAAGGAAGAGAGCAGTTGGCCCACAGACAACTACACAGAAAGATAGGGCTCACTGCTGGCGAATGCAGTGGCAGTGGCAGGAGCCTCTCCTGCCTTCGTGGCAGCACTAAGGAGCAGCGAGTCAAGTTGTAAGGAGCAGCGAGCAGGTAGGTGGTAAGGAACAAGGGGTCCCAGACTGTGAGAGGGATTTCCAACTATTGGCTCCCCATGGGAACGGGCCTAAGCTGGCAGGCAGACATCCCCCTGAGGGGTCCCAGACTGCGAGAGGGATTTCCAACTATTGGCTCCCCATGGGAACGGGCCTAAGCTGGCAGGCAGACATCCCCTGAGGGGTCCCAGACTGCGAGAGGGTACAGGCCAGGCTGAGGGACCCCCCTTCCCAGTGCACGAATTTCGTGCACCAGGCCTCTAGTCCTTGTATAATGATTACATTTTAAAACACTGATGTCAACTTTTTCCTACTGTACGTACAAATGCAAAATGGTATGAAAAGTATCTAATATAGTGCCAAGTTCAACAAATAAATATTAGTTTTCTTTTCTGCTTCCTTTGTTAGATAATTAAGTGTATAAAAATCTAGTTACTAAACATGTCATTATTAATATATTAGGATAAAGTATCTCATTGAAAAGTTTAAATGTTAGTGAGACATTTAAATATAATTCTCCTAAAGTATTAACAATCAGATAAATTTTAATCAAAATACACTGCACTATAAATGTATGAACTTTTTTTAATGCATAAGTATGTGTGTGTATATATAGGGAGAAATATTGAAGAAATAGTTTTTGTCTCTCTAATCCCTTCCCCCAATTCCTTGGGCTGAGCTGAATGAAGCCCAGTACTGTCCCTGACTTTCTGTGTCATCCACTATTAGCATCTAGAAAGACTCCTGATATTTATGATTATATTATTGTGCCATTTCCTCCATGTCTTGAAGCAGGGTCATAAGATGGAAAAATAGGACTCACCTTGAACTACTTGTATTTTCTAAAAAAATCTATTTACTAATAAATATGAAGAAATATTAAAAGTAAAAACAAATTAAATTCTAAGGCAATCTACACAAAAGCATTCATAACATTGTACACAGGGACTCACATATGCAAGTGTTTCACAATATATTCAAGACATGATATCCTACTAATATAATATGTATTATCATAATGAAACCAATGGAAAATAACCATGTGGCTAATTTGTTGTACCTGCCTGAGCATCATTGTTTAGTAGAAGACAAAACACAAAAAATATACATACATAAATATATACATGCATTCAATGCTTTATTTGAAGTTCATAAAATCATAAAAGTTATTTAAGATTATTTCATTAATATGTATTTAATTCACAGAAGAATTCATAGTCTTATTTTACCAGGAATAGTTTATAGAAGAGAGATTGCTTTTGATTGTTGTTTAAAAATCTTCTTCCTCCCAACACAACACTTAAGAATATGTGAGAATTGAGAAATAGCTGAATCATAGAAAAGTTAAATTGTACTTGGAGCTTCATCTGGTAACTGGAGTAACACAAACAACATTAGAAGAAATTGTTTCTAGTGCCTCAGATTATATAGTATAATGTTATTACAACCATAAAATAAAATAAAGACGTGCTTGCCAGGTTGCAATTTCTTTTTTAAACAATATATTTTATTGTTGTGTTTTTTTTTTTACAGAGAGGATGTGAGAGGGATAGAGAGTTAGAAACATTGATGAGAGAGAAACATAGATCAGTTGCCTCCTGCACACCCCCTACTGGAGATGTGCCTGTAACCAAGGTACATGCCCTTGACCGGAATCGAACCTGGGACCCTTCACTCCACAGGCCGACACTCTATCCACTAAGCCAAACTAGTCAGGGCACAATTTGAAATTTCTTTCTCTTGGTTTTGTAGCAGTATTACCAATGTAACAAGTGTAAAAGGAAATAAGAGTATATCAGAATATTTTCAGTAATTTGACCAATAATATCTTCAAGCTCTGAAATGATTCTTTGGTACTTCTCATGAATTTTCTTTTCGCTTCTTTACACCTTGCTCACATTTACTTTGTTCTAACTTATCTTCAGCAGCAGCTAATATAATCCAAGGACATTCATCTTCTGAACATGATCAGCCTTGTAGAGCTGGGTCACAGCTAACCTGACATCAATGTTGATGGATTGACTGCATTTCACTATTTCACTACCTCACCGATGTTGATCATGTCTGATGTTATGATGTAAAGACTGGTTCGTAGATTACTAATGAGACTACTCAGGAAATTGAACAGGTGTCAGTGGCAAGTTCAACTTCCGGAGTCATAAAGAAGAGGGACAGCACCATTGCTCTGGAGACCTGAAAGTTGATGACACAGAGTTGAAAATTATTCGTTCATATATTTTTCCTAACTTGGAGACCTATTTTATTTCAAAGACGATACTTCACAAAATTGCACTGATACATGTTTATATATATAAAGTCCCCTGGCACATAAACAGCAGATATTTGTTTTAGGTATGATATTATTATTTTGAAGGTCAGTACATTTATATGAAAGTTTCTTTTAACTTGTACACTTATAAAAGATAGCTGAGCTGGATTCTTTATCACTGTGCATTCTAATAAAAATTCCACTATTGCCTATTCCCCACTGAGTTTGAAAAGAATAGTCTTTTGTAATGATAAAATGCTCTTGATTCTGTGTAGAAAAGGGTGGCACAATTTCATGGCAATGCAATTTATGGTAACAACATAGAAGAGCACATAACTGTTCTTCCATTAACATTGTTGTCTTTCTCTGTGCACCATTTTCTAAAAAGCCCGCCTTGAAGGTTGGAATATTTCATATTTGTCTTCAAACAAAACATGTCTCTTTTTATAAAACTTCACTTATGTCAAGTGAGCTGTTTTCTGGGTAAGGAAATGGGGAGGAAAATAGTCATTTCTATCTCCCCTTAAAGGCATTTTATTCATGAGTAAATTCTAAATGGCAAATTCTTATTTTTTCTACAAGTTTGTTCATGAGGATAAATGTTACTTCATTTATAAGGAGTAGCATATGATAGTGAAAGTGCTGGCTAATTTACTCCAAGATAAAAATGTCCAGTGAAGTAAAGTAGTTTCTTTTTCTTAATGTAAATAATTCAAAAAGTCACTTATATAAAACAAAGTAACAATGAAACTTTGAATAATTTTATTTTGCCTATGATATTCATGCAGTTAAAAATAAAATATATTTATAAAATATTTAAAAGATTTAGAGAATATATAATATATAATATATAATAATTGAGCATACAAAAGAAGACAGATTGAATTGATTTTACAGTGATAGAATTAATTTAACATACAATGTAATTAAGGAATACAATTGAGAAAAAAGTTCATTGGTTGAATGAAATATATTTAGTGACCAAGATGGCCTTAATATTCCACTCAGGTTGACTAAACTTTATATAAGTTTTTTGGTTGTTGTTTTTTCTGACTATAGGCCCCTACCTCTTTATTTATTTATTTATTTATTTTTTATATATTTTATTGATATTTTACAGAGAGGAAGGGAGAGGGATAGAGAGCTAGAAACATCGATGAGAGAGAAACATCGATCAGCTGCCTCCTGCACACCTCCCACTGGGGATGTGCCCGCAACCAAGGTACATGCCCTTGACCGGAATCAAACCCGGGACCCTTGAGTCCTCAGGCCGATGCTCTATCCACTGAGCCAAACCGGTTTTGGCAGCCTACCTCTTTTTTTAAAGCATGCATTTTAGATGACTTATCATTGCAAAATTTTTCTCTCTCTCCCTTTGAAATGGGTATAAATCTCCTCTTACCAGGTTTAGAACCCAAGAAATATCTTTCTTAAAGACCTTTGAAATCTATCTATATAAAAGGCTAATATGCTAAGTGTCCAACTGTCTGACCAGTCACTGTGATGCACACTGACCACCAGGGGGCAGACACTCAATGCAGGAGCTGCTGTGATGTGCACAAGCCATTTACAGAGAAATGGCATCGTGGACCTGGCGCCACAAAGCAACACTTGGCTTCCCCCAAGTGGGACACAGGCCCTGCCACCACCCTGAAGTGACACCCCACCAAATTGCAGGCGACGCTGCTGAGACCCCATTGCACAAAATGCAGCCCACAGCCCAGCCCAGCCTGGAAATGGTGGCTGTGGGCACCAGGTAAAGACATCATGTAGCAATGCCTGGCTTCCTTTCTCTAGCAACTAGCCTCTTTGCAGTTTCTTCAGCCCAGGAACACAACTTGCTTTATAACCAGGTGGAAACATTTTACACTTTAACCAAATGTCTGTGAAGCATTTTCCCATGCCTCATCTCATTTGATCCTCACGGAAGTCCTGGAGACTCAGTGGAATACTGTTTTCTTTTCATTAGCTGGAAAACAGAGATTTAGAAAGCTTAGAAACTTGACCCAACTGAAAAGAAGTACGAAATGGTGGACCTTGAAAATGAAGTTAGGTTTTCTCACTGCACAGAATATAGTCAAACACTTCTGCAGTTAAATATTTTACCCTTTGTTCTTTCTGTGTGATCTACAACAATAATCTGCTTCATGTTGATATTTACTGCTGTGTTGCTGACAATTACCTGAAAGAGAAGTTGGGGTGCTTCACTGGGCTGGAAAAGGTTTAGCTAAATCAGAAAGCAGGTCTAATTAAACAAGTTTATTCTATATATATAAAAGACTAAGTGGACTCGCGAATGCATGATACATATAAAGCTCTCGCTGGCGCCAATTGCATGCTTGTGTTTCGATCTGTCATTGTCAATCGAGAATTGGGTTGACACTTCTATTATAGAGAAAAAGTGAATAGCGATATTAAAATATTTCTTCTAACTAATTTCCTTTCAATGTGCGTGAATTCGTGCACCAGTCCACTAGTATAATTATAAAAAAATTGAACCCCCATCTTCCAGTCTATGTGGAAGGACCTCCTCAGGTCCCAAGTGGCAAACACAAGTAATCTAATCATAGACAGACACATTTGCAAACTCAGAAATAACTCAGTGCTCCATGCATCCCATGATCAACCTCACCCTCCACAATATGTTCTCTGTATTTTCCTGATAGCTTTCTCCAGCTCCTTCTTTTTTCATTCACTCTGAAATGCCCAAATGAGCTCTTTGCTTTCTGCTTTGTAACAAAGACAAATTACTTCCTTCCTGTACTCTGAAATATATGAATACAATGAATCTCAATGTCTATTAGATAGGCATCAAATTACAAAGATGGGTCACTCCAACACTTTCAAAACTTGTGCTCACTCCTTACACTTCAAGGCCTATTTTTAATCCCTCTTTTTAACCTCCCATACTGTCACAATCTAATTATATATATATATATATATATATATATATATATATATATATATATATATATATACTAGAGGCCCAACACACGAAATGGTGTGCGGTAGTGTCCCTAGGCCTAGCCTTTGACCAGGGCCATGTTCTGCCCATTCGCCAGTCCCCAGTTCCGCCCCGCCGCTGCCACCGATGGATTGGAGCCTGAGGGCCAGAAGGAGGGACCAAGAGGTCTGCCTTCTGCCTGCTCACCAGTCCCACCATGCCACTCACACCAGTTCCCTGTTAGCCATCCCCTGATCAATCGGAGCCTGCAGGCCAGTGGGGGGGACCAAGCAGTCTGTCTTCCTCCTGCTTGCCAGTCCCCAGTTCCGCTCCACCACCACCACTGATGGATCGGAGCCTGAGGGCCAGGGGGAGGGACCAAGAGGTCTGCCTCTGACCACTCGCCAGTCACTGCTGCCACCAATTGATCAAAGCCTGGCCTCCCTGATCAGGGTGTTGGGGGCAATCTGGCCCGGATCAGGCCAGTTTGCTGGCTGCACTGGGTGTCATAGCAACCAGTTGTTAGGTCGTTATGGTCGTGATGGCATTACAGTCTCTAGCTTTTTATAATATATATACATATTCCTGTCTGAATTCCTGTAGAAAATCTTTATAATTTAACAGCATAAATAATAATGTATTTCTTATATGAAAAATTCTTTAGAATAGCTGCTTAAATATTTTAATTTTAGCAGGTTCTTTGTCTCAACATACTTTTACCTTTGGATAAAAGGTAAGTGTATTTCCCATAATAGGTTTTCAATAAATGTATATATATATATATATATATATATATATATATATATATATATATATATATATATATTAGAGGCCCGGTGCACAAAATTTGTGCACTCAGGGGGGGCGGGGATCCCTCAGCCTGGCCTGCACCCTCTCGCAGTCCAGGAGCCCTTGAGGGATGTCCGACTGATGGCTTAGGCCCTGGGGAGCGGGCCTAAGCCATCAGTTGGACATCCCCAGTGCTGCTGTGGAGGCGGGAGAGGCTCCTGCCACTGCTGCAGTACTCGCCAGCTGTGAGCCCAGCTCAGGGCTTCTGACTGAGCGGCGCTCCCCCTGAGGGAGCACACTGACCATCAGGGGGCAGATCCTGCATTGAGCATCTCCCTCCTGGTGGTGAGTGCAAGTCATAGTGACCAGTCATTCTGCCATGTGGCCAATTTGCATATTAGCCTTTTATTATATAGGATATTTAAATATGATAGTGTGACCATACATGCTACTCACTCTATAAAAGGTATATGAAAGGCAGCTGTTAAGGGATTGAACAAAATAATTTATCATAGCAAAACAATCTTTTTGTCAATCATTTCCCAAAAGTAGGTATTGTTTTGGCAGGAAGAATAATAGCCCCCAAAGATGCCCATACCCTAATCCTCAGATCTTGTCAATATATTATCTTACATGTCTAGGGTTCTGACACCAATTCCATTGTGTGAGTTTTCCCCCTACACTGATTCTTGGACACCAGCTGAGTGTCCTACAATTCAAGTCAATTCTGACATTATCTATTGGGAGATGTCATATCCCACAGAATAAGAGCTCAGTCTTTCAAAACTGATCCCCATTCCATTTTGGATGTCAATCTTAAATCCAGATTGCACCAGATCTTCTGACCTAAGGGCTATAGATCAGAGGTTCCAAAGATCCCCTTCTAGTACTCCATTTATTTGCTAGAACACCTCATATAACTCAGAGAAATATTTCACTTACTAGATTACACATTTATTCTTAAAATAATTTAATTTAGGAACAGCCAGATGGAAGAGATCAGATGGTAGAAATGCATAGGAAAGGTATATGGGAAGGGATGCAGAAGGAGCTAAGGGGCCTCAGAACTCTGCCTTTTGAGTTTTTATGGAGTCTTTATTACAGAGTATAATTAATTAAATCATTGGCCATTGGTGATTGAATTCAATCTCTAGTTCCTCTCCCATTCCTAAAGGTTCCTGGGGGGAAGCTTTTATTTAACACTAGAGGCCCGGTACATGGATTCATGCACCAGTGGGGTCCCTCGGCCTGGCCTGTGCCCTCTTGTAATCTGGAACCCCTTGAGGAATGTTGGACTGTCAGTTTCAGCCCGATCCCGCAGGCCAAGCAAAGGGACCCCACTGTTGCCCGAATTTGTGCACCGGGCCTCTAGTATGCATGTAAGATCTTTGGTTAATATCTTCCCACCCTCCCCCTTTCTCCCTTCCCCCTGAGATTCATCAGTCTGTTCTATGTTTCCATGCCTGTGCATTGAGCATATGCCCCCTGGTGGTCAGTGCACATTATAGCTACTGGTTGAATGGTTGAATGGTCTATGGTTGCTTAGGCTTTTATATATACACTGAGTGGCCATATTATTATGATCTGTGAACGCATAATAATCTGGCCACTCAGTGTATATCCTATATAATAAAAGGCTAATATGCAAATTGTCCCCTTGACCAGGAGTTCAACCTGCAGGCAGGCCGGCCAACCACCCATGTCCCCTCCTCCTGGCCAGGCTGGCCAGACCCCACCCATGCACGAATTCATGCACCAGGCCTCAGATATATATATGGTGTGTGTGTGTGTGTGTATATATATATATATATATATATATATATATAGAGAGAGAGAGAGAGAGAGAGAGAGAGAGAGAGAGAGGCCAGATTATTATGCATTCAGAGATCATAATAACATAATAATATGGCCACTCAGTATATAGACAATAAAATATATTTTTCCCCACCTTATCACTTAGGATATTCCAAGGGTTTTAGGGGCTTTGTGCCAGGAATAGGGAGGGAGACCAAATATATCATTTTCATTATAAATTACAAAATGATGATGTCAGAAAAAAGACTGCAGAAGTGATTAAGTTAAAAACCTTGAAATACATACAATTGCTTTAATCCTATATTAGAGATAAGGCTTTAAAAATCATGTTTTCTGCACTAGAGCAGCATATGAAACAAATATGATGTGGCACAAAACATTAATCTGTCTTAGTATCAAAATAAGTATTACTGTGCTATTTACCATCCATAATGAAACACCACAAATTACCTAGAAAGAGTGAAGCCTCAAAACCTATCCAGATAAAAATTGCTTTTATATTGATGCCATCTCTAGGGATATGTTTGGAATTGAAATTCTTGTTTGTATCACCTTGACATTATTGCTCATTGGAATGAACATGAGAAATTGCTCATCAAAGACATAGAAAAAATTTAAAGATTGGAATTTAAAACTCATTCCTGTAGCTTATCTTAATATTGAAGCAATTTTATAGCCAGGGTTTGGATTTAACTTCTCATGGATTTTAAATGAGAATTGTTGCATACTACTTACACAATAAAATTGGAGGACTAAATATATTTCTATACTGATCTTGAGACTGTGAAATTCAGATTTTTCAAAGGAAATAAAAATTAATATATTACATATGTATACCCATATTTTCCTGATAATTTTTTAAATGTTTACTTTATTGCTTAAGTTTATAATAAAAATTAATTATGGAATTAAAACTAAACATAATGTTAGTTTTATAAAATTTTATATTTAAAAATGTTATATATCTAGTTTCTGATGCATTCTATTCTCCAATGTTATTTTTTTTCTAATGGCTCAATTTTGAATGGCTATCCATGGTAGACACATTAAATTTAATATGAGATTTCACATTAATCCTGCAATATCCTACATAATAAAAAGCTAATATGCAAATGACCGAATGTGGAATGACCGGTCACTGTGATGCATGCTGACCACCAGGGGGCAGACACTCAATGCAGGAGCTGCCCCCTGGTGGTCAGTGCACTCCCACAGGGGGAGCACCGCTCAGCCAGAAGCCAGGCTCACAGCTGGCGAGCAGAGCGGCAATGGTGGGAGCTTCTCCCACCTCCGTGGCAATGCTAAGGATGTCCCACTGATGGCTTAGGCCCACTAAGCCATCAGTCGGACATCCCCCCAGAGCTCCCGGACTATGAGAGGGCACAGGCCAGGCTGAGGGACCACCTGGCACAAATTTCATGCACTGGGCCTCTAGTTTATATATAGATTATATTTAAAAGGAACATAAGAATATAACTCTAATCTTTCTGCAGAAATAAGAATGATGCTAGAGCAATACTTATTTACCCATTCCTTTCTTGAATTCTGATCATGCATAATACATTTAAATATTATAATACATTTGACAATGCATAATATAGTTAAATATCATACTTTTTAATAATCTATAAAACATACTATACTTACTAATATATTAAATTGATATGTTTTATAAGATCACTTTTCTTGATAATAAATGAGTAAGACTGTATAAAAACATCAAGAATATGGACTAGAACTAGCTATGAATATATTTCTTAGTTTTGTTTTATTCATATAGGTACAAGTTTTACAGTAGACAATATGTGTTCATTGTGTATATCTATGAAAATATCTTGAGGTATTGATACCCAAGGCTACTGAAACAGACTCAAGGTTAATAACCATTAGTTCATTTTAAGCACATGCCAGACAAACTTATTGCCATGGTAATTATTAATGGAACTAACCCTCAGATGAAAGAAAAGAAAAATAAGTAAAGATAATGTCAGTTTTTGAACATTATATAATGAATTAAACAGAA
Organism: Plecotus auritus; assembly: GCF_963455305.1. Lineage (NCBI taxonomy): Eukaryota > Metazoa > Chordata > Mammalia > Chiroptera > Vespertilionidae > Plecotus > Plecotus auritus. The sequence continues at coordinate 47,295,362 of NC_137773.1, read as the reverse complement.
TGGAAAAGGTTATAAGGGCTATTCATGGAAGTGCTTTGTAGAAAGAGGTAAGAGCTATACAGTGGCTAAAAAAGAAACAAGGAAAATCAAACAAAGAAGGTCTGTTTGGGCTGAAACATCACAGGACAAAAATCTCACAAAGGATGATGTGGGTCAGTTTACACAGCATCAGAAAGGCATTGCACTCAAAGTACAAGTTGCACTCAGATTATACAAGGAAGCCACGACAAGGTTTTAAGCAAGTAAATTACTTGATTTAATTTACATGTTAACATTTCTGTAGCATATATGTGAGCATAATGTGTAAGGAGTTTGTGGAGTGAAACGGGCAGTTAAAAGGATATTGAAAATATATATTTGAGTCTGGCCGATGTAGTTCAGTGGTTAAGCATTGACCCATGAATCAGAAGGTCACAATTAGATTCCTGGTCAGGGCACATGCCCAGTTGTGGGCTCAATCCCCATCCAGAGGCGTGCAGGAGGCAGCCAATCAATGATTCCTTTTCATTTCTATCTTCTCTCCCTCTCCCATCCACTCTGAAATCAATAAAAATATATCTTAAAAAAAGAAATTACATATTTGAATATCAAAATTCCAAAAAGAGGGTTAAGAGAATAAAAAGATTATTGAAACTTAAGATAATCAATAAATTGGCAATATCCATACTGAAAGACAAAAAAGAATACCAATGTAAAAAAATGAACATGACACATGAAAATCCAGAGGAAGTGTTCTTTTTAATGTATAAGAAGGAATGTCTTGATAGGAAGATATTGGAAAGTTTCTTCATTACTTTACGAAAGACAAATATTTAATTATCAGGACAAGAAAAAAAATAATAATTTCAATATATAATTTTATAACATAACTAGAGGCCCGGTACACAAAAATACGTGCACTGGGGGCGGGGGGCGTTCCTCAGCCCAGCCTTTGCCCTCTCACAGTCTGGGACCCCTCGGGTGATCAGGCCTAAGCTGGCAGTCACACATCCCTCTGGGAGCCTGAGATCCCTTGGGGGATGTCCAACTAATTGCTTAGGCCTGCTCCCCAAGGGGAGCACTAGTCAAACATCCTTAGTGCTGCTGTGGAAGTGCACTGACCACCAGGAGGCAGCTCCTGCACTGAGTGTCTGTCCCCTGGTGGTCAGTACACATCATAGTGACTGGTCATCCCACTGTTAAGGTCAATTTGCATATTACCCTTTTATTATATAGGATTCCTCACTTTGCTCTATCAAAATTATAAATTATATGAAATAACTATATAAATTATGAAATAATTTGATAAAATGCAAAGAGATCTTTACATTTCATGTGTCAAATATAATAATGAATTGTTTTTGAATCTATTTACAGGACCCTCAAAAGTGCTGGTATATATTTGGGAGCAATGAATGCAAATGTTGACTAATGCACCTTTATTGTATTTGTGATTTCAATTGTCATTAAGTGCACTATTTTTGATGCTATGATTTTTCCCCCAAAACAGTGGGAAATTCTTGGTAAATATTTTTAAAAACAACTTGCATATTATGTTTAATTCTATCAATGTCAGTGAATATTAAAACTTCAATATATGTTATGTTTGGATAGGAATAGAGTTAAATTTTAGGCTCTTATAATTTATCCAAGACACAGAAAAATTGTTTATTACTAGGGACAGCCCCTAATGCAGGACATCTAATATATCAAGGATGAACATCAACTGGAATAAATGTCAGTTGTGTCCCTTCAACCTTAGGACAACAAAATACAAATTCACAAATTTTGAAATGCTCCGCAGAACTTGAAAACTCCCTACCTGTTTCCCCACACACATATTGAAAATTACTGTCTTTAGAAATATTTTAGAAGAAATTTCAAGAGACTGGAGTACTGCAAGTTCCCAACCATTATATTTTAATCCTGTCCCCTCAAACTCATGTTTAATCATTTAGAAAATTATTTTAGACTAGGGGCCCGGTGCATGAAATTCGTGCACTAGGGAGGGGTCCCTCAGCCCAGCCTGCCCCCTCTCACATACTGGGAGCCCTCAAGGGATGTCCTATTGATTGCTTAGGCCCACTCCCTGTTGGAGCAATCTGGCCTCCCTTTGCAGGAGGCAACTGGGCTGATCAGGGGAAGGTGCCAGCCCCATCACCCCACTACTGCAGCCACTGCCAGTCACTGCAGCCACCAAGGTATTTTCATCAACCTGGACTCCAGTCCCTTCACCATGAAAAAATGACAACTTTCTTTAGGCATTTTCAAGATGTGCCTTTCATAAGATATGACATTTCTTTCTTTATTTTTCTTTTTATCCTCACCTGAGAATATGTTTCCATTGATTTTTCCCTCCTTCCCTCCGATTCCAGGCTCAGCCCCTTCCCAAGCCTACAGACTCCATCCCAGGCTGTAGGCTTGGGAAGCAGGCACCCCCCCCACCCCCACCCCTCTGATCCCAGGCTCGGCCCCTTCCCAAGTCTACAGCCTCCACAACAGGCTGTAGGCTTGGGAAGTGGGTACCCCTGTCCCCCAAGCCTAAAGCCTCCATGGGATGGCCGGCTGGGAGTGACCTGGGTGCTGAGGAGATTCCCAGGACCCAGGTATGTATGCAAATTAACTGCCATCTTTATTGAGTCAATTTGCACACTCACTCTGATTGGCTGTGGTGTAGCGAAGGTACTGTCAATTTACATGTTTCTCTATTATTAGGAAAGATGTATATTGGAAATATGACCTCCTTTCAAACGATTTTTCATCAACACCAAAACTGAGATTTTTCCACCTACGCTACTAAAAAAAAAACAAAAAACCCTACGGATTCTTTACTTCTGCTTTTGCCTATTTCCCCATTGGATCCACAAATCAATTTTCTAAAACACGAGAGGAGAATTTTTTGTTTAAATTATTGTATGTCAGCTCTTTGCTCTCATCTTTTGAATTTTTTTTTTTTCTACTTGAAATACAATATTATTTTCTTTCTTTGGCCTGAAAGTTGCTGCAAGACCCAGCCTCTGTTTACTTCTGTCTAACTTTGTATGCTACCACTCTTCCATGCAGTAGCCCTATCTAGCAAGTTGTCCTTCAAATTCTCCATGGAAACATGAGGCTCACCCCTCCACCCCTTCCCTCTTAGCTTCCTGGAATGTGTTTCCTAAGTTATGCAAATGGCTAAATCACTTTTTTCCTTCAAGTCAGGTCAAATAACTCCTATCTAAACCAGCACTTACAGAGTATGATTTTACTTCTCAGATCTTATTAATAACTGACATTATATGATGCTTATTTATTATATCACTAGAGGCCCAGTGCATGAAATTTGTGCATGGGGGGTGTGTGTCCCTCAGCCCAGCCTGCACCCTCTCCATTCTGGGACATCCTTCTCACAATCCAGGACTGCTGGCTCGCAACTGCTCACTTGCCTGCCTGCCTGCCTGATTGTCCCTAACTGCTTCTGCCTGCCAGCCTGATCACCCCCTAACCACTCCCCTGCCAGCCTAATAGACACCTAACTGCTCCGCTGCCAGCCTGATTGCCCCTAACTGCCCTCCCCTACAGGCCTGGTCGGCCCCAACTGCCCTCTCCTGCTAGCCCGGTAACCCCTAACTGCCCTCCCTTGCCAGCCTGGTTGCCCCCAACTGCCCTCCCCTGCAGGCCTGGTTGCCCCTAACTGTCCTCCCCTGCAGGCCTGGTTGCCCACAACTGCCCTCCCCTGCAGGCCTGGTTGCCCCTAACTGTCCTCCCCTGCAGGCTTGGTACCTCCCAACTGCTTTCCCCTGCTGGCTTGATTGCTCTCAACTGCCCTCCCCTGCAGGCCTGCCCCCCCCAACCGCCCTCCCCTGCAGGTCTGGTCCCCCCAACTGCCCTCCCCTGAAGGCCTGGGTGCCCCCCAACTGCCCTCCCCTGCAGGTCTGGTCCCCCCAACTGTCCTCCCCTGAAGGCCTGGGTGCCCCCAACTGCCCTCCCCTGAAGGCCTGGGTGCCCCCCAACTGCCCTCCTCTGCTGGCCCGGTCACCCCTAACAGCCCTCCCCTGCAAGCCTGATTACCCACAACTGCCCTCCCCTGCTGGCCATCTTGTGGTGGCCATCTTGTGTCCACATGGGGGCGGCCATCTTTGACCACATGGAGGCAGCCATCTTGTGTGTTGGAGTGATGGTCAATTTGCATATTACTCTTTTATTAGATAGGATGTGTTTATTTAGTCATGTTTATTTAGTCATGTGTTTATTTAGTCATATATTCTCTGAAAAGCAGAAAATTGGTCTGATTTAATCTGCTATATTCCTGGTACATAAATTATTCCCAAGAAATAATATGCACCCAGTAAATGTTAAATCCATGAATAAATAATGGAATAATCTTTTTTCTCTAAATGTTAGAAAAAAATACCTAAATTCAATGAATATTGAAGGTTATAAGGATATGTTCTTTAAAATGATTTCCAATCTTACTTTTAAGAGAAGGCTCTTTCTCTCTCTTTCCCACTTGGCTACACAATATATCATTTATGAGATCCTAAAGTAATATACATTTTTGGTCTCAAGATGAATTTATTCCACCCTGAAACCTTTAGTCTGATAGCTTTTGTTTTAATATTTGCTGAAGCAAATCTTCTAAGTTTCTCCTATTGGAATGTTATTTTTAAAATGCTGTGTTTGTATTCTTCTTTATGAGCAAAGGGAATAATCTATCTACAAAAGACTTACAGTAACTAAAATGCCAATGGGAAAATAAATATTTTTAATAAAATATTGAGGTATGTTACTTTATATTTTGTATTGTGTGATCTGTAATATAAATATGCCTGTCTGGGTATTAAGAAAAGGAAACACTCTGAAAACTACCTTAGGCTCATATACAGGTAATACAAAGTCAATAAAATTGCTTCACTAACAATTTTGAGACTTCCCAAAGGTCCAGGCACAGAAAGTTAAGTTTTCCATAACATCAGAGAATGTGTTCAATACAAAGAAATTTAATCTATGAACCATAAGCCTATGGTATCAGAACTTGTATTATTCTGATCATGACTTCACCATTTCATTTAGTGGAATTGCCACAGAATTATAATTTTTAATGTTCCAACCAATGAGCATCTTACCTGTAAACAAGATAATTATACTTTCCCACAGACATACAATTTAAAAAACAACATCTTTTAAAAATAGAGAAATAATGTACATGATACAGTGTGTCAATCCATTATCGGTGTCCCTGACAGCTGCTGGTGGAAGTGGGCATCTTGCACTGTCACAAGAAAGGGAATTTTCTGAGACTCGAACAGGAGAATGAGTGACATGTTTTTGCATGGAATTATATCCATGAGTTTTCAAGGTCCCCTCTCCCTCTGTCCTGCCATGTAAGACCAGCTATTTCCTCAGCAGAGCTGGTATTAAAAGTTGTTGAACAGAGTTTCTGTTCCATGTTGGAGGATAGTCCACATCAGCATCAGGCTTGTGTTCCCAGCTGCAGTCCATTGCCCATGATCATGGGGCTTCTAGGAACACAATGAATTCAAAGACTCAAGAGCAAAACCAGAGGAACAAGTGAGCCAAGATTTCTTTGTCTGGGCGATTTGTATTCCCAAATTTTCCCAGGTTTGCATTTGCTCCAGGTTTGACCAACAGGCAAGTACCTTCCCTACTTCACCCCAACTCCTCTGTGCATGCACCCATCTCCCCCTTTGTCTGGCCCCTTCCCCAGTGGTCTGCAGGGAAAGGACCAGTGGTTCCCTGGGGAGTGTGAAATTGCAGCTTCTATCAGTGGTTCTCAACCTTTCTGATGGCCTTAGGCTCTATAGCAGCGGTTCTCAACCTGTGGGTCATGACCCACAGGTTGAGAACTACTAGCAGGGTCACCTAAGACCATCGGAAAACACAGATATTTACATTACGATTCATAACAGTAGCAAAATTACAGTTATGAAGTAGCAATGAAAATAATTTTATGGCTGGGGGTCACCACAACATGAGGAACTGTATTAAAGGGTCGCAGCATTAGGAAGGTTGAGAACCACTGTTGTAGATGGACATGCTTATAATGCCTGGCCATAGTAACAAATCTATAAACTTTGGGTAGAGAAGTCCATAATTCAATACTCATTTACTAATGAAATACTTATTCTATTATTAATGCTAAAGACCTGAAAAGACATATTTGTATGTAGATGGGTCCAGTGCCAGGCTTTCATTCAGGAGCTTGTGTGGCAGAACACAAGCACAATGAACTCAGGCTGATAGCACAGGAAAAGCCACCAGCACCTATTTTCTGGAGATCAGTCTCTCCACTGTGACGTGCGTTCTGGCAGCATTGGTGGGCAATCAGGATGACTTCCACTCACAGTGCTTCCTGTCCTGTGATTCTGCCTGAGGTCTGGCTTTGTGACTTCCCCATGATTCTATTTCCCAACAGATTCTTCCATTCTTCTGCGTGATTCTCTACATTAACCAAAATCCATAAATTATTTTTGATTCAAATCAGCCAATTGTTTTTGTTACTTGCGTCTAAGGAAACTGAGTAGTACAAATAAATATGTATTTCTCTGTGGTAGGAAAAGAAAAAAAGAAAAGTCAACACACATTCCAAGAACAGGAAGAAAAAAAATTTGGTCTGAAAAGCCAAACTACATGCTTTTCATATGCAAGCATTATGAAGACAGGTGAAAGCTAAGGACCTAGACAGAAGAGGAACAATAACTGATAACAGAACGACTGAAGAGACAAATAGATTGATTTCTTTGGGGAGAAATGATGTTAAGGACGAACGCTGTAGCCTCAGGACCAGTTGGAATCATGCTTGCAGCAAAAGCCAACTGAAGAGAGGCAATGAATTTCTTCAGTTCGACGTGGGGAAACACGCTCCTGGCCAGTCACATATTACCGGCAGATGTGAGGCATCTGCTGCTTACACCTGAGAAAGCTAATTAGCTAATTAAATTCTTGGGAGGAACAGGAAAACAAGCCTAAGGTAGAAAGTTCGCCCTAACTGAGTTGTGTGCTGCACTGACAGAATGGATGTGAATTTTAAGCTGCTTGACTAGAAGGAAAGAAAACAAGTAAGGATTTTATTTCAAGCCAGAAGTTACAGAAGTTAGGCAAACAAAAGAAAAATGATATTGTATTAGCAACAAGGGAAAGATTACACATTTCTAAAGTTTTCTATTAATTGGGTTTATTATCCTAAACATATCTATTCATGGCAATATTACTTTTTAATATTAGTCAAAATTGTCTTACCTATTAGAGTGTATTTATTATATTTGTAAAGTTTTATATGTTAAACAGCTTTATTGTATGAAAATACAAAGGCATGCCCCTCAATTACACCTATCTATTAAAAATAAATTGCCTTTGATTGCCTGACACTTCTTAGAGCACAGGGTCAGCTGTCCATTTAGACCACCAAGGTTAGTATCTCCATGCTGCTATGATTAGGTTTTGTCTGCTGACTGTATAGAAGGTGTATTTATGTGAACCATATTTTCTATTCACAATTCACATAATTTGAGCAAACTCAGGAGGCTAAAATTACCTCTATTACAAGGTCAAACTTTATTTTACACCAAAGTTTTTGATTAGACACTTATTAATCTGATTTTCTTTTTATATGTTAAATATAAACACGTTTTCTAATAAATCATGTGGACAGCATTTAGTTCTACTTACAAGGTACCAATTAAAGAAGATTGAGTTGCAATTTGAATTGCAAAAGTTTTAAAATATAGAGCATGTGAAGGTTAATTTTATATGTCAACTTGATCTGGCCACAGGATGCCCAGTTATCTAGTGAAAAATTATTACTGAGTGTGTCTACAAGGGTGTGCCAGGGAGAGATGAGCATTTGACTTGGCAGGCTGAGTAAAAGGCAGACAGCCCTGCTCAGTGTCGGCCAGCAATATCCAACCCGCTGAGGGCCTGACTGCTGAGCTGGACATTCTTCTGCTCCTGCCTCGAACAGGACTTACATCAACGGCTCTCCTGGTTCTCAGGCCTTCAGACTGGAATGCACCACACCTCTGCTTGCCCCCAGTCTCCAGCTTACAGATGGCAGATCATGACCCTCTCAGCCTCCATAACTGTGTGAGCCAAGTCCTTATAATCACTTGATTTATGCAATATTTATGCATACATGATTGTGTGTCTATCATCTATCATCTATCTATCTATCTATCTATCATCTATCTATCTATCTATCTATCTATCTATCTATCATCTTTCTATCTATCTATCATCATCATCTATCTATCCTGTCTATCTAAACTAATCCATCTATTTGTCTGTCTGTCCTCTGTAACATATTGGTCCTATTTTTTTCTGGAGTACCTTGATTAATCCAGAACATTTGTAAATTTGTTTAAATATATAATCTAACATCACCAGTGTTTTAATTATTAGCTCTCAACAAGTGAAGCTTTAAAACGATTCATATTAATACTTTCATGTTGACCATGATAGAAGTGTCAGAACTATAGTAAGCCACTTGTATCCAAAGTAAAGTTGAGGAATTTGTTTTATTTTAGGTCATATTAACTCAGTATAATTTGTGAGAAGTGAGAGATTACAACTGCAAATTTTTTTAAAATGCATTAAAGAAACCTACACTTTGGGGGAAAAGAAATGTGTAATTGCATTATAAATAAAACTGAGTTTTTTTTGTTTGTATATGACCATATTTTAAAATTTGTCCTTAATGTTTTTTGAAAGAGAAAATATTTATTCAATTTTTATTATAAAAAACTGCCTATTCATTCTTATTCTGATCATGAAATTTCCAAGAATCTTGACATCAAAGAAAAATAATACTATTAAAGGAGTATAGCTGCTTGATTATTAAAACAATATATTCTTGTAAAAATGGATTATAAAATAATCCAGTGTGCCCTTTAAAATGCTAAGGCCTGATGCACTAGACAAAAGTATATTTCATTTGCAAGGTCAATAAAACTGGTATAGAAAGAGCTGTTATATTTTCAATAACCTCTTAAATATCACAAAACCATTACATAAAAACACAAAGTTAAATAGCTATAATTCTGTGCAACTCATAATTACCATAAAATATGAATATTTAAAGACATACTTTTAAAGTGGGTTAAAATATCACTTCTATGTCTCCTTAATAGGCATCAATCAACCAAACAATAATGTAAATATTTTTCAAACTTCAAATATATTATAACAAAAAGGGGAGGCCGGGGGGAGGTCAATGGGGAAAAAAAAAAAGGAGACATATGTACTACTATTTGTAATACTTCAAACAATAAAAAAAAATTTAAAGATAATTTTCAAACATTTGTGTTTAATAACGTGCAAGTCAGAAAATACTATACTTATTTGTGATTATTTTAGCAGATCTAAATATCTGCATAAAATCTAAGCTCTAAAATTTAGTGCTATAAACTATATTAACAAATAGGCCAATCAAAGTTGGAACATAATTTACAAAATAGTATAATTTGCATGGATATAGAAATAATTTTATTCTGACAAATATCAGAGAGGTTACTCTTCCATAAAATCGGCTAATGGAAGCTTGTTTGTCAATATGGTTAGAAGTAACCTTTCTTAGAGTTTGTGTAAGCAGTAAAATAGACGATATTAGAGTAGCCCTGAAAGCTTTAAGAAGTGAGGAGGTTTTTATTTTTTCCAATAAGTTCATGGTACAAATGGAAATGAGAAATTATAGTATATTTTTTATGCATTCAAAACCTTGACTAGGTGATTCATTGTTACACATAAATCTACATAATATTCATTGTCATTGATTGCCTAGGTGCCATGAAATAACTTATCTTTCTGTTGATTTAAAAAAAAATTGTAACCTTTTGCAAATACCCAAACATATGATAATATTGAATTATTTTTTTAAAAATATTTATTCTATACATGAAATATGGATTGAGCTGTGTTTTCAAGTAAAAATGACCTTGGCAAGCCATTAACTTTCTAGGGCTCAATTTTCCTATTTCCAAGATGTGATAACAATACCTGCCTCTGTTTACTTTGAAGAGAGTGAAAATAACAGAGATAAGGTAGATTCTCCCAGGGCCTAAAATAGCTACTGATAGTAAATGAAATATTTTATAGAAATGGAATTAACTTTTCCCAGGCACTAAGTAAACTTCAACTTCATTACTGTATCAAAATCATAGAAACTCAAAGAACAGAAATACAAATATAAGCATCACATAAAAATAAAATCAAGGATTTTTACTCAGTGAGATTGAGCATTGATCCTGGGACTGAAGGGTCCTGGGTTCCATTCCGGTCAAGGGCACATACCTTAGTGGCAGGCTCAATCCCCAGCCCTTGTCGGGGTGTGTGTGGAAGGCAACCAATTGCTGTGTCTCTCTCATATCCATGTTTCTTTCTGTCTCTGTCTTTTCCCCTCCCTTCCACTTAAAAAATCAATGGAAAAATATCCTTAGGTAAGGATTAACCAAAAGTAAAAAATAAAAACAATAATAACAATAAAATACTAAAGACCACATTTGATAATACAATTATAGTTTATAAATACCATGACACATTTTTTAAAATTTGATTTTCATCATAATCACTTGAAGTAGTAGTGAGAATACCTCCATACCTCTAATTATTTTACAGAAAACATATAGGCAGATAAGGCAAAACCAGAAATGACATGCTATGGAGTTTCATAGTGAGATTCCATGAAGCACCACCATTCTCTAGATAGAAAGAAAATAGGGAACGAAGTCACTAATAAGAAATGGGATGTGTTGCCTTGGCCAGTGTGGCTTAGTTGGTTGGAGTGTCCTCCCATATACTGAAAGGTCAGAAGTTCACAGGATCAATTTCAGGTCAGGGCACAAAACCAAGTTTCTGTTGGTTTTGATCAATGGTAGGGGACCGTAGGGGAGGCAACCAATCACTGTTTCTATCTTACATCAATGTTACATCATCCTTGGGTGAGGATTTAAAAAAAAAAAAAAGAAGAAGAAAAAAAGAGAGATGTGTTTAGCTACAGAAAAAGACAAATAAGCGTATAAGCCCCTTCAAATTCCTTCCCCTCCTCCTCCTACAGGTCCAAACCCTATGTCAGCTTTCATCAAGATGGAGTAGCTAGAAATCTAATACACCCACCTCTGATAAAATATAAAACTGGGTGAAATATATAGGGCAACTGACTTCAGTCAGTGACAGAAGACAACCCAAGACTGAAATCTCAGAGAGAAGAGGTATAGACGAGGCAAGCCCCACGATCTTGCCAGATCTAGGCCTTGGGGAAGTTTACAAATAGCAACACAGAGAACTAGATAACCTAGCACAGCATGTTGGTCCTACTAAACTGAAGAGGCACAGATCTGAGTTCAGGGAAGCAGATTCATTGTCATCTACAGGGGCATCCCAAAGTAAGGATGTCTAGGGCTTCATGTGAGAGTCCCTGTGAGTCAGTGGTGGAGAACGAGTTTTTTTTAGCAGAAAGAGATGACCAAATGCTTCCCAGGTAGCAGCTGCTACTGAGCTGAGATTAGAACACAAGCGTGTATATTTATTACATGTCCAGGATGTATATGTCCAGGATGTATAGGCTTACAATATGAGAGTTTAGTGCATGTTATATTTCAGGGGAAATAATGTAATTTCTTTTATACTTCATGTAATAATCAGGTTTATAATGAGCTAACTGGATAATCTTAAACATAAATATAGTAACTTAATCTTCATTGAAGCTAATAAATCAAATCTTGAACTTGGTACTCAAAAGAAAATCAGAGGTTGAGTCAATTAAAATTTATCAGTTTTCTGTTACAGAACAAGTCACATGAAGGGCAAAATTTAATATTACTTTGTATTCTATTCTAACTTGCTTTGTATTCTTTTCAAGCTGTAATTCTTCCATGTATTTTTATCTATTAACATAATAAGTGTTGACTAAAGTAAAAGGGACAAAGGCATATATGTTTCTTTGCTCTTTGGATTTAGCAAGATGGCATGTTTAAATAATAAATTTAGTTTTCTGGATGAGGTCAGCTTGGAAACCCAAGATTCTTTCTTGATTCATGCAGAGTCATGTATTAACCACTTGAGATTTGGATAAAAGGGATTTCAGGTTCTTCATTTCTCATTTACAGATAATTGCTTTAATAACTTACTCTCCAGTTTGTCTTCAGAAAATTGTCTTTCTTAATTAGTTGGCTATCAAAGGTCCTCAGGTATACACAATGTCAAATTTAGTATTAACTGAAGTGTATTCGTTATCAGAAGAAGAAATTCCATCTGTGCTTATTTATATTCAATGCTTGCCTACTGAAATGTATTTAATCTCAATATCTAAATTAGTCATGCAATGAACAAAATTTAGTGGATGACAAGTTTAACATTCCCTCCTTTTACCATCCAAAGAATGTAAAAACCTCCAGTAAATAGTTCCTCAATATTAAAAGCAGTCAAAGTTATGCCTTTAGAATGAAATATATATATAACAGATATATTAACATATTCAAATTATGGTATCTTGCACTAACATTGTCATTTATATTATGCATCCACTTAGTTATCTCCCACAGAAATATGACCTAGATCAATACTATGAATTCTACTTCATAAAACATTTTATGGGATTTGGAAATATGCTGCAACATAAAACCTCTAATTATTATAGTAGTGATTTTCTCTTTAAGACTCCAGTGCATGACTGCTGCCTCAATATAGTCAGAATTTAATAGTTGAATAAAATTAGATATGGAGAGTTGATAGCTCCTGAATGCTTTACATAAATACACTCAGTGTATGCATCAAACTTGGATGCTTTAAGTCTCAGAGTTATATGTCCAAACCAGGCAGAAAGACCCCCTGCACCAATCCTTTCAGTCATTGTGTTCTTGGTTCATTGCCTCTGACTCTGTTTATCTAAGTCTCTGTTCTCTCTAACTTTTATTTTAACAAGGGTAATAATATATTCTGCTTTCACAGTTTTGACACTCTGCTATAATATTTGGGATTAGAAAGTTGAAGATGCCTTAATATAAAAAATGTACCATTCTTCCAAATAAATGGTTAATAGTCAGATTTTCAAATGTGAAGGACATAGCTGGTCTTAATGTACTGCTATAATTTTTATAATTCCTTCAACTCACAGTGCATAAAAGTTAACTGTTATGGTTGGCAAGCATATTAAATAATCTACTCAGATGATTTATGGAAATGAACAATCCATGTAGTCTTATGAATAACTGTTTGTAGACTTTAGCAGTTCTTTTTCTTCCTGCAAATAGGATATTAATCTAGGAAAAGTGGTCCTGGCTATACTTTCAATGACCCAAAAGTATTTTTAAATATAAAATAAACCATCAAATATATTTTTTGTGGAAATCCACGTGATAAAATCTTTTTGATTTATGGATGATATGTCACTAACAAGAAAAAAGAGGCTTGTTTTTATTTATCTTAAGATTATGATGCTATTTGTTTTACAACTCTGAAATAGTTTTTCCCTCTACAAGAGTTTCTCTTGGTAAAGTGCCAACTTTCAAAAGTTACTAGATAATGAGTTTAGATGTGCTCATTTTAAATTGATTACTTGGAAATTAATAACAAAAAATTTCATGTAGCACTAAATGTAAATAGTCCTATATTTTCAATTATCCTATCATTGAGATGTAAATTAAAAAAAAACTAATTTAAAGAAAACTTTATGTTAAAAAGTTGCATAGTTAGTATTTTTGCCCCTAAAACATTAATATAAGATTAGCTCAAATAATATAAATCAGGGTAAGATAATTTTCTAACTTAGAATTTCCACATATATGTATTCTTACAAAGAATGCCTTTTATTTTTCCCTTGCAAACAAAGCCAGTATATTCTTATAATAAACATGACTGTAGTAAGAGACCATATAAATTAAAATTATGAATAAAACATCAATAACCAATTCAGCTATAGTCTAGCTGTGGACTAAATATCCATTCTTAGCATTTCTGATTGAAATACTTATCATAGCCCAGCAGATAATACTAAAAGCCTAGGCAGTCCCACATTTTCCATTAGTCAAAACACTGAAGACCACAAGACTTTGAAAACATTCTCTTTTCTATACTACCAATATTAAGGGTAATTTTATTTAAAAAACAACAATGTATTTTCACATTTTTAAAACTTAACTCAGACAATTGTTCAAACATGGGCTTTATTCGTGCCAAATTTTCTGCATTTTGAATTTAAGAAAATACTCTATCAACCTTATTTTTTAAACATTTATCTGTATACACATAGTGCCAGAAGTCTCTATATGGACTTAATTTAACACATCTATAGTAATAAAAGCATAATATGCTAATTAGACCGGATGTCCTTCCGGACAACCTCCCAGACAAAGGTGGGCTGCGAGGGAAGCCTGGGTCTCCAGTACTTGCTGGTGACCGGAGGGAAGCCGGTGCAGGCAGCCGGGGGAAGGAAGGCCTACTCTAGCATGAATTTCGTGCATCGGGCCTCTAGTTTTTAATAAAAACAAAACAAAAAACAGAAAAAAGCTTTCCAAGTTGACTCACAAACACTTTTTTTAAAAACATTGTTAACAGTTTCATATAATGTGTTGACCTGAATTCAGATTACACATTTAGATGACATTTGTAATAATTTCATTAGAGAGTTGCTTGTCATTTATATTAGTGATTTTCAACAGGCATGCTTCAAGAATGTTTAAAACATGCAATACCTGACTATTTACACAACGGCACCGACCACCTTTCCCTTAAATTGTCAAATTAAAAAATGACAATAGCCAACACAACAATAGCCATCCAGTATGAATGAATCAAAATCATACCTGTTTTTTCTGCAATTGGGCAAAAAATTAATATATTTTTGGTATGCCATAGAATTGTAGTAAATAGCTTATGTGTGCCATGAGGTGAAAAAGTTGAAATCCTCTGATTTATATTATTGTAAAGTAACACAATTATGCCTGCTGTATTTCAACACTCACAAAGATATACAAACAGCATACTTAAGAATGAAGTAGCAGAATATTCTGTTTATATGTGTCAATGCCACCTTTTCTATATATTATGCATGCAGACTGTCCACCAGACATTAGTGTTATAACTATTTCAATAGTGTTAAGTTTTAACAAAGTTTTAGTTATTTACTAAAATATCAATTTTGTGACTATTGACCATCTAAGATTTTTTTTTATAATTTAGACTCATGAGATCACAATCAAATTCATACAACAAAAAATAATTTTAAATTTGCATCTGTACTTTGCCACACATTTTATCTGTATATTTTGTCATACTGAATCTTTTTTTCTCTAGAAATACTGTTGCCTAGAAACCTCATAACTGAACAATCACTTATGCCCATGCTCTCTCCCATGATTTCTTAATCATATTCTCACACTTTTGATCTCTATTATTTTGACCACCATTTCTCTACTTAGTCTTTTTTTTTTAAATATGTGTTTTTATTGATTTCAGAGAGGAAGGAAGAGAGAGAGAGAGAGAGAGAGAGAGAGAAATATCGATGATGAGAATCATCCATTGGCTGCCTCCTGCACGCCCCCTACTGGGGATCTAGTCTACAACCTGGGCATGTGCCCTGACCTGGAATTGAGTCCTGACCTCCTGATTCATAGGTCCACACTCAACCACTGAGCCATGCTGGCTGGGCTACTTAGTCTTAGTATGTGTGCTAGTAGAGCTAATATTTATCCCCTTTCTCATGGACATTTATTAAGAATAAAAAAACAAACAAACAAACACAGTTACTATTTTATTTCTTCTAAAATAGAAAAAAATATGAAATACTTGCATTCTTGATTAGATTATTATTCTTCCAAGGGAATCAAGAATCCATCTCTTCCAGTTTACCATTTTATTTCTTTATCATATTTTATCAGATAACAAAACTTTAAACCCTGTAAGTAAACATTATATATTTCTATTTTCTTTTCTGAACCTAAGAACTCCAAAATCCATTCTGTATTCTTGAAAGGAGCCAGAGCTGCACCATGGAAGAACTAAGCAACAGAGGCAGACATTGTAAATGACGAGACATAAGTACTATTGGTATCAAAGGTCAAGAAGTACTATCACTATATCAGACAGAGATGTATTAGTGGCAGCCACAAACGATGACTTAATTTAGAAAGAGATAAATCAAACAAGATTTACTACTAATAAAAAAGAACAAAAGTTTGTCCAAATTTGATGAAAGTAGAAAGCACATCTTTTGGAAAAGACAGGATTTATGTTACTGACTTGATAAAGTGGAGTCATTGTTCCTTATAAACAAAGTTCAAACAACAGTCAATGAGTAAGAGCAAGGCTGATGCAAAAATAAATACTGAGCAGTATGGTTTCTAACTAGTTCCCTCAGAACATGTAATTAGTGTAGCTGCTGGCATTTCATATAAGCATTTAGGTTAATCCTAGCCTCTTCATGGGATGTATGTGTGTTATTACACACATCTTCAAATAGTGCTGCTATATTAAATGTTTTCAGAGGACAGGAACCATGAATGTTTCGATTAACCTCCTTATTCAGCTGCCTTTGAGAATGCTATGAGGAGAAAAGCACGTATTAAATGCTGTTATTATTTTGCTTAATAATGATGAGGAAAAGGAACTATAAATAAAAACTAGACATTTGTTGGGACAAAACACATTTCCTGTGCATTGAAATATTCTGCTTAGAAGTAGTGTTCTTCTACTAATTAAAATAAGAAGAATTCTCTTTCACAGTAGCTCTTTATGAAAGCTTTTATGGAGTGTATTCTAAAATTTAAGTTATTGAACATGACTAAAATTCACTCTAATAAAACAAAACAAGACAATCAGAATACTTCAGAGAACAATGCAAATATATTTTTACAATTTTGAAAAATATTACATTTTTCATGTTCAATGAAAATAATAAATTTTTTTTAAAATATATTTTATTGATTTTTTACAGAGAGGAAGGGAGCGGGTAGAGAGTTAGAAACATCGATGAGAGAGAAACATCGATGAGAGAGAACCATCGATCAGCTGCCTCCTGCACACCCCCTATTGAGGATGTGCCCGCAACCAAGGTACATGCCCTTGACCGGAATCGAACCTGGGACACTTCAGTCCCCAGGCTGACGCTCTATCCACTGAGCCAAACCCGTTAGGGCAATAATAAAAAATTTTGATATGATAAATTGAAATGATTAATAGAAATTTATTTTATTACAAAAAGAAAGACAGAAATCCTGAACAAGGGTAATCTATCTTTGAGAATCCTTTGACAAATAATTGTATCTCCACATTAATCGTTGATTTTATAATTTTACAGAACTATTCTCATTTGAATTATTGCTGGTCCTACAGTTTTATTAGCTTGCTGGCCTCATTATTTTATTTCATGCAAAGATATCATGAGAATATGCTAAGTTGTAAGCTATAAATTCTTTAATATAGAGGACAGATAAGTGCTTTTTTAACTTAAACCCATAGAGTATGTTCAATCATACATATATGACACACTTCATACTGTCATGGAATCTACAATATCAGTCATATTTCAGAAATTATTTTCTTTACTTCTCATACTTAATAACATTTTATGAAAGCACACTACAGAAGTTTTTTTTTAATTTCTTAGGTAAAACTTTTTAAGCATACTACCTTTAACTTTGTATACTCTTTTGGAAGTTTCAAGTGTTTTATGGAATAAAAGAAACCTATTAGCCACGTCAATACTCTTTCTGGCTTTTAAACATTCTTCTATAAACACTGCTACTTGTTTTGATTTTTACAGTCTTTTAGTACAAGAAAACCATGCAAATGTCCCTGTGACTGAAATGTAATGCTCATCAGATTGAGAACCTAAAATCCATTTTATTTTATGTAAAAGGTTTTTCCCCTCCAATACTCACATAATGGCTTTTGAATAGTAAGTTTAATTTTGTTTTCCTGTCACTCAGAACAGTAATGTACATATTCTTTGGTTGTCAAAAATAAAGTATCAACATTGACATTTTAGAAAACAAACAATTTATATTAATGCATTTAAGAATTCTTTGCAGAAATCCGAACTCTCTAGTGACCTGTTGGTGTATCCTATTCCAATGGTTTATGGTAGGACCATCAGAATGTAATAGAATGTAATGCCATAGGGAGCAAGGGATATCAATGCAATAATTATCACTGAAATTGTTTTTTTCTTTTTTTAAAATATATCTTTATTGATTTCAGAGAGGAAGGGAGAGGGAAGGGGAGACAGAAACATCAATGATGAGAGAGAATCATTGATTGGCTGCCTCTTGCATACCCCACATTGGGGATTGAGCCTGACTGGATATGTGCCCTGACTGGGAATCAAACCGTGACCTGCTGGTTCATAGGTTGATGCTCAACCGCGAGCCACTGCGGCCAGGCTGTTTCTTATTTTTCAATTGCAGTTACATTCAATATGTTTCATATTGGGAAAATTTGGACAGGTGCATGCAAAAAATAAAAGTATATAACCTCTTACACTGTATGCAATAATAAACTAAAAATTGGTTAAATATTTAAATGTAAGACTTAAAACCATAAACATCCTAGAAGAAAATAAAGGCCTTAAAATCTTGGACATTTCTCTTAAGCATTATTTTTTTCTGATATATCTCTTTGACATATCAATTTCAAATTAAAGTTTACAGGTAATGTCTTATCAGATTCAATTATTTACATTTTAGCAATACAGAATCATAATAAATCTAATGCATTTATAAATTTTGACACAAAAATTAATCTGAATTCTAAAAAAGAAATATATTCACATTCTCACAATAAATAATTTATATGTATGTATAGTGAGCTTTTCTAAAAATAGCAAACAAGAAAAAATCAGTGAAAAAACAGACGGACTTACAGTTTTATTATTAAAATGGAACACTATATAGGATTGTAAGCAAATGCCATAGAGCTACATGTATTAAGGGAGATGCATAGGCCTGTATGCCATCAGAGAATAAATTTTTACTTCATATAAGTTAAAAATAATAACTGATAAAAAGCAATCTCTGAAATTGTTTAACAAAAAAAATCAATATATAGTGTAAAATATTAAGCCAATTTAACATTGTCATCCTGAAATGCTTAATAATGCCACTCCATGCAACACAAATAAGTTGCTCAAAAGATCATGCAGTGATGTAATTTACTTTTCAATTTGAAAATATGACTCTAGTTTTCCTTAGTTTCTCTAGGAGAAAAAAATTTTTTAATATATATTTTTATGTATTCATCTCTAAGCAGAAGTCACTGAAGTAATTGAATGGCTCTATCATTAAAATTTAATAATTAAAAAAGTAAGAAATGAGCTATCAAGCCAAGAAAACACAAGGTAGAGCCATGGACTGACATAAAAAACCCTAAGTGCATGTTGCTAAGAGAAAGAAACCAATCCGAAAAGGCGACAAGCTTTATTATTCAATTCATGTGACATTCTGAAAAAGGCAAACCATAGAAACAGCAAGTGATCAGTGGTTGTCAGTGTCCCCTTGGCAGGGAGGGGCATGATGCATAGGTCAGACAAGAGAATTTTAGGTCAGGGAAACTATTCTGTATTACATGGTAACTAGTGTCCCATTGCATGGATTTGTGTACATTGAAAGGAAATTAATTAGAAGAAATATTTTAATATCTCTATACGCATCTTGCAAATGAAAAGAACATAGGATTCTACCGAGTCTCCTATCTACCTACTCCAGGACTTCTGTGAGGATCAAATGAGATGAGGCACGGGAAAATGCTTCACAGACATTTGATTAAACTGTAAAATGTTTGCACCTGGCTATAAAGCAAGTCATGTTCCTGGGCTGAAGAAACTCCAAGGATACTAGTTGCTAGGGAGAGGAAGCCGGGCATTGCTACATGACATCATTGCCTGGCACCCACAGCCATCGTTTCTGGGCTGGGTTGTGGGCTGCATTTTGCGCCATGGGGTCTCGGGGTGGTGGTGGGGCCTGTGTCCCACTTGGTCGAAGCCGAGTGTGTTGGTTTGTCAGTGCCAGGTCCGTGGTGTCATTTATTTTTAAATGGCCAGTGCATGTCATGGCAGCTCCTGCATTGAGCGTCTGCCCCCTGGTGGTCAGTGTGCATCATAGCTACTGGTTGGTAGGACAGACACTTAGCCTTTTATATATAGAGATGGTGGTACATGGCATTATGTATATGTGAACCCATAGCACTGTAAACGCAAAGAGTGAATCTTAACACGTTAAGTGCCATGTCAATCACCAGTGATTGACACTATACTTTCCGGAAAGGAAGACAAAACAGGTTTGGCACTTAAGGTGTTAATGTAAACCATGGACTTGGTAAATATTGTATCAATATTTGTTCAATTGTAGCAAATGCACCATACTAATGCAAGAAGTTAATAATAGGGAAACGTGTGAGGGATGGGAAGGAGATATATGGGAAGCTGCACTTTCTGTTCCATTTTTCTGTAAACCTAAAACTATTGTAAAATAACAAAGTATAATAACTTAAAAATAACATACGCTTTAAAGGGTAGATGAATAAACTATTTTTATTTAATACTATCACATGAGAATTGCCATTAAAGAAATGCAAATATGCTCAATAGGGCAAATAATAATATGCATTTTATTGTGTCATTAGCAAATGCTGGTAAATAATGTGTCCTTTTATAAATATTGTGAGTATTTTTTATGCACTGTCTGGATGGAATGTGTTTAAAGATGCTTTGAAATAAAATCTTCTATTTCCACATTTGATATGCCAGAGCCGCATGTGGAGGATAAACCCACGAATATTATTTATGCACACCGAAAACTCTATTATGTTAACTGAAAAAATGAGCAAGATGCTTAGGGATATTTATAGATATGTACAGATGGCGTTCACATTCATTTTAAGGTCATTTTACTCAGTGTTTATTTTCTCTCTTGCAAGGCTGAGAGTTTTGTGACTAGCCTTGTTTCTTCTAAGGTTATGTTTCTCTTCTCACTAATAGACTTCTCCCTTTATTAACATTCCAGACTGAACTAAAGCTCTATTTATATTTAGATTTTGTATATGTATAATCAATATATAATGATATCTATAATCTACATATAGAGAATATATATATTCTGTTTGAATGACTAATTTCTAAGCCTTTTCTTCATATATTCAAAATTTTAAAAATAAATCATTGGTGAGAATATTCCAAGGCTCTGTCCTCATTCTCTCACATGCTGCCTATAATTTCATCAACTTTTATTTTTTATAAATTCCTCTCTATTTCTTCCACCCACATGCAAAATATTTTTAGTTCTTTTTATAACATTTTAAAAATTACTTGCTTTCTGTAATCACTCACTTACTATTATGTTAACTGATTTTATATATATATATATATATATATATATATATATATATATATATATATATATATACTAGAGGCCCAAGGCATGAAAATTCATGCAAGAGTAGGCCTTCCTTCCCCTGGCTGCTGGCACTGGCTTCCCTCCAGCCCTGGCTTTGTCTGAAAGGACATCTGGAATGATGTCCGGAAGGATGTCTGGTCTAATTAGCATATTGCCCTTTTATTATTAATATATATATTAGAGGCCTGGTGCATGGAATTTGTGCACTTGTGGGGGGGTCCCTCATCCCGGCCTGTGCCCTCTCACATTCTGGGAGCCCTCAGTGAATGTCCACATGCCAGCTTAGACCTGCTCTCCAGGGAGCGGGCCTAAGCTGTCAGTCGGACATGCTTAGCATTGCCGCAGAGGTGGGAGAGGCTCGCCAGCCGTGAGCCCAGCTTCTGGCTAAGCAGCGCTCCCCCTATGGGAGCACACTGACCACCAGGGGGCAGGTCCTGCATTGAGTGTCTTCCCGCTGGTGGTCAGGGTGCGTTATAGTGACCCATCGTTCCACTGCTCAGTCGATTTGCATATTAGCCTTTAATTATATAGGATATATTCTCTTTGTTTGCTTCTCACTAATCATCTAAAAGACTGTATTAGCCTTTCATTGTAGGTTAGTTTTAATTGGCATAGGAACGTTGTCATTTTCCATTTTGCTTCTTTTCAATGCACAAGTTTTTGTGCGTGTGTTTTTTTTAAACATATTTTTATTGATTTTAGAGAGGAAGGGAGAGGGAGGGAGAGAGAGAGAGAAACATCAATGCTGAGAGAAAATCATTCATCAGCTGCCTCCCTCATGCTCCCCACTGGGGATCGAGCCTGCAACCCAAGCATGTGCCCTTGACTGGAATCGAACCGCTCTATCCACTGAGCCAAACCAGCTAGGGCTGCACAAGTTTTTGATTTATGTTAGACAATAGGAACCTGGTAAACATTTTATTTATTTTTAGTAATTTGCTTTGGCTCTTCCTTAGAAAATATCTCCTAAACCTCTTTATACACTGACTAAATAATTTAATGATTCTGTTATCCATACAATTATCATACTCAGATGTATTGGAGCAGAGCATTCCACTTATTTGGAAAGAGTGTCCAGGGTGTGGATGTATAATATTACAGAGGAATAAGAATTTGGGCCAGTAATCCATTCTGCACATATATGATTGCCATGGCCCCAGTTGTGCCTCCCGATGATTCATATGTTGAAGCCCTAACTCCCAATATGATGGTATCAGGAGATGAGGCCTTTGGGAAGTACTTAGGTTTAGAGAAGTCATGAGGTGACTTCTCTAAATTAGTTTAGTTTACTTATAGCTAGAGACACAAGAAAGGTTAAGATTTTCTCTCTCTCTCTCTCTCCCCCTCCCCTCTTTCTCTGTTGCCATGTGAGGACAGAGTGAGAATGCAACTCTCTTCAAGCTAGGAATAAAGTTCTCATCACAATCCAACCAGGTGTCACCCTAATCTCAGACTTCTAGCCTGAAGAACTATGAGAAAACACAGTTTTATTGTTTAAGCCACCCAGCCTGTTTTATTTTGGTATGAGACCTCCTGAGTCTCATGATTCTTCATAGTCTTACTTCACCCTCTGTGGATTATGAATTATAAATATAATTATGTCACTCTGATCAGGAATTGAAATGTAATCTATACTATTAATGAAACAACCTATTATCAGAGTTCTTTCCTCTCTTTACATACATTTGAGATTGTGAAAGTACTTAATAATAAACAAAGACAGACACAACTATTTGGTTGATATATTTAATTTTGTTAGGAGAGTTCAGGCAAGAGTTTGTGTAGGGGATACAGCTATACAGATGTAGTCCAGGTATATTCCAGTCTGTCTCAGCAAGATGCCTTCCTAGAGCCTTGATTTTACTTGAATGTTCAATCATTTCTTTCACTCCATGTTTGCAGGAAATAGTTTTGGATTCTGCTAAGTGTCAGTTTCTACTGTTATAGTGGGTTTCACTATTTCTTAGAAAATACTGTATTTTCACATTTGTTGAATATCTTGTTTTAAATTTTCTAAGTAATATCCATAAAGTCACTACCATATTTTCTATATTTTGTCTGTAGAGATGGTAAAGCAAAATTTGTGCTTTTTCCAATTGTTGGCATGAGCGCTGAATAAAATCACTTTATGTAAGCAACTAGGGGACTTATATGCATATATGCATAGCCCCTGGCCAAGACAATAGTGTGGTGAAGACCTGGGAGGGATGAGTGCTGGGAGGAGGGGTCAATGGGGAACAAAACAAAACAAAACAAAAAAAAAACAAAGGGGACATCTGTGATACTTTCAACAATAAAGATATATATTTTTAAAAATCACTTTATTTCAATTTTTTTTTCTAATTCATTTGTCTATTTTTTTTTTCTGGTCAGAATCCTTTCTCTAATTTCTTATATAATCTATCACTACTTTAAAACTCATTTAGGTAATGACCACAATAACATTGGCTATTTCTTATTTTTCCACAGTAAATATAGTTTATAAATCATACTCTTCTGGGAAATGTGTTGCCTTCTAAAACAGCACCCTTCATTTATATAACTTACCAATCTATTTTGCATACTAAAACACACACACATTCTTAATGAATGATAAGTAGCACCATGATGAGATATAGTAGGCACAGGCTGAATTTCTATGTGAGGAGTACATTTGTAAAACAGTTCTCCTTAATGGGACCAGAACAATGTGGCATTAGATCATTCTATCAATGAAGTAAGTTTAATCCTAAAATAAAATGTGTATAGAATTCCAGTCTAAGTGCTTTTTTAAAAAACATAATATTAGAAAACGCCAATTCTTGGATTGAGACTACGATCTTGTTACATATATGTTATGGATAAATTTTTGTGTTCCCCAAATTTATATATGGAAGTCCTAAAACCCCAATGGGATGGTATTTGGAGGTGGGGAATTTGGGTCATGATGATAAATTTCAGATTAATAGAATTTGTACCTTTATCCCAAGAGACAAGAGAAAGATGATCTTTCTCCATTATCCTATCTAATAAAGAGAGGATATGCTAATTGACCCTCACATCATCACAAAGATGGTGGTGCCCACAGCCAATAAGGAGGGAATATGCTAAATGACTGCCCCCATCAAATATGGTGGCACTTATATGCATATATGCACAGCCAATAAGGAGGGAATATGCTAATTGACTGCCACGCCCTCAAAGATGGTGGCACCCACAGACACAAGATGGCAGCGCCCAATCCCCTCAGCCCCGGCGAGGTGGCAGGCACCTGGTAGCTCTGCACACCTGCCTCCAGAGTCCCCCAGCCCCATCAGCCCCCCAGCCGCCCAGGGCCACCCGAGGCTTAGGTAACCAGGGCCGGCTGAGGCTTGTGCTGCCAGCAGTGGCAGAAGCAGAGGTGTGATGGGGTGTCGCCTCCCCCTGATCGCTGGGCTGCCTCCTGCCTCTGAGGGCTCCTGGACTGTGAGAGGTGCAGGCCAGGCTAAGGGACACCCCCTCCGGTGCATGAATTTTCACACACCGGGCCTCTAGTGTGAAGATAAAAAGAGTGAAAACCAGAATGTGAGTCCCCTCAGGAAGTGAGCTCTCACTGAGAAGCTGGAACCTTGACCTTGAACTTCCCTGTCTCCAGAACCAGGATAAATTGATTTCAGTTGTTTAAGCCAAGCAGTCTACGTTTTTATAGCATCCTGAGCTAAGACAATAAGCTCTCAGAATATTATTCTTTTTTAAATTAAATAAATAATAATTTATGAACAGAATACTTAACTGCAAGAAAGCTGCTGTTCATTTACTCTATGAATCAAATACCGTGTATTTTACATGTAAAGCCATGTGCTTTATAAACCTAAAATTTTTACTGTTTATTTGGATGTTAATAAAATGTGTAACATAAAAGTTAGGGACTAGGGTTACACGTTTATAAAACATGAAAAAAGTGGTAAAATTCCCAGCTTTTCTCTATTTTATTTTGTTTTCCTTTGTAGTCCTCCAAATTTAATAACTCTTTTTTTTTTCCTGTTTCTTACACTATTTTACTTACAGGGATAAGAGGATAAATAGGAAAGTAATATATTTATAATTCATTCTCTACTTCACTTACATCACTGCTTTATTCCAATTTTGGTAAAATGTATTATATAAAACAGCCAGATTTAAAAATATATATTTTACAGTCAATATTTTTTGATTATGAAAATGGAAACATCATCAGAATAAAATATAAATAGATAATAAGCTTTAGTTGTATGTTTCTCCATTTTTTCAACTTGATCAGGTAGATGGGTAGCACTTTAAATAATATGTTAAATTGGGAGAATACATTAAATAGAAAAGAACATCATGGAAAATAAGAAAGCCTTTCCATTAAGGGCTCAGATATGAAATGTTCTATTCAAACACAAACTAAACCTAAAATGAGAGGGTTTTTTTTTTTTTTAACTGAAAGAGCTAGAGGGTAATTAAAGGTAATTGGCATGTTATTATTCTTAAAAGGTTCCCTTTTATATTCTAAGAATACTGAGGGAACAATTGAATAGATAAAACATGAACTATAAATTGCCAAATAGATCTTTTGTATAATAATACATTTTTTTTCTAGACAAAAGATATTTCAGACCCATAAAAAAGAGGGAAGTGTACTAACCTGACTGGTGTCTGTCCTGATGAAGGTGGTGAAGTTGCATCAGACTTTTACTCACTGAGTTAAAAGCTGCCTTAATGGGTTGTGAGGGAAACAAAAGGGGATGTGATTAACTTGAGGGAGATCAGTTGGTTGGCAGAATTTAACATAAGGCCAGAATAAATTACTTGATGAATAAAATTAAAAACGAAACAAGTACTTTTATTTAAGGCTATTCATGGTAGATTGATGCTAACATTATTGATTCACTTTGGGAAGCCCTCTTGCACTTTCTCTATCCAAACCCTGAGTATGCTTTCCAGAGTTGGAGCAATACAAATTCTCATCATGAAGGCATTGATGAGTTCCTCAATGAACTCTTTCCCACCTATAGTCAAAACAGAGGCACACACTTCCTCTCTCATCTGTAGTTTCTCAGCCTTAATAAGACTCCCTCAGAGGATTAATATAATTTAAACTTGAGCTAATTAAATTATAAGCCCTACTCATTCTTTTTTTCTTTCCAAAACATCATGTATTTCTGCTTTATAAATTTACCATTTGTTTAAAAATATTTGTATTTTTACCTTTATTGTTTCTTCTGTTTTGGATGCAAAAAAAATGTATGTTCTTTCCTGTTTTATTTATTTGTGCCATCTTTTTTTATGCTTTATTTCTGTTACATTCTAAAAACATTTGATTTGGGAGCATCATAACTTGCTAAACAGAGAGAATATGTTGAACTTGAGTTAGAAATATCTTCATGCTGTGCATGGTATAGGGATTTTTAAAAAATAAAATATTCTTCATAACCAGTTTCCCAACTTACACTGCTTTTAGGCAACATAGATATAGCACTTATTTTTTATTTTATTTATTTTTAATTGTTTGAAGTATTACAAATAGTAGTACATATGTCTCCTTTTTTTTTTTTTCTTTTGACCTCCCCCCGGCCTCCCCTTCCCCCCAGTACATGCCTTTACCGCCCCCCCCCCCACCCAGTGTCTTTTATCCATTGGTTATGCTTATATGCATGCTTACAAGTCCTTCGGTTGATCTCTTTCAGCACCCGCCCCCTAAAACCTCCTCTGCCTTCCCGCTGTAGTTTGACAGTCTGTTCAATGCTTCTTTGCCTCTGTATCTATTTTTTTCCCCATTTCTTTCCTTTAAAAAATCTTGCCTCTGCAGACTAGAAATAAACATATAATAACAAAAAATGTTTGAGTCCCAATTTCAATGTCCAACAGTTCTGAGTCTCCGTTTCAATGTCAAACAGTTCTTTAAGTGTACATGTCAGCAATGATATCTGGATGGTGGGCACATGGTGGCAATGCAGGTCCGACCCTCTCTGGTTTGGTCCTAGGCAACCTGCTGCGACGCACAGCTGCTGACTGCTAGCGTGGCAAGGCGTCGTCAGCGTCTTCCATCTCTGGACTGTTTCTCCTCTTGTCTTCGTGGTTGGAGCAGACCTGTCAATTCCTCTCTGTTGCAGGAATCCACATGGTCTTGGAGTTGTTTTCTGAAAATATACAAACATATTCTTGACCAAAAGTTAATAAAGGAATCTTTTCTATATAATTGATTTGGGGTCCTTTTTTATTTTTGCCCAATTTTCCTTTGTCTTATTTAGACACCGTGTGTGTTTTTCATGGGTGTCTTGCTGTTAGCATTACAAATGAGAACTAATTTTGTAAAGTAAAAGTTTTCTAGATGTAATTTACTTATAGGATATTTTTCCTTACATGATATTACCCTACTATCCCCCCCCCCCCTTTTTGATTAATGGAGGCTTTTGTAAATTTTATAATGCAGTCTTGATAACTTTAAATTTTAATTTTTTGCACAAAAATATGACTGCTTTAGTTTCATTGCATGTTCAGGAATTGTACCATGAGATGAACTACCAATAGAAATTTTAGTTACCACATTAGGAACAGCTTTTTGTCCAGTACAATTAAATTTTCTTGAATATTCACTTATTTCAATTAGCCTATTTAAATTAACCTGAAAACTTGATTATTATTTTACTGTCAAATTTAATACTCTACCAACAATCTTAATTTACCCTGTAAATATTAGTGGAAAGGATTATTTGCATTCTTGAGTAGGCCCTGAGCATTCCTGGTTCGAGGCTGGATTTAGATATAGGGCAGCTGCTGTCGGCCAAGTCTCTGTCTATTACCTGGGTCCCAATCTGAGCTGGGCCAAGTCACTGTCTGTCACCTGTGTCCCGATCTGAGCTTTCTGTTCATGCTGAGCTTGAAGCCTCGTGGTGGCTGGTACCATGGATCTGTCTCTCGCCCAATCATGTGAGCTGGTCCCTCCCTGGAGAAGAAACCTGAGCTCCCCGAGATATGTGATCAGTGCTGGGGCCCCGCCAGCAGGCCAGGGGATCCCAAGGCAGGTGCTGGGCGTGGAGGTCATGGGGGCATAGGCTACCAAGGAGACAGAACTGAACCTCACATCAACCTGCTTGGCCCCGGAGGATGACCGGTTAGCCAGAGATGGGTAAGATTCCTCAGGGAAGGAACAACCTAAGACAGGCACAGTCGCAGAGGGGCCATCAGGAGAGAACTTGGGGATCAACAGAGGTGGGCACAGACCCTCACCCCCGCAACCTTGCAGGGGCCTGAACCCTCACCCCGTCTGAGGGAGGTCTCCTGACCCCATGGCTGCTTTGCTTTCCACACCCAGCACTTCTTTTTTAACTTTATTTTTATTGTTGACACTATTACAGATGGCCTCATTTTTCTCCCCTTTGCCTACCTCCACCTAGCCCTGTCCCCCTTCCCTCTGGCCATTACCACACTAATGTCTGTGTTTAAGAGTTATGCTTAGCCCTGGCTGGTTTGTCTCAGTGGATAGAGCCTTGGCCTGCAGACTGAAGGGTCCCGGGTTCGATTCTGACCAAGGGCACATGCCCGGGTTGTGGGCTTGATCCCTAGTGGGGAGCGTGCAGGAGGCAACAGGATCAGTGATTCTCTCTCATCATTGATGTTTCTATCTCTCTCTTCCTCTCCCTTCCTCTCTGAAATCAATAAAAAAATATTTAAAAAAATTAAAAAAATATAAGCTCCTTGAGGTCAAGTCCCTTATTTAAAAAAAAAGAGTTATGCTTATATGTTCTTTGGCTAATCTCTTCACCTTCTTTCATCCATTCTCCCCTGTCCCACCCCCCCTCTGACAGCTGTCAGTCTGTTCCATGTATCCATGCCTCTGGTTCTGTTTTGTTCATCAGTTTATTTTGTTCATTAGATAACACTTCTTTACTCTTGTTCTATAACATGCACCTTCAAGCTATTTTTATGGCTTTATCATAGTATATTGATATATAAAACTGCACATATTTAATGTATACAATTTGATGAGTTTTGATGTATGCAAACACCTTTGATGCTGTCACCACAATTAAGGTAACAAACATTCATCACCTCCAGAAGTTTCTTTGCATCATTTTGCTTTTGTGTGTATATGTGGCAATTATACTTAACATGCAATCCACCCTTCACAAAATTTTAACTGCACAACACCATACTTTAACTATAGGCACTACATTGAATAGCAGATATCTAGCATATATGCATCTGTGTAACCGTGGCTTTATCATTATTGAACAACGTGAATACTGAGGAATACATGGCTGCTTCAGTCTTTCTGGCACCTTGGCCTTTAACCTAGAAACCATCTGTGGGGCTTTAACTCTAAAATAACTCTTGCTAAATTTATTATAGAACAATTAACTGTATGAATGGCTACATAGCTAATCCTCATGACATGTGAATAGGCTTTAAGGCTTTTTTCAACACACTTTGAAATTTAGGGATGTTACATTTCCCCATTCCAATGGTGATTCATCCCACGAATGATCTAGGTTGCCCTAACACATGATAATCAAGCAATGAGAATTTAAAAAAAAAGGGATGAAACTCTAAGATTATGTAAAAATGGAGAAAATTATTTAATAAATCCAAACTCCAGTTTATAATTTTTAAAAAATAACCCTTAACGAACTAAGAAATATAAAATGTATGAGAGAAGAACCAGCCTGGGAATGATATCTAAAATAGTCTAAAATAGTCATTTGTTCATAGATGATAACTTCCATGAACTTTATTGACTCTTTATAATCTTCACATTGATTTTAAAGGATATCAATATTATTACTACTTTATAAGAATGAAATCTGAAATTCAAATTAAGTAATTCAATCAAGTTTATATAGCTAGAAATTTACAAAGCCAGAGCCAAATATGTCTGACTGAAACAAATAATTATTTTTAACTATAGTTAAAATAAGACATTAAAATAAGACATTACTTTTTACTAAAATAAGACATTATTTTTGAATATGTATTGAGTTAAAATATGACACATATATAGCATGTGTTTTATTTATAATGATCATACAAGTGATGTAGGATCTTTATTACCTGTGTCCTTGAAAACCTTATTCTCTGAAATTATTTTTTATTACTTCTCCTCCAACATGTGTATGCTTTTAATTTAATGCAATTATAATATTTTTAACCTAAACAACTTAAATACTTTAGGAGTGGAATTCCAATAGGTAAAATTTTATTATTCAATTGGTGTTATATTGATGTTCCTGTTTTGCCTCACAAAGCAATCTTTAATATGTTATTATAGGAAATTATTGTTGAGTCCATTTTTTTCCAAGTTTCCTCAGTGAACTAGACATTCCAGTTATATTTTAACCCAAAGATGTAAACACAAGTCACAGAGATAAAAAGAAACTATTTGCTTTGGGCATCTACACATTGTAATAAAGATACAAGATACAATTCAAATCTAACTTTATTTGAGGATAAGCTCAGGCATTCTGTGTCTGTATTTCTTGTAATTTTGGTCCGGCTATTGGAAAGTCATTCAGTTTTGCCTCAGAGCACCCACTAACCTCAGACAAAAAAGTATAAAACCATTATGTGATGATTCGCCTCTGTAGACCAGACACATCAGGTGTGTGCAATGCATAGTGCTGATGACTCACAGAAAGAAGAAAACAATGTGTTTCTGAGATGTGGTGATGTGCAAATATTACTTAAACTAAGACTAGTTTGCAAGTAGAATTGAAGACAAACAAAATAATATGTATTTCATACAGACTTTTAATACAGATATTTTTTATAATACGGCCTTTTCCTTTATTTGATTAAAAATATTTTTTTAGTATTTGTAATATGTTTTTCATTTATTTCAGAAAGAGGAAGGGAGAGGGAGAGAGAGATGGAAACATCAATGATGAGAGAGAATCATTGATTGACTGCTTCTTGCCCCTCTGGCAGCCATCATGGACGAATTACTTTTAATATGAGTGGGACCTTCCACTCATATATGAAGTTTCAGTGACACAATAGTTTGTAAAATGTTTTACCTCCTATTAAAGTATATGCCTAGAAGTATTCCTCAGACTGAAAGTTTCTTTTTAAGGTTCCTGGGTTAATGATGCCTCTTTCAGATTACTCTAGCATTATACAATGTTTATGAATTCTCAGGAATATTAGTAAAATAATTATGCAAATCTTCTAATAATGTAATAGAGTTTTCCATTGAACAATTGCCCAGATGTGACTGCTGTTGCTATCTTATTAAATATTTAATGCCATCTATTAAGTCTTATACAAAGTCAAATAATAGACTTACATAAACTAATATTTAATATAATACTAATAAATATAAGAAGATATAAAGCAGAAAAAATAACATTTCAGAATACAAAGACTTTGAAGTTTTCTCGTATTACTTGATGATATTTAGGTTACAGTCTCAAGAAAATATTTTTTTCCTTCTTCTGCATCAGCTTATCTAAGAACCAATTTATTTCTGAAATAGGCCCCAGGGGCAGAGTGGTTGGTGACTGTTCTGGCGATATTTGACTGGCCACTCAAGGAAATTGCTATGGACTTTTAATCTTATTTTGATTAAGTTCTATGTAGATTGTGTCTGCCAGGCTGGCATGAAGATTACTGTTTCCTTTGGCTGCTATTGGACTGAGACTCTCAATTTTCCCTCTACTTTTTCAAGGTTAAGTTGAAACAATATTACCCTTTATTTATAAATAGTTTATATTTAGGTTTAAATTGTGCAGGAAACTATGTTAATAAAGACAAAATATTTAACATGTCACAAGTTTATGAAGGTCACTTTTGGGGGGATATGTTTTAGATTGAAAAGACAAGAATAGAAAATAAATACCATTCAAGGAAACAATATAATAGCTTCATGTGTTTGAAGTTGCAAAATGATAATTTTATAAGAAAAACTTAGTTTAAAAAATAGTCATAGAGGCATCTAGTGTGGAGAAGCATGGATACGCATCATCTGCCAAGAGGTTTTATTTGTTAAATGTTTTCAGAAAAGAATTAAACAAAATAAGAAATTGATATGTTCTATTTGAGCCACACAATGGAAACAATAGGATATTGCCTTTCATCGTGTAGTGATGAGCACTGTTAATTGCCACCCATCAATCCATTCATCTTTACTTCTTCTAAATGGAATCCTGATATGATGCAAGTATCTACTCCTCCCCATGCAGCCCAGGAAAACCAGGGAAATTTCACCCCACCCCAAGGGCAGAGATGGGCCTTATGTTCAACCAACCATGGTGAGCCCTTTCCCTTTGTTAGCTCAGAGATTCCATAGGATACATCGTTATAGTTCATGGCATTGCTTCCAGGCTGCTACTGATTCATGGTGGGCAGGTGACCTAATTTGGCCTAATCAGACTCAAGAGATAGGACTTGTGTTCCATTATTGGAACATATATTCCTGTCTCCTTTTCCATATGTGAATAATGAATCATGCTGCACCCGTTGTTTTTATCAGCAAAAGTAAAAACAAAGAAAAAAATGCCTTAATATGAAACACTTTCTTCTTCAAGGCATGATGTGATCATGTCTTTATTGCTAAAACAATTTAGGAGTCAGCATTTAGTTGCCTGATTTGAAAGCATTTTGACCTTTCTGGTCTCATATATTACTTGACAGGTTTATCTGTGGCTTAAAGCAAACTGGTGGGAAGGTGTGTTCAGGAGAGGTGTCTGATCCCTGTAGCTGTTAGGCAATTAGGTGAACCCCGGGGAGCCAGAATCTTCAGGTCCCTTGTTTCCAGGCATGAACAGGTGCTCTATGCCTTTTATGAAAATACTAGAGGCCTGTTGCACGAAGATTTGTGCAATAGGCCTTCCTTCACCTGGCTGCCAGCACTGGGGACCCAGGCCTTCGCTCTGGCTGCTGCCTTCTGCCTTCACTCCGGCTGGAGTCTTTGCAGGCTTCGCTGACTCCAGCCAAGTCTGTAGGCTTTTCTAACTCTGGCCGGAGTCTGCAGGCTTTGCTCCGGCTGGAGTCTTCACTTCACTATGGCTGGAGCACTCCTCCTGTAGTTCCCTCTGCCCCCCACCGTCCCCCTCATAACAGGCGTCCTGCCCTGCCCAGCCACTCCGTGCCTGGAGCGGCTGGGGGGCGGGCCCACCACCATATTTGTCCTGCTGATTTGCATATTCTCTCCTGATTGGCTGGTGGGCATCGTGGAGGTACGGTCAATTTACATATTTCTCTTTTATTAGTGTAGATTTAAAAGCAGTACAGTGAAAAGAGTACTAGTATGGAGGATCTGATTTATAATTCAGAGCAATTCAGTGGGTCATAGTTGAATGGGCAGGAGTACTCTAGACATCTGTGTAGTAATTTTACATATTGGCCACACTAGAAAAAACTAATCTTTTCCTAGTATACACTTATTCATCAGAATTTGGTGAGGTCTGAAAATAGTTCACAGCTTTATAGGAGGAGGTAGTATACAATATAAATTCTTTCTTTATAAACCTTCAATTGTCAATATTTGGCTTAAATTTATAAAGTGCTTGCTAACTTTACATAAAACGAATGAAATTTTCTATAATGTATTTAAAATTTAATAATATGTTAAGAAGGAGATCCTACAAATTAATAGCAGTTATACTATAAATTTTCCTATGATTTATTCTCTAATTCTCTAAATTAATTTCAACTATTGCTGAATACCATACTTGCTTCTTCAAAACTCTTTTCAATTTACCTTTAAAATGATTTTTTCCTAAGGAGATGTAATTAACATGAGATTAATTGATTATTAGTTATTGACATTTTCATCATATATATATATATATATATATATATATATAGCCATGTGAGTATATACAGGAAAGTCCTATTTTCAATCAGTGGATAGTTGTGGAACTCAAAGTAAAAAAAAAAAAAAATTAATTGCAGAGCTATTTTTAAAAGTACATATAAAACTTTTTCCAAATGTATTTGTCTATAACTTTTTAATAGATTGGGTGGCATAATATATATCAATATAAGCACA
This sequence comes from Plecotus auritus, assembly GCF_963455305.1. Classification (NCBI taxonomy): domain Eukaryota; kingdom Metazoa; phylum Chordata; class Mammalia; order Chiroptera; family Vespertilionidae; genus Plecotus; species Plecotus auritus. Next base: position 47,261,039 of record NC_137773.1, on the reverse strand, counting down.
TACTAATTTATATGCAACAAGACAAGTAAAATTTCCAAAAAAAAAAAAAGTCATAAAGCCCCAGGGCTGAGTTTGGAAAGAAAATTTCTATATTGGGAAGTAGGAATAGTCATTCATATTACTTCCATGACTTTTTCTTAGTTTTGGGGTTATCTCACTTTCTCATTGCACAATAGTCCCAAGAAATCAGTAACAATCTCCCTTTTCTCTCCTTTCTTAACTTAAAAGTGTTTTTAGTTTCTGTTATAATTATAATTTAATTAAATATATCAGAAGTGGCATTCTATATGTACACACACTTTTGTCTTTCTGTATATCTTTTGAGCTCCAACCCTTTATAAAGAAGCGGTTGCTTAAGAAATCTTCTCAGAACTGCAAGGATGGTCGTGACTGAGAAGACATAGCCAATGTCTGGTTTACATTGTGAACCCTGGAAGGTCAGCACAGTCATATGTTATTCCCTCTGTGAATGCTTTAATGCAAACATGGGAAAGCCTTTTCTAAGGTTTCTGTCAACTTAGCTGGGGCAGGCTGGGGACTCTTAAAGAATTTACCAGGGACCTAGATATCCAGGGAGAATAAAGGAGGCATAATAAGCATAGGAACTATGCATGTATCTGTATGAGTGTGCATGTGCATACGCGTATATTTGCATGTTATACAAAGCTCTGGTGCTTTATAAGCTATTCAGAGGTAGCCCTGTCCAAAGAACTTTAAAGACATGTACAATTTTAAAGTTGCATCTCTGTGTTACTACCCATAGCTTCTGGTTTTTATTATGACTAGTGGACTGGTGCACGAAAGTCATGCACATTAAAAGGGAATGAATTAGAGGAAATATTTTAATATTGGCTATTTGCCCTTTCCCTATAATAGAAGTGTCAGAGATGAAAGAAAATTAGTAAAATGTATATGAAAATCTTCCTTCTGTCAGAGTGTGGGGCACACCACGGGACCCAAAGTCAAGTCCCTGCCCACCCACGTGCGCCTCAAAATTGCACAAGACCCAGACCTGGCCACCCCGCTACCCCCTGATTGGGCTAGATCCAGACCCAGCTGATCCCACCCTTGTCAAGCCCTGTGGGGCAGTGGGTGCAGCCTCAGGTCCCCTGGCCTGGAGCCGGGGAGGAGGGCATGGCCTGAGGTCCTCTAGCCCGGACCAGGGTGGGGACAGCACCTTGAGGTCCCCCATCAAGCCCTGCTGGGTGGGGGACATGGCCTGAGATCCCCTGTCAAGCCCCGCCAGGCGGGGGCGTAGCCTCAGGTTCCCCATCAAGCCCCACCAGGAGGGGGGCACAGCCTCAGGTCCCCTGTCAAGCCCTGCTGGGTGGGGGGCGTGGCTTGAGGTCCCCAACCCTGGGGCAAAGGGAGCAGCCTGAGGTCCCCTGGCCCAGCACTGGGGTGGGGGGGGGGGCGCACCTTGAGGTCCCCCATCAAGCCCCACCAGGCGGAGGGCACAGCTTGAGGTCCCCTGGCCTGGCGCCGGGGAGGGGTGCACAGCCTGAGGTCCCCTGTCAAGCCCCACGGGGGTGTGGGGGTGGCGCAGCCTCCCCCTGTTGATTGCCCATTAAGGCTTGTTACGGGAACTCGGCCTCTGCTGTGGGTGTAGCCATCTTTGTGGTGGAGTAATGGTCAATTTGCATATTCCCTCTTTATTATATGGGATAACCAACAACTTAGCCATGTGGGACCATTTGCATTTGCTTATGCTCATATACACAATTTATGATGTTTTTACAAACACCAAGATAGAAATGTTCTCCCTACCTCCCTCGTATAATTTCTTTGATTGTTAGTGTGTGTGTGTGTGTGTGTGTGTGTGTGTGTGTGTGTGTGTGAGTGTGTGTATGGTGGGGGAACTCAGTGGATTACAGTTCCAGTAAATTTTGGCAGGTATTACTCAAATGTTATAAGTTAGGAGAAAATAGGGAGCACTATAAAAGTTCTGAAATAAAGGTGTGTTTGTGAAAAAATGACCAAAAAACCTATCTCTAGGTAAAGCAAACGTGAAATGGTTAGTGGAGAAAAGGAGAGTCAAGGATCAGCTATTACCTATTGTAGAGAAGGAAATGAGGAAAAAGCAACTGCTTTCATTGTGTTAATAAGTGCAATTTTTGCCTAATGGAGAATGTATGTTCTTTCAGGAGAACACTCTTTCTTTTTTCCTTTTTACAGTTTATTGAGCTCTAATTGACATTGAACCTGCTTAAGTATTAAGCCATGAGAAAGAAGGAAATCCTATCATTTGTGACCACATGCATAGACCTCAATGACCTTTTATATGAAAATCCTGAAACAGGCCTCTCCTATTTGAAGCTGTTTATGAGCAGAATTCCTCTTTCCACCATCTGGAGGCTAAAATGTGAACCAGAGACTTAAGTATTGTTGGTTAACCTCTCACTCCTGGGACTCTTAACTTTCAGAGGCAAGAAACAGGCACAAAGTCTGGAATTATTCATGGCGATCAGAGAAATTTTTGAATGCTCAAGTTGAAGCAGCAAGTGACAAGGTGAGGCAGAGCCCAGCAGCATTCCTGGACATGTGTGTACCTGTGTGCTATGCTGGCGGTGGTCAGTGTCAAGGGACCATGGCTGATGGGCTCAAGGCCACATCAGAACAGGCCTCCCTCCTTCTCCTGTTACTGGCTCTGGCTTGCTCTCTGACTCCTGCCTAGGCCTTGTTCTCCCGATATTTTGGTCCATTCTAAGAGCTCTCTTAATGCTTCTTCATACATTTATTTTTGCTTGCTTAAAACTACAAATAATTTATACTGTTTTCAACCAATAACTATACAGTCAAATACATTGCTAAAACACTGGATTAAGTACATTTAAATTGTGTTCCTTCTTGTAAGAATTCTTCAAGCCTTTTGTATATAAGTACACATTGTGAATCTCCAGTGAGGCAGTGTGGAACACATTGTAAGAGATATCATCTATGTGTTGACTCTAATTTTGAAAACACATATTTAGAGGTGTATAGGCATACCTTGTTTTATTGCACTTTGCTTTATTGTGTTTCAACAATACTGTGTTTTCAATTAACAACGAGGCAAGACCCTCCACCAGTAGAAAGATTATGACTTACTGAAAGCTGAGATGATGGTTAGCATTTTTAGCAATGAAGTATTTTTTTAATTAGGGCATGTACATTGCTTATTTTAGATATAATGCTATTGCATACTTAATAGACTAGAGTTGGTATAAACATAACTTTTATATGCAAAATATAGAATATTATAAAGTAATTCGTGTGACTTACTCTATTGAGATATTTGTTTTATTGTGGTGGTCTGGAACTGAACCCACAATTTCTCCAAGGTATGCCTGTATAACTTTTCTGTTATCAAAGCCAAGAACAAAATTACGCTCTTATATAAAATAAGGAACTCTGAACATCTTTATTACCCTATTCCCCTATCTCACATGATACTTCTTTGTGCATATATATTTTTTTAATTTACCATTTAATATTTAACAATTTCCCTGCCAAGAAATTCTCATATTGAGAATAGTTTGCAATCATACTTACATATCTTATTTTGCATTTGCATTACTTTTTGGAAGTCAAAATGTAATGCCTGTAACTTTATAAAAAGAGTTATTTCACAAGCTTTTTAAATTTATTGGTTATCTTAGGAATCTCCATGTTACCTTTAAGCTCATATTCAGGATGGGCTTGATGGGTGGATATTCTAAACCTTTGATTATCTGAGAATAACTTTATATTGTTTTCACATATACAATAGTGAGGCTGAAAGTGAAATTCTAAGGATTTCCAAAGAAGTAACACATTTCTCCTTAAGTATCTCTAAATAATAACACTCTGAATTCTGACATTTGCTATGCTACAAAGAAGAGTCTGGGGTCACTGTACAGGGTGGAACAAACATATGTTTATAGTTTTTCATGTGAAAATAATACAAAAATTGATAAATAATAACACAAGAATTAACCCTGTGTTTCTCATACTCACAACTATAAATCTATTTTGCCACACCCTGTAATATTGTTTTCATACTAAAATTGACATTTTTTTGCATCTTAATGTAGGAATTTTCTCTAAATTTTGATTTTGCAAAATATCTATAGGAGTATTATTTTTATTTATTTTATTTAAAAAATCTTTATTGTTGAAAGTATTATAGATGTTCTTGTTTCTCCCCCGCCCGCACTGCTCCCCTCCACCAGATTCTCACCCTGTTCCAGGCCTTCACCACCCCATTGTCTGTGTCCACAGGTAATGCACATATGCACAGAAGATCTTTGGTTAATCTCTTCCCAGCCCCCGTCTCTCCCCTTGCCTCTGAGATTCCTTGGTCTGTACCATGTTCCCATGCCTTTGGTTCTATTTTATTCATCAGTTTATTTTGTTCATTAGATTCCTTGTTCATTTATTTTGATATTTAGATTCAATTGTTGATAGATATGTATTCATTGCCATTTTATTATTCATATTTCTTCTTCTTCTTCTTCTTCTTCTTCTTCTTCTTCTTCTTCTTCTTCTTCTTCTTCTTCTTCTTCTTCTTCTTCTTCTTCTTCTTCTTCCTCTCCTCCTCCTCCTCCTCTCCTCCTCCTCCTCCTCCTCCTCCTCCTCCTCCTCCTTTTTCTTCTTCCCTTCCTTCTTATTCCTCTTCTTAAAGAACACCCTTCAACATTTCATGTAATATTGGTTTGGTGGTGATGAACTCCTTTAGCTTTTTCTTATCTGTAAAGCTCTTTATCTGACATTCAATTCTAAATGATAGCTTTGCTGCGTAAAATAATTTGGATTTAGGTCCAAAAATATAAAGACAGTGTTAAGGAACCTCTGGGACAACTTCAAGCATACCATCATCCACGTTATGGGGGTGCCAGAAGGAGAAAGAGAAAGCAAGATATTGAAAACATATTTAAAGAAATAACAGAAAACCACCCCTACCTGGTGAAAGAACTAGACTTACAAGTCTAGGAAGTGCAAAGTCCAAAACAAGAGGAACTCAAATAGGCCCACACCAAGACACATCATAAAAACAAAAAACAAAAAAGCCTTTGCTTGGAGCAATTTGTGAGCTATAATCACTATATTCCTTTATATTTTAAAATACTGAATATTTTTCTAATAATATGTTTTATTAGTTTGCCTGTTCCAATTGTCCAAATTGCTTCCTCAAGAGTACCAAAAGCTCTTGGATTATATTCAGGCTTTAGACTACTGTCATCTTATTTTTTTTAATATTTAATGACTAGGGGTGTTTTATACACAGTATTGGAGGGCTTCAAATATTTTAATAGCATATTATTATTTCAATATTCTGCAATAGAAGTTTCAATATTTACCACCTAAAATGTCAGTTTAATTTGTTTTGATTTCTTAAAATTCTCAGTTAGGTGCAATTTAATCCCAGTTTTGTCAATTTTGAGCCACTATTTTTTGCAAGCTATTGAAATAGATTTTTAATTGTCTTCTAATCAAATCTGGAATTGTTAATCAATTACTTTCAGAGTCAATTAGAATTCACCTCTTTAGGATGTTTTTCTTTTCCTTTTTGCACTGATTTTGTGTTCCATCAGACAGACATTTTATTAAGTTCACTGAGAAAATGATTTATTTTTGTATTTTCCATTAGGAATAATATATGAAATCTACTCTATGTTTGACGTATTTTTGTTATTAAAGTTCTTTAGTTCATAGCAATAGAAAATAACTTTGACTAACTTAAAACAAACGAAGTTTATTGTAAACATACTGGTAGGCTTTCATATTGAATGACCAGGTGAAAAACCAAATCATAAGAAGGAGAGGGGATCAGGAAGATTTAGGCTGCCATTAGCAGAACTGATGAACTTTCATAGGCACTGGGGTCACATAATGGAATTCTCATTCCCTCCAGCCTTGTGTGGCTTTGCTAAAGATACAAATTTCCAGGAAGAAATTGTTTTATATTGTTTTACAAGTTTTATTCTTCAAAATTCAAGGTTAATGCATGCATGTTGAATCATTGCACCATTCATGTGTGATCCTGGGAGTAGAACATACAGAATTTTAACATGCTTAAGTTATGTTTCTAGGTAATAGGCAATATATATATAAACAGAAAATACATATTTGCTTTAGTATCCACTAAAAAAGGATTATAACTGCTTTTACTCTGTCTCTTTTTCTGTAATAAATGTGAGTGATGAGAATAACCTGATAATGAGTTTTGTGAGTACTTTTTTTTTCTTTTTTAAATCCTCACCAAAGGATATTTTTCCATTGATTTTTAGAGAGAGCGAAAGACAGAGTGAAATATCGATGTGAGAGAAACACATTGATTGGTTTTCTCTTACATGAGCCCTGACCAGGATCTGGGCCAGGGAGGAGCCTGCAACCAAGGTACATGCCCTTGACTGGATTCCAACCGGGACCCTTTGATCCACAGGCTGAAGAGCTATCACTGAGCCAAACCGGCTAGGGCGTGAGTACTTTTGATGAACCATCAAAGCTAGAGAGGTCCCCAGAACCACCAGAACAGTTTACATCAGAAGTGAAGTATTAACTTTGATGCATTTTATTGTAAAAATATTACAGTTATATGCAAGATTTTGTTAATCTTCTATTGCATTAAATACATTTTAATATTTATAAATAATTCAGGCATTTAATTATTATTTATAAATCAATGACTTTTGTTTTAACTAAAACTGTCAGTTATATTATGGGGTATCACCAGTGTCCCTTTGGCAAGGAGGTATTTTCAGTCTGCACATATGCATTTTGAGAATTTGATACAACTCTAAGGACCTATGATTTTATCTTTTTTATAATTAATAATTTCTACTGTAGAGAGCCCTGACATTTATAAAGTCTCTATTATTATTATAACATTTAGATGATAAACTAAAGTTTGAAATATTGAAAAACATTGTTCTGGACTCATTAAACTTACCAGAAACATGCAATAAGGAAAAAATAATTTTGAAAGACTTAATATTTCCTTACACATACTCACAAGTAAATAAATTAATAATACCAGTTAAGCTTTATAAGTTTAATTTTATCTAGTGACTCTCTCTCTCTCTTTGTGTTTTTAAAATTTGTGTGACCTTAGTATGATTGCTAAACCCATTTCCACATGAATAAATGAGAGAACAGGATTAGACAATCTCCATGGATCCTTTGTGCCCCAAGATTATATGATTCTAATTAACTGCACTGCATATCCTGAGCAGGAAAATTAAATTGGAACTACAGCTGAAGCTTCTGTCCCATTGAATTAATATTTAGGGACTTGGGAAAGTGGAACCAGTAAAGGCAAAACAGTAATTATAGATCATAAAAAAATTTGCTAACATTACAGAAAAGGTCATTGGCAAGAGTTTGTTCTACTATTTTATCTGGGTCCTTTCCACTCTCACTAACAGTTAAGTATGAATTTATACATCCCCTTAGTCAAACACCATTTAAATAAAAACACGTCTCTAGTTTCTCTAGATGGAATTTCAAAGCTTCAAATATTTAATTCTGTAAGGAATAGTACCTATTTTCTAGCCTTGACTGAGAAAGAAACATCTTTACATATTTTGGTGAGATTTTTTTAAAAAAATTAATGGCATGGATTTGTCTTTTCCATCACTCTCTCAGGAACATATTCATGGATTCTATGTTAATTACCATGAATCCTCTCTCATCCAACTATTATATGTAAAATAATTTACCAACAGCATAAATAATGTACTACATGAGAGCTATATCACATGAGTTAAGTAATGAATGTAAGATATAATTAATAACAGACTCCATTCTTAAATTCCATAAAGCCATTTAAATTATAACTATCCTACAGAGCATTAACCTATCTGCCTATTAATTATATAAAATTAATATACCTGCACTAATTAATTATACTCAAAGTAACAACTATGGCTTAATTAAGTATACCATTCCTAATAATGAAATCTTAAAATAATTGGAATCTTCTGTCTAGAGGCAATAACAATTATTGCCATTAGAAAGGAAATCAAACATGACCTCACAAAGCAAAACTGATTCACAAAGGACATTGAACGTGAGATTAACTAGGGTGGTAGTTCAGAAACCTTTCTGGGAAGGGCCAGCCACTAAGTATTTTAAGACTGTGTGTGCCATATGGTCTCTGTCACAGCTACTCCAATCTGCCCTTGTGGTGCCTAAGTGGCTTCAGAGTGTAGACAATACGGAAAAACAATGATGTTGCTGTACTACAATAAAACTTTCCTCTTAATAATAAACCAAGCCCTGTGTGGGTCGGTTGGTCTCCAATGCCTTCAAACAATTGTCTGATATATGTTGCTCAGCTTTTATAGCCGTCTTCAGTGTGCTGGCCTGTGCACTCTGTGCTACTCTATTGTGGCCTGAACCTGAAACCCTCTAATATGTGTTTAAATGGATGGTTGTTATAGTTCCTGCTGCGCTTCTTTGTGTCTAATGAGAATTTTTAGGTTCTATACTTTGCCATAATTCTAAAATTAAGGACCCATACATCTCATTTTAAACTGGTTTCTCAATCATAATTTTAAAGAAAGTGTTCCTTTAATGACCACCAATAACTTTCTATATGAGCACTTCACATTTCCCAAAGTCTCCACAGCATTTCAAATAACTGACAACTTCTTCTTCTTTAAAACATTCTCCTTTATGCATTTCCTTAAAAATATACTTACCCCGATTTCTTCTTACCACTCTCAACTGTATTCTTAGCTCATTGTTGACAGGTTTATTTTCTTAGTTAACTTTGTATTAATTTTTATTGTCTAAACTCAGCTTAGGCGATTAAAAATCATTATTTTAAATGCCTCATATATGTTATGTTGATAACTCTCACAATTTTATTTCTATCTCTGTTCTCTATGGTTTAGACTTAGTGTTGTTTAAACACCACCTTTCATTTCTCTCATGCAAAAATCAAACAAATAAACACAAACCTACAACAACAAAGAAAAATTGATGGTACAGTTATTTGTTTTCCCAAAGTATTATATATCTAATGAATTCACTTCTTTTTATTACTATTGCCATTATCATTATCAAAGGCATCATTATCATTTCCATTCTAGGACAAAAGACTCTTGCATCTAATTTTCCCTCCCTAAAGTTGATTCTTCAAAGATTGATGTCAAAAAGAACCAGAGCCAAACAATAAAGTGGTTTTATTCAGAAACTATTGTAAAACGGTAAATGGGACTTCAGTATAGAAATTAGCTAAACTCCAAAAGCAAATAAATGTGGAATTTTATAGCCAAAAAGCAGTGTGGGATTCATTGGTTGGAAAATAATTAAGAGGAGACATTAAAGGTAGTGGGATCCTAGCTAAGTCAACTTAACAGAATTCTTGCTGATGATAGCATAATACATTTCCTTTCCTTACAAATATTTGTTATATATATTTTGTCCTAAATTCTACCATGTCTCAAACAAAATTATGACACCTGCTTCACAATCTTGTTATCAGACAAGAGGAATATTTGGCCTTTCTCTTAATGTAAACCTTTCTAAATTGTTTTCTTTAGGTATCTCTCTTACGCATAGAATGGATTTGATTCTGCCTAATTAGCCAATCTGAATATATTTAACTTAATGATAAGTTAAGCTCATTTATATCTTTATATATAATCTTATTGATTTCAGAGAGAAAGGGAGAGGGAGAGAAAGATAGAAACATCCTATATAATAAAAGGGTAATTTGCAAATCAACCAAACGGAGGAACGGCTGGTCGCTATGATGTGCACTGACCACCAAGGGGCAGACACTCAACGCAGGAGCTGCCTTCCTGGTGGTCAGTGCGCTCCCACAGGGGGAGCACTGCTCAGCCACAAGCCGGCTGATGGCTGGCGAGCACAGTGGCGGTGGTGGGATGCCTCTCCCACCTCTGCGATAGCGCTAAGGATGTTCAACTGTGGCTTAGGCCTGATCCCCGCAGGGAGCAGGACATCCTTCAAGGGCTCCCTGACTGCTAAAGGGCACAGGCTGGGCTGAGGGACCGCCCCCCTTCCAGTGCATGAATGTGGTGCACCAGGCCTCTAGTCAATTATAAGAGAGAATCATTGACCAGCTGCCTCCTGCATGCCCCACACTGGGGATGGAGCCCACAACCCAGGCAGGTGCCCTGACTGGGAATTGAACAGTGACCTCCTGGTTCATAGGTCGACACTCAACCACTGAGCCACACCGGCTGGGCATGCCTAGCATTTACTTTTATTCACTATCCTTCCAATGACAAATAGATACTCATTAATGTTCCCTTCACTCATATTCCTCCTTTCTTCAATTTGTTGTGAGTTGTATAATTTCTGTGTTTTTAGCACATTTAATAGTGGTATAATACTCTATTACTTTTATCTCCATTTCTTAGTCTTCATTCTAAATTTAACATATTTAATACTTATCCAAAAACTTTATGCTATCATAAATAGACTCCATCCTTATAAAGCCATTTAAATTATAAACTGTCCTACTAAGAGTAACCTAATGAACCTAATGTGTATTGTCAGGTGCCAGGACATTTCTCAGAAAGTGATCATAGGAAATGTATTCCCAAATGTCCCTTATGCTCTGTGTTCCTCAGATATGATGCACAGTTTGAATGAATAAAATATAATTTCTCTACCACTTTTTCATAATCATTCAAAATATTTTTCATTATCTTCCTATATGAAATGCTGCTATAAAGAAATCTGTTGCCAATATAACTTTTCTACTTTTTTAAAAATATATTTTATTGATTTTTTACAGAGGAAGGGAGAGGGATAGAGAGTTAGAAACATCAATGAGAGAGAAACACTGATCAGCTGCCTCCTGCACACCCCCCACTGGGGATGTGCCTGCAACCAAGGTACATGCCCTTGACCGGAATTGAACCTGGGACCCTTCAGTCCGCAGGCTGACGCTCTATCCACCGAGCCAAACCAGCTAGGGCAACTTTTATACTTTTTATCCCCATGCTAAAATAATTTATATTTTCTCTTTACTTCAATTTTCCTCTTTAGTAAAAAAGAAACCATTGCATATGGCTTGCTCTTCCTTATTCAGGTTCTATATTTTAAATGTTCTTTTCAAATATTTATCATCTTTTCATTTCTGGTTTACATTTTCACTCATATTTTTCTTCTCTATATCATTTACTGTTTTGCATCATTTTATGTGATTTTATATTCCTTCTAATTAAGTCTTTATTTCTGAAGATAATTTTCTGAAAATTATCATCTTTATCTCTTCTCACTTTCAACCAGATTATTCTCTCTCTCTCTCTCTCTCTCTCTCTCTCTCTCTCTCTCTCTCTCAACTCACTGATTAAATTATATTTGTTCCCAGTGTTTTTATCAGTGTGCATGGCCTTTTCTGGATATAATCTGTTGATTTTTAGACCTTTCACACTTCCCTTCATCTACATTTTATTATTTGACATTAACCCTGTCCAGTGCTGCCCCATGCTGCTAAGGGTTGAGCTAATTGCTCCTGTATTCTGAGTTTTATGTTGTATACTTGTCATCTGGTTTTGTTGATGATATTACACTGAATTGTTTCATTTTGTACTCTAATTATTCTGCCTGGTGTATTGAGGAGATCCAGGCATATATTAAAGACAACAACATATATAACTAGTATTGATACAATACTCTATGATTGGAAGTCTCTTTGATATATCTTGTTTAATTTTCTCATTAATAAGAAGCTCTGCAACAATAAAATAATCCTACTTTAATGCAGTGTTCAGAAAAATAAAGTGTAATTAATATTTCAATATACTTGACATTGTATTTTATAAAACATATTTGGTTGGCCTCTGCCTCAGTCTACTGTTATTTTTTAGATAATGTGATAAAATTAAGTAAAATGTGACCTTTTTCAGAGCAGGTATGTATTTCTAATGTGCTAACAAAATAAATATCTATATACTGAATTAATTTAACTTCCTCTAGATTTAAACAAGCATTGGGTCTTATTTCTCATTGGCTTGATTCTATCCTAGGCCCTCTTAGTCATATAATTATCCACTTTTATTGGCTTATATATTAGATCTTACTTTGTTAGCCAAAAGAAAATTATTTTTTCAGTCCCTAGTGAGCATTTGCTGTGCTTCCTCATTATTGTATTTGCTTAGCATAAACTTGATGCTGATTTTTTTTTTAATTCTCTTGGAATTGGGTCCATGACGCGGTTAAACAACACTCATATGAGGCCTTGTGTTCTTCATCTATAAAATGAGAATAGTAAAAATAGCAAGCCTCCAATTACCTCCATATGAAAAAAATTATTGTTTTTATGAGTGCATCTTGAAGTTGGTATAGAAAACATATCTGTGCATTTTGTCTTTCACATCATTTAATAGTTTTAAACAGTTTCACAATAAAATAGTTTACATGTATTATTTATTATAAGTATTACATGATTCTTAGTTTATTTCTGCTAATGCTGTCCTTTTATTTTTCATAATTTCAAATATCTTTTCATAACCTAATGTAATGCTGACTTCAGAAAAAGAAAATTTCATTTCTTTAGTAATTTTAAGTATACATTTCTACTCCCAGAGATTCTGGAAAGCAAGGTTATAACAAGCAATTTTATGGACATTATTTTTTCCCAAAGCATGTTCTCAAATTTGCGAAAATAAGAATTTGTTCACACTTTCATCGTATGTTTAATTTAAGGTTTATTCAGTAACATTGTGTTAATAACCAATTCAAGTTATCAAAGATAAGAAAACACATGTTCCTTTTTAAGCAGTACAGTATAATACAAATGAAAGTTTTACAATATTTGGAGTTGTTAATATCTTAGATACTCACTAACACATAACTTGGAGAAAGATGTTTACATTTTCATAGACTATCTCTTTAACTATGAAAATGATACTATTATTTGTCCCAGTTACTTTTGTGGTAAAATTTAAACTGGATATTATATCTTTATAAATGCTACAAAATACCATGCACATTACTTAACAGAAAACTTTGATTTTAAAAAATAATTTTGTGCTTATTGTGATGTTCATAAATGCAATAATTCTAAAGTTAAAACTTGACAATGTTCTTGATTATGAAGAAACAGTTCAACACACAAAAATAAACATTTTATTGCCTTTCATGTAGGTCCTGGGAAGAGGATTAGAAAAAGACAAAATGTTAAGAGACAGAAACAGCTTTTTTTTATGCTGGTAAATTTAATGAAATCTTATGTTATTCGATGGCAAGTCTCATTTCGTTGAGTGTCTCAGTGAAGACTGTCAAAAATCATGAAAATTCAGCACAGCAAGTGAAAGCTAATAGCCTTTTTGTTATGCCAGAACTAAAAGGATTGGTAAGACTCAAAATGAAATGCTATTACTGAAAATCTTCTTTTATCTAATGCTTTGTGCAGTGGGTGAAAATTGAAAAACACATACTATTCTTGTGGTGTTAAAATGAATTTTGACACAATTAAACAAATATCCTTTGGTCCTAATATTGTCTCAATACTTTTTTCCACATATAGTATTATTAGAATATCCTATGTGATTCTATCACATAATATTCTGACTACCACACATAATTATTTTTATCCAATGAAAAAGCACTCTACAAAAATACTATATTATAATAAATAAGAAGTTATTTGAGTGGTTATCATCTTTTAAAATTTTATATTGTATTTATCTTTTGATTATATTTCTTGTGATTATATTATATTTATATTGTATTCATCTTTTGATTATATTATATTTCTAATGTAATAGCTCTCCTTTCTTCTTCCTAGAAGTTCTTACCTTGATAACAAAAAGCAATACAGCTAAAATACATGGAAGGCAAATGTTTCAACTTTGTTCATATTTCTTAAAAAAAGAAAGAAGCTCAAACGGTATAATATGATTCAATTTTTCTTTTTTATTGATAGCTAAAGCAAAACTTCAAACTATAGTGACATATTATGGATTTGAGGGATATAGCAAATCATAAAAATCTGGCAAATGAATATTCTCACTTAAAAAAATTGTCCTATAGAATTAGGTTACATGTTAAATACATTTCATAACATTCATTTATTTAAGAGAAAAGGTAAAAGATGCAGTAGAAACACTCAGCAGAGTAGGAAGAAGATGAGGTGGATTAAAGACAGTGTAAGAGATACTGGAGGAGACTTTCTAGATGATTATTTTGTTGTTTAAAAGAAAGATTAGAAAATAAGGTGGTGACTGGAGGGCAATAGGAGGTCAATCTAAACTTTTAAGAAAGGAGATGTTCATGAAGGAAGAAAATGCTCTAGTGGAGTATGAGGCAGAGGTGAGGGATTGGATTTTCATGGAAGGAACAAGAAGAAAGAAGAAGCAAGGGGCTCTTTTAGACATGTTGCAAAATTGGTGATGGAAAGATGGGGTTGTTTGTGCTGGATGAATCCTATTTACACCATATGTGTGCTAACTGCAGAAGATTGTTAGTATGAATAGTGCGAGAGTGAGTACGTTGTGCAAGTATAATAGATTAAATGGCAATACTCAGCATCCTCTTGAGATTTGTAATTCCAAAATTAAAGTCAAATAATCCAGTTTAATTCTGCATAATTTCCCAGAATTCTTGAGCACTTTGTATGCTAGCAAATAGAAAACAAGAATTTGAAATCATTTGTCTAGTTTAGGGTTTTACAGAGAAGTGGTAAAGATGTAGATTGTCATTATACTACAGACTTATATTAGCCCCTAAAGGCAATATCAAGGAACAAGAAATTCTAGACCACAATAGGAATAAAATTAGTCAAAAAATGTAAAAAGATGAGACAAAAGTATGGTATTGAAAATGGAGTCAACTAAGCATAATCTAAGAAGGAGAGGGAAGCAGATATATATTCTCATTTAGCATTAGCAAACCAAAAATAATATATTAAATTTTTATTATATGGTAAGCTCCATACTATAATAAATATAAGGAAAATATTTTAGTTATATACCTTAAAATATTATATTTAATAAGAACATATCTGGTAAGGACACAGATATAAATAAATAAGAACAGATTTATCGGATAAATATGGAGTGATTATATCTTATTTATCCTCACACTATTCTTGTAGATAAGTTAACTAAATGGATTAGTTACAAATGGATAGTGTAACTGAAAGAAAACAATAGCCTGATTAAAATTTTACATTCATTAAGTGACAAATCTATTACTAGAACTGAATTTCATAATATCAAACTACCCCCTCAACAAAATAATTCCCAAAGGTATATTAACATCAGGGGGAGTTTATAAGTGCTTTATAATTGTTTAATAACTTAGAGTTAAAATTTAAACAAATAATTTCTTTAACTTAGACTATGTTAGGCCATCTAATGCCTGCCTGAACCTACTTTATTTTTTAATTAATATTTTATTACATTTATTGAGATGGCATTGGTTAGTAGCATTATATAGGTTTCAAGTGTAAAATTCTATGATACATCATCTATATATTGCATTGCATGCCCAGCACCCAAAGTAAAATCTTCTTCTGTCACCATATATTTGACCCTCTTTCCCCTTTACTATCCCCCCAAACCCCTTCCCTCTGGTAACTACCATACTGTTGTCTGTGTCTGTAAGTTTTTGTTCATTTTTCCTGTTTATTTGTTGCTTTCAGTTTTATATTCTACATATGAGTGAAATCATATGGTTTTCAACTCTTTTCTTTATTGATTAAGGTATTACATATGTGTCCTTATCCCCACATTGCCCCCAACCCCCCACTCATGCCCTCACAAACCTGATGTCTGTGTCCATTGGTTAGGCTTATATGCATGCATACAAGTTCTTTGGTTGATCTCTCCCCTTACCCCCACCCTCCCCTACCTTCCCTCTGAGGTTTGATGGTCTGATAGATGTTTCTCTGTTTCTGGATCTGTTTCTGTTCATCAGTTTATGTTGTTCATTATATTCCACAAATGAGTGAGATCATATAATATTTATTTTTCTCTGACTGGCTTATTTCGCTTAGAATAATTCCAGTTCTATCCATGCTGTTGCAAATGGTAAGAATTCCTTCTTTTTTATTGCATCATAGTATTCCATTGTGTAGTGTACCACAGTTTTTTAATCCACTCATCCGCTGATGGGCATTTAGGCTGTTTCCAAATCTTAGCTATGGTAAATTGTGCTGCTATGAACATAGGGGTGCATATATCCTTTCTGATTGGTGTTTCTATATATTCCTAGAAGTGGGATCGCAGGGTCAAATGGGAGTTTGTGGCTGTGCCAGTCTGCATTCCCACCAGCAGTGCACAGGGTTCCTTTTTCTCCGAATCCTCCCCAGCACTTGTCATTTGTTGATTTGTTGATGATAGCCATTTTGACAGGTGTGAGATGGTACCACATTGTCATTTTCATTTGCATCTCTCGGATGATTAGTGACTTTGAGCATGTTTTCATATGTCTCTTAGCCTTCCTTACTAGTATATCCTCTTTCAAAAAGTATCTATTTAGGTCCGTTGCCCATTTTTTTATTGGGTTGTTTATTTTCCTTTAGTTAAGTTGTATGAGTTCCCTGTAAATGTTGGAGATTAAACCTTTATCAGTGATAACATTGGCAAATATGTTCGCCCATGCAGTGGGCTTTCTTGTTGTTTTGGTGATGGTTTCTTTTGCTGTGCAAAAGCTTTTTGTTTTGATATAGTCCCATTTGTTTATTTTCTCTTTAGTTTCCATTGCCCTAGGAGCTGTATTGGTGAAGATATTGCTTCAGCATATGACTGAGAGTTTACTGTCCGTGGATTCCTCTGATATTTTTATGGTTTCCATCTTATGTTTAAGTCCTTTATCCATTTTGAGTTTATTTTTGTGTATGGTGTAAGTTGGTGGACTAGTTTCATTTTTTTTATCTGTCCAATTTTCCCAACACCATTTCTGGAAGAAACTGTCTTGACTCCATTGTATGTTCTTGCCTCCTGTATCAAATATTAATTGAGCATAGTGTTTGAAGTCGATTTCTGGGTTCTCTTTTCTATTCCATTGGTCTATATGTCTGTTCTTGTGCCAGTACAAGGCAGTTTTGAGAACAGTGGCTTTGTAATATAGCTTGACATCTGGTATTGAGATCCCTCCTACTTTGTTCTTCTTTCTCAGGATTGCTACAGCTATTCAGTGTCTTTTTTTATTCCAGGTGAATTTTTGGAGAGTTCATTCTAGGTCTGTGAAATATGCCTTTGGTATTTTAATGGGGAGTACATTGAATCTATAGATTGCTTTGGGTAGTATGGACATTTTAATGATGTTGATTCTACCAATCCATGAACACAGTATATTCTTCTATCTGTTTATGTCTTCCTCTATCTCTGTCCTCTTTTCCTTAGCATGATATTCTTAAGATCCATCCATGTTGAAGTGAATGGCATTAGTTCATACTTTCTTATTGCTGAGTAGTATCCCACTGTATATATGTAGCAAATCTTTATCCAATAATCTTTTGAAAGGTAGTTGTTTTCATATCTTGGCAACCATGAATAATATTGCATTGAACATATCTTTGTAACTGTTTTCAATTTTTTATGTAGACACCTAGCGATTACTGGCTCATATGGTAACTCATAATTTTTGAGAAGCCACCATATTGTTTTCCATAATGACTGTACCAGAACCAGGTATTACTTTTTCTCTACAATCTCTTTAACACAAGTTACTACTTTTCTTGTTGATAATGGTCATTCTAACAGGTATGAAGTGGTATCTCATTTTAGTTTTGATTTGCATTCCCTCAATAGCTAGTAAAGCTGAACATCTTTTCATGTATCTGTTGGCCGCTTGTATGTCTTCCTGGGAGAAGTATCTGTTCAGGTCTTCTGCCCATATTTTAATTGGGTTATTTGTTTGGTGTTGAGTTGCATGATTTCTTTATATATTTTTAGATATTAAACCCTTGCTGGAGCTGTTGTTTGCAAATACCTTCTCCCATTCAGTAGGTTGCATTTTTGTTTTATTGGTGGTTTCTTTAACTATGCATAAACTTTTTAGTTTGATATCATCCCATTCATTAAAAGGTACTCAACTTGGGACAGAGAAATAAAATTGTCACTTTGTGCAGATGACATGATTCTTTGTGTAGAAAAGCCTAAATACTCTACCAAAAATTATTAGAAACAATAAACAACTACATTAAAGTTGCAAAATACAAAATCAATGTTCAAAAATCCATTGCATTCCTCTATACTAAAAATGAAATTTCAAAAAAACAAAGTAAAAAAACCCCCACACAATTCCTTTTATAATTGCAACAAACACATAAAATAACTTGGAATAAACTTAACGAAGGATGTGAAGAACCTATATATTGAAAACTAAAAAGCATTATTAAAAAAGATAGAAAATCACACAAAGAAATGGAAGGAGATTCCATGTTCATGATTGAAAAAAATCAACAGAGTTAAAATGGCCATATTACCCAGTATATTGTTTAGAGGTGCATTTATGGTATACCTTCTCAAAGTACAGCAATAAAATTATACTAAAAGATAAGGTACTAGGCGCTTCTCTCTGAAAGGGACTCAGAATATTCTGGGGTTCTGACAATATTTAATTTGCAATCTAGTTTGTTTTTACACAGATTGGGTTTAAAATTAAGCTTCATAAATGTGTCTACTTCATTATTTCACATTTCTAAATAAAATATTCTCTCTCATCAGTTTAATTTGCTTTTTCAGATTTTTAAATGTACTTAAGAATCTCTGGATTACTGCTTTGACTCTTCTAGTAAATGTCTATTCACATATTTTTACCATTTTTCTATTCAGATATTCTTATTTTCCTAAAAGATTTGTAGGTATCCTACTATACTCTTTTAGTACATATGTTTTAAATATTTTCTTATAGTTGTCAACTATCTTTGAAATATAGTTATAGTCTATTTAGTAGTAGAAAAGACATTAAATTCCATTTAGTCAAATTAATTTTTTTCCCCTCATGGCTATTGGTTTTTGAATCTTTTTTAATAAAGCAAGGGGGAATCGTACGTTAGGTGGATGTACTGAGTGTAGGAACTTGGATCAAAAAGCAAGAGCAATGATCAGCTGGAAGTGTCTAGATACACATTTGCACATTGCCTAATGGGCACTTTTCCCTGTCTGACAAAAAATAAAATAAAATAAAAACTCTGACTGTGGGCTACAGTAGCATGAAACTCTCTCACCAGCATGACACACCAAAATAAATGAGGCCATATGAACAACATCAGTTTTCTTCATTTTGGACGGCTGCTTGCCCCTCCTGTTCCCTCTGCTCCTCCCTGTTACTTTCTGTCTTGGAAGCTGCTTGATATGGATTCCCATCAACAAGGGCTCCCTTTTCCTCAGGCTGCTTCGCAGATTCATGGGGTAAAGCAAATAATTCAGATTTCAGGGAAGGCAGAGAGCAAGATCAGGGTGTTTTCTTATTAACTGTATAGGTTACAAGTTTACAGTTCTGTGATATATCAGGGTGGTTTTAACTCTGGCTGCTAACCAGTGACTGGCTTTGTCCCTAAAGCATAGATTACTGTTCTCAAGATGGTGCCAATGTCCCCTTCCGTGGCTGGTCATCTTGGCCTGCCAGTGGCCCTTGAAGCCCAGGGTGATAAAAAAAAAACACCTCTCTTCTCACTAACCAAAGGCACCTGCACTCCCTGGTGTTCTTCCTCGCCCCTTCAACAACTTTGTAAAGTGCCAGCAAACCCTCCCTGCATTGCACTTACTTAATTGTACCATTGGGGATTATTTTTTTCTTTTTATGATCCTGCCTAATACATTTCCTAGTTAGAGAAATTGATACACTTAGACTATTTTTTCTCATGTTCAAAACTGGAAGGTTAATATTTTCTACTAAGACTGTGAGGCGACTGAAGTGACAGTTGGGTTGAGAGCCGTGTTACAGAACTACAGCGATTAGAAAATACAGTTTCATTTTTCTGACAGTTTGTTCTCTGCTGTCTAGGAGATTTACATTTCCCTCTCTTCTGGAGAAGGTCAGAGTGTGATGGATTAAACATTAAGAATAACTTTGAAAGATTGTTTAAAGCAAAGCATGCCCTTAATGATAGTATTTCTGAAGGCCTCTCTTTTGAAATTCCTCACTTGGGTCAGTGATTTAGAAATCAAGTCAGAATCCTGTAACCAAATGAATGCACTGATGGATAGTGATAAAACATTAAGTATTCTAGACAATCATCTGAACCAGCTTTTGACAGAATGCCTAGGGTCTTTGAGTAACCAGCTGTTGGCAATTCCTGGCTCTCCTTTTCATTTATGAATTTGAAAAGGAGAAAAAGAAGCAACTGTATAAGTGACTTGCTCATGAAAGCAGGCACAAACAAGCCGATGGAAAACTGTCAAAAAGGACGGTAACGGAGAAGAGGAAACTATGATGGGTAAAAAAAAATAAAGATTTTAGACTTTGGTAAACCAAAAAGAACCTCCAGAATTATGAAGGTTCTTCACACAAAGAAAAATTTAGGGTCAGAAAGAACAAAAGGTGATCAAATGCCATTTGTCTTTCACCCGTGCCCTGTGGCAAAAGCCAAGCATTTCATCTCAAATGTCACGTAAGATAGACAAAGGCCTCTGGTTCTCTGCACACGGTTGGTTCTGCATCAAAGAGAAAACACATTTGTTAGTAGAGTAGAGAAGGTTATAAAAATTACTTTTAGGAAGCTTGCTTAAGGTTAAAATATGTTTAAAAGATGTACCTCCCACAAGTAACACAAGTTCTTCTCTGATTCTGCAATAAAAGTGTCCTGCCTAATGCTGACATTTAGTCAAAGAGTTCAGTGGCTGTCAATATAGAAAAATTTTACCACATCTACATAATCATGATAAACTAGAGGCTCAATGCACGAAATTTGTGCAAGAGTCGGCCTTCACAGCTGCGGCGGCTGCCTCGATCCCCCGGCTGCAGCCCCGGCTTTGTCTGGAAGGTAGTCCGGAAGGTCATCCGGGAGTATGTCCAGTCAGCTGTTCAGTCAATTTGCATATTACGCTTTGATTATTATAGATGTGTTAATTTATTAACAGTATGCCATATTCTCTGTATTGATTTTTAAGTGGATCACAAACTTGGATGTGGAAGAGGGTGCTATGTATGGAGACACCCCCTACCCCCATTTAATATGCTCAATATCTGCTGCATGGGCAAAGAATATTAAGATTTTTTTAAAGAAATGTATTATTTTAATGGAGGAAACATTTTCAAATCTGTGAAATGCACTATTCTAAAGTTTACAATTGAATAAGTTTGGATGAGTCAAAACACCTGTATAATCAACAACTATTCAAACTACAGAGCATATCAGTCACCACACAAAATTTCCTTCTGCCTTTTCCATTTAAATCCCACTCCCACATCATACAGATGCTTCATTCTTATTTCTATAAACATTAATTAGTTTTGTGGGTTCTAGGGAATAAAAATAGAACTATGTAGTATGTAACTTTTTGTCCCTGACTTCTTTCTTGAACATAATTTTTTATAGATACCAATCATGGTGTTACACATATCACCAGTTGACTTATTGTTGCTGTTGTTAGTTCTGAGTAATGGTTGTATTTTATAAATATATACAATATGTTTGTCCAGTCTTCTGTTGAGTGATGACTGAGTTGTTTCAAGTTTTAGAACATTAAAAATGAATCTTCTCTAATCAGTTTGGAACAAGTCTTTTTCTGGGCATAGGTTGTTATTTCTCTTGGATATATACATCTAAGAATGGATTTCCTCATTCAAAGGAAAAAAATATTTTAACCTTTATAAAACATAAACATTTTCATAGTGTTTGTCTCATATTATACTTAGAAAATACACTAGTTTTCTAAATATCTAAAACATTTGTCAATCTCCTTAGCATTTTTTAAAGGAACACTAATGTATGTGCAAAAGTATGTCAAAGTTCACATTTTCATTTTCTTAATAAATAGGGATGTTTAGTACCTCTTCATGTGTGAACTGTATATCTCTCTTTGTGAAATATTCAATAATCTTTCCCATTTTGGGAGGGTGTGAGTGAGATGTTTTATTATGGAGTACTATGATTTATTAACACATTGTGAGTATAAATCACTTTTGAATATATGTGTTGTGAATAACATTCCATTTTGTGACCAGTTATTGAAATTTTTTTCAATGCTTCCAGTGGGCAGACAGTTTTATTTTTAAAAAGTCCAAATTACATATTTTTCCTTTATATTATGTTTCTGATTTCTTTAAAACAATATTTGCCTACACAAAGATAAGACTATTCTCCTATATTCTTTATAGCATTAGTATTTATGTTTAAGTCTACCCACTTCAAATTGGATACATCCCAAATTTGTATTGTGTGAGGTAAGAATCAAACTTAATTTTATGTCCACAAATTTGTTTAGTTGTCCTAGCTTTGTTGTAAAGGTATTGTTTCCTATTTAATTTCCCTTTGACTTTGTAGAAAATAACTTCATCATAGAAATGGGAGCATATTTATGAGTGCTCCATTGTTTTGATGCCCTTGTAATAACCTAGTTATTATTTAACAGAAATGATTGAAAGGGAAGACTAGATATAGGTATGCCATTTATAAAGCTTTGCCAAAAAGCTGTATTTAACATTCTCCAAGGCTGTTCCCTGCTAAATGATGGAGGAAGAGTCTAGACAAAGGCAGTTTAGACACATGTCCAGTAAGATCTGAGTGACATGGGAAGGTTCCTACCTGTCTGCCAGTCATACCTGGGAGCAAATTGGTTTCTGTGGCCACTGCAAGCAAGCAAAACATCCTATATAATAAAAAGGTAATATGCAAATTAACCCTCATGCCATCACAAGATGGCTACGCCCAGAGTGGAGGTGGAGTTCCCATAATACAAGATGGCTGCTCCCCCAGCGGGGGTGGGGTTTCCATAATGAGAGATCAGCAGGGACCTGAGGCTATGTGGCGCCAGGCCAGGGCAGGGGACCTGAGGCTGTGCCCCCCACCCAGCAGGGCTTGACTGGGGACCTCAGGCCACACCACCTGCCCAGCGGGGCTTGATGAGGACCTCAAGGTGCAGCCTCACCCTGGTGCTGGGCTGGGGGACCTCAGGCCGCACCTCCCACCCAACAGGGCTTGCCGGGGGACATTAGGCCACGCCCCCTGCCCGGTGGGGCTTGATGGAGGACCTCAGTCTGCAACCCCCGCCTGGTGGGGCTTGACAGAGAACCGCAGGCCACACCCCCCAACCCTGGCACTGGGCCAGGGGACCTCAGGCCGTGCCCTTTGCCCTGGGCCAGGGGACCTGAGGCCATGTCCCCTGCCTGGCAAGGCTTGATGAGGGTGGGGCTGGCCCAGTCTGGATCTCACCCAATGGGGGTGGGGCTGGCCAGGTATGAGTCTTGCGTGATTTCGAGGCATTCATGGGTGGGCGGGCACCTGACTCTGGGGCCCATGGCTTGCCCCAGACTCTGACAGGAGGAAGATTTTCATATATATTTTACTAATTTTCTTTCATCTCTGATACTTCTATTATAGAGAAAGGGCAAATAACAATATTAAAATATTTCCTCTAATTAATTCCCTTTTAATGTGCACAAATTTTGTGCACCGGGCCACTAGTACATATACAAACTTCCAAACAAAAGTCCCCTCTCTTCTTTCTTCTCCCTCTCACGCATTGGATTCCTGGCTCTCCTGTGGCAGGAGGGTGCCCTCCCATGTGCCCATGTGGCCCAGGGCCATGTTGGACTCCACACATGGACTAATGGACATTAATTAGCTTGGATGCTGAACCACACCCAGCTTTAATATAAAAAGGAAAGTCTGGACACTGGCCTTGTTTCTGGCTTTGCTAAATTCCTACCTGCCCCTCTTTTAGGGCTGGCTTGGGGGAAATGGGACATTGGAAACTGAGCTATGTAACTCTGCACCAATAACATCTTCTACCACCCCCCATCCTCCTGTGGGGCTTCTGAAAATTCTTATTTTAGTGGAACCCCAAGAACCTCACTCTCATGAACAGCAGAGGGTTCCCACTCTGTATTCCTCCAGCAGCAGTTTCACTCGCAAGTCACTATGCCATTTCAACACTTTCTTGACTAATACAGCTTGATATTATATAGTGAGTCTTGAAATCATTAAATGTGAGACCTTTTATTTTTATTATTTTCCAAGATTAGTTCAGTTATACATGGTCCTTTGTATTTTTACATAAATATTCATATACATTTTAGCATCAAATAGTTTATTTTTATGTTGTATTAAAATCTGCTCTGGTTCTTATTGAAGTTGAAATGAATTTGTAGGTTATTTTAAGGAGAACAGGCACCTTAATATTAATAACATTCAATATAAACATGTATAGTTCACTATTTTTAATTTTTTAAAATTTCTTTAGTAATTTCATAGTTTTAAGATAAAAGTCTTACACATATTTTATAATATTTATTCCCAGATACTATGTTTGTGATTATTCTATTGTAAATAGAATATTTAATTATATTTTAACTGTATATTGCTAGTAAGTAGAAATACATTATAATTTTATATACATGGAGAGTCAAAAGTAGGTTTGCACTTGTGAGTTAATGAAACAAAGTTTATTCTTATGTTATTATTTATTAGTTATATTATTTTTCACACAAGCAACTGTAAACCTACTTTTGTCCCACCCTGTATTATTAATTTTGTTTGCTGCAAACTTAGTACATTTATTTATTAGTTCTAATAGCTTTACAATAAATTCTTTAGTTTTATTTGCATAAGTAATCATGCATTTGCAAATAAAGAAAATTTTAATCCTCTTATTAAATCATTATTCCCTTTATTTTTCTTGTTGTTTATGTAATGTTTTGTGCCACAGTAATATGAATTAAATGGGGAAATGACTGTTCTTGCTTTGCTCTTGATTTTAGGGGAAATTGCTTAAATGTTATTATAAAGGTGTTCTTATTTTTAGATTGTGAAAGTAAACAAATACCACTCAAACCAGTACTGAACTTATTTATTCAGATTTTGTTACAAGAGGGTCAACTACCATTACACTTGTTCAGCAGAGACTGAAAGACAGGCAGGGAATGGGAAGGCTTTACAGGTGAGAAAAAGCGAAGGCTTAGGAAGGTTATGGGTCTGGAGATGCTGAGGTGGGCTAAGTGAAAGTGGAGCACCATAGGCGATTGATCCACATTGCATGATTTTCTCTGGTTGGTTCTGAGTTGTCATCAAGGACAAAAGAGAAGTTGGTAGTCATTGTCAACAGTGTAACCATTTGGGGCCGATTGAAGCAGAGGCTGTGGTTCCTTTTCCTGGGCTGGTTGCTGCCAAGTTGTGGGCCAAAGTTTTATTATATGTAATTTGGGCACTTTCCTCCCTGGTTGGTTATTACTGTGCTTGTGAGAGATTGACCAATTCAGGGAAGGCTAGAGACTTATTTTTTCACTTCTTGGGCATTGTTCAATTGGTTCCATTTTTAATCACATGATGAGGTCTTGAACTTATTGCAGTTTTATGTAAACGTCATTCTTCTGATGAAAAAGAAGCTGTAAGGAGACATTAAGATTCTGGATGGAACACAATTGATCAGCATTGGATCACTATGACAAAAACAAGAACAATAGTAGTTCTTTTGAAATGCTTCAGAGCCAAGAATCCCAAGGATCACCATTAGAGAGCCATGCAGCTTATTCCTTAAGGCAATGTATTACTGGGTCTACCTTGCTCTATTAATTTTTTTTTTTTTTAATTTTCCACATTTCATCATGCTTTATCCTGGGGCCTTCTGGACAGCTAGGATTAGCTGATTCCTAGAGATAGTAAACAACTAGCCTATTGTGCCTTTTTATATGCAAACCAAGCAATCTGGAGTACTTGACAACTTTGTACCACCTATATAGGTGAGAGTTTACCAAAATCATTCAGTAATCTCAGTTCTATCTAGCACAGAAGTGACATTATTAATAACTTCTGCCAGAGTTAGTGACAAGTATATTACAGGTTTCTTTTTTTTTTTTTTTTGTATTTATGATTCCCCTACTGGGAACAACACTCTGATAACTCACATAAACAATGATTCTGAGGTATAATGATAGAATGATCAAGGGTAGCCTCATTTTGGAGATTGCTTCTGAGCCAAAATTTTTAGCCTTGATGATTGATAGGATTAAGATATTTTGTACAGACAAGTCTTGGAATACTATTCCTAAAAGGTATATGGTGATAGTTTGAGTCTAGTAGGACAAAGCACCCTGGCCATACAGGAGGCCATATATAGGAAAAGCACATGAAAATCCCCTGGGGGGTGGGGGGTGGGGAGAGACTGCTCAAGATGAGGTAGGAACCAAGAATTTACATTAGCTGGGTTACATATTTGGATCTCTATTAATCTCTTCCAGTTGGCAACTATTTGGTCTATTGCCCTATGAGATTTGCTGAATTTAAATTAAGAATTACCTGAGCACTAATGAAAAGGTTACGGTAATTGTTTTCTGAAGAGAAAGGGACACTACCAATGTCAGTTTTAATTGTTTAAGGTCATTCATCCATGTTGGTGCATGTGGAAATGATATCAGCTCTAATTCCCTACGCTCCTGTTTGATGAAACACGAATTATTCAGAGATTTTTTTTTTATCATAAGAGTCTGGTAATAAAGGCTGTATATCCAGGAGTCAGTAAGATTGAGGGTAGTGAGTATTGATTGTGATAATCTAAGAATGGGATTAGAATGAGAACATTCTCATCTAATAATGACAATAAGGAGGTTAGAAAAGAGAAAAGGGGGCAACTATGGGTAAATGAAAAGCAGATGTCTCTTATAGAAAATGAGAAGAATAACATTAAGTGGTCAGATGAAATAAAGGAGGTGGGGTGTTAGACAGAAGTACAGATCCACCTTGGGTATAAACTATTCATTGTTAGAGATTAGTAGCTTGTTCCAAAGGTCTTGGGTCATCTATTTACTTCCAAAGAACAGATGCTTTTTAAAAAATTTTTTTCTTTATTGATTAAGGTATTACATATGTGTCCTTATCCCTCCATTGCTTCCCCCCGACCCCGCCACTCATGCCCTCACCCCCTTGGTGTCTGTGTCCATTGGTGATACTTTTAAGGGATCTCTTAGAACCTACAGTTTGAGATCCCCTATTAGAGTTGTCTTATGATTGTTTGGAGTCTCACTGATGTATTTGCTGTTAACAGTACTTGACAAGGTCCCTTCCAATGAAGTCATGAGGTTCAAAGGTGATTTTTCTCTGATGCTTCTTCCAATAGAGAAAATCTCCTGGACAGAGATAATAAAAAGGCTACTCAGGATGATGTGGGAATAGGACTTTAATCTATTAGTGATCTGCTTCGTCACTGGAATACTAACACATACATCAAATTTGATTATTCCAATGAATTATTTAGAAAAAATAGCAAAGTAAATCTTGAGGAAGAGCAACTAAGTAGAGGGTTTGCTCTGTTTGATTTGAAAAATTTATAAAATAGAGCAATTTAAAATGTTATATTTATGCAAGTATAGACAAATAAATCAACATTGATTAGAGGGGCCATAGGCAGATCCACACATATGTGAGCACTTAGCTTTTGTTGAAATTCCATTTTTTATTCCAATTGATAATTGATAGGAATGACAGTCCATTCAATAATGGATGCAATACTGATTGTATGCCTACATTAAAAACAAAGCAAAGAAACAAAAATCTTCTTTCCTAAAACACAGCCTCATAAAATCAAACCCATACTAAGTGTGGATCTAAAAACCAAAACAATACTTATAGAACACATGAGATGATGTTCATGGCCTTGGAATAAAGAAAAAATGAATTTTTAAAAAGTCCAATAGAAATGTGTAAGAAAATAGAAAATGCACATAAAATAAACAATTCAAAATGCTGCTAAACATATGAAAACATGCTAAATGGCTTTGGGAATTGAAGGACTAAAATTTCAAATTACAACAGACTTAACATTTCTTGAAAATACCAAGTGTTGAAAAGGATATGTTTAAGTGGGAATACTCATACATTGTTGGTAGAAGCATAATCTATGCACCTTTGGGGCATCAGAGGGAATTTTCAGATGCTGCTAATATCATATTTCTTGACTGTGTAGTGAAAATTATTCACTTGATATTTAATCAAGCTGTACATTTATGCTTTGTGTACTTTTCTTATATATGCTATACTTCAATTTTAAAAAGCAACTAAAAAGAGAAATGTCAATTCAGTTGAGATGGAAATATTAAATTTAAATGAGGCAGATAAAGAAATCATAAAAAGTTAGTATTGGAACAGTTCAAGATGAAGGGTAGTCATTAGATAAGAATTTAACAGACTATTTGATTGAATCACTAAAAGTATAGATATGAAGATATCTAAGTGTTTTTGAATGTTGTGTAGAAATGTAGGCATGCCCATATCTCATCTTCATGTAGGAGTTATGAGCATCTACTGAAAGCATAGAGAGAAGGAAGGGGAACCTAAGATTTTAAAAGTTTTAAATTCTGTCTTAGCTGGTTTGGTTCAGTAGATAGAGTGTCGACCATTGGCCCACGGACTAAAAGGTCCCCGGTGCAATTCTGGTCAAGGGTAGTACCCTTGGTTGCAAGTCCGTCAGCCCTGATGGGGTGTGTGTAGGAGGCAACCAATGGATGTGGACATATCAATGTTTATCTGTCTCTCCCTCTCCCTTCCACTCTCTTTAAAATAATCAATGGAAAAATATCCTCAGGTGAGGATTAACAAACAAACAAACAAACAAACAAACAAAAAGTTTTACCTTTTATAAATAATCAATCATGATATACTGGCTATGGAGATATTTAAGTAATACATGGTGGAATAATTGCATTAACTATGTTTCTAACTTCTGTAGACTTATTTCCACTTCTGCCCACATACATATGCCAGGCACATCTTATTCTGGACAATCCAATAATATGCCTGAAAGTCCTTGCCAGAGCCTCCTGCCTCCCTTGTCACCACCCCTCACCCATCTGCCTCCTTCTAGTAGTTCACTTTTTAAATACAAACCAACCAATCCCCAACCACGTCTCTTATCAGGCTCTCACATTCTGATCCACTGTATCCCTGCCCTAATTAACCGGACAGCCATGTACCAGCCAAGAGATAGCCCCTATGCTCCAGAACCCACTGAAATTATTCCGGTCAATCCTAACCCTGTTTACCTGGCCTTGTTTGTTCCTTCCCACAGAAACCACAGTAAAGGCCTTTGCTCAAAGTTCCTCCCTCTCCCTCAGGCTGTGACTGACCCAGGCTCTCCCTGCATGGCCCCT
Organism: Plecotus auritus; assembly: GCF_963455305.1. Lineage (NCBI taxonomy): Eukaryota > Metazoa > Chordata > Mammalia > Chiroptera > Vespertilionidae > Plecotus > Plecotus auritus. The sequence continues at coordinate 47,231,840 of NC_137773.1, read as the reverse complement.
GTAAGGTGGAGTACTCCTTCCTCTAGGGAACTGTGAGTAATAAACCGTCTTCTCTATGGCTGTGTCTCCTGATCTGTTCGTTTTATAATATCTTAGATCTTCTATTAATACACTATATTTTAAAAATACTTATTATAGGTGACAAATTGGGGGGAAACGGATGAGCACCTAAAAAAGAATGAGGGATTTAGAGAATTACAAGTGCAGTGATGTGTCCAGTGTGTGTAAATGGATTCTAAGTTTGAGGTTAGAAAATTAGGGTAATAGTGAAAAAAAAAAAAAAAGCTAAAGTTCTAATTACCTAATCCAGCAAAATCAACAATGATTAATCCATGAAAGTTAGCATCAACACTGTTTTTATTTTTTAATTCTTAGTCATTTTATTATTTCCAAGTGTATAATCAAAATTTTGTAAAAAATTTAAGTGGCATTAACTTGTGTCTAAAGAGATTTTTAAAAAAATATTTATTGATGAAAGTATTACATAAAACCCCCTTTCCCCCCATTCACCCCTTCTAGGCCTTTTTAATCAGAGAAGAAAGCAAATATTTATACCCACCCTATTGTCTGAGTCCATGGGTTATGCATACATGCATCCAAGTTCTTTGGTTGATCTCTTCCCGTCCACCCACCCACCCCCACCTTCTCTCTGAAATTTGACTGTCTATCCCAAGCTTCTAAGTCTCTGGATCTATTTTGTTCATTTATTTTGTTCATTAGATTTCACATATAAGTGAAATCATGTGACACTTGTCTTTCTTTGACAGGCTTATTTCACTTAGCTTATTTGTTTTTACTTTTCAATTAAAATAGAAGAAGACATATTTTGGCATAGTTTTGTTGTTATTGTTTTGGATTTTTTGGTTTGGGTTTTGGAATGTTTTAATTTTTAATTTATTTTTCTTTTGGTTCTACCCTAAAGAAAACCTCTTACATGCATGTTCAAATGTGATTGAACTACTTTTTAAAAATATATTTTTGAGTGTATCATAGTTATTAACTAATTTATTCAAAATTAAGTACTATATTTATATCTTCTAAAGAAATAATTGACCTTTAAAATTCAAAAGTATGCACAAAGGCCATATAATGTTCATACTGAATCCAATTGCTTAACTGTTGTTTAATTCATTTAATCATTCTTCTTTTGAAAGCAAAAATTATATTGAATGATTAGGTAAAAATTCAGCAGCAGCAGCCATATAGCTTTGGTTATATTGTATGCAAGATAAGCATGGCATAGCCTTGAAGAAATACTTTCCTTACTAGGATAACCTCTAACTCAAATTACATGTTTTTTCAACAATGAAAAATCAAAACACATATTTTGATAAAAGGAGGATTTTGAGTGTATAAATATTTGCTTTCTATGCTGATTAAAAACAAGAAGAAAAAAAACACTTCATATTTTAAAAGAAAACCTATTTGATGATATGTGATGATTTTTTAAAATATATTTTTATTGATTTCAGAGAGGAAGGGAGAGAGAGAAACATCAATGATGAGAAAGAAACATTGATTGGCTGCCTCCTGTCTGCCCCACACTGGGGATCCAGCCCACAATGTGGGCATGTGCCCTGACCAGGAATCCAACAGGTGACCTCTTGGTTCATAGGTTGATGCTCAAAGACTGCACCACACCAGCTGGGCAAATTTTTATAAATTAAATTAAAATCCTCTCTGCTTTGATTAGTTGAAAATTTAACTTTCGAAACTCAATCAAGATTTAAAAATATTATATGTTTATTTGGAATATTTTATAACATTGTTTTACTTCTATATCTATAGGTATATCTATATTTAGACAGTGCCCACATGAGAGCTTGATCCTGTTTCAAGGAGTTTGTTACTGAAACACACATAGTTTTCTTACAGTTCAGTTCATACCAGCTTTCTCCCCACTAAAATTTTGTGATCAGTTTTTCAAAAATGTCTATAGTGTGCCTTCAGAAAGTGTGTCTGAAAGAGGATATAATGAAATTTTCATAAACTGAAATTTTTATTTTGTTTCTCTGTAGCTGGTGGAGCCTCTTATATATAAGACTGTGTATTAAGATGAATTGCTCATTAAACATATTCCAAATAGGTTATTGCAATAGCTTGTATTTAAAAACGTGAAAGAAGTGAAATAACCCAAGTAATATGGTTTACATTTAGATATGTAAAAACAAAGAATACATTTTCATCACTTACATTTAAATATGTTTGCATTGTAATTAATGCTGTTTGAATCTTGTTTCTCTCAACTGTGTAGCATTAAATGATGGAAAATAGATGTGTATTTCCCCAGAAGTTATCACATAAACACAATATTAAGTAAAGTTCAAAGTTAAGAGTAAAAGTAAAAATGAAATAATTTATCATTTAGTTTGGAGCAAACACTGACACAATTTTATTATTATAAATGCAAAGTAAGAAGAATCAAGTCTACTGGTTGCATCATGAATTATTTATCAACACTTAGAAGTGCATAATTAGAACAGAATATGTGTACTTGTCCTAGAACTTCAAGGATATATATATATATGGAGAGAGAGAGAGAGAGAGAGAGAGAGAGAGAGAGAGAGAGAGAGCCCCCTAAGGAAAAAGGATGATCTATTAAAATATTTTTCTGAATATTTTACCATATTTGTATGTAAAAATCATACCAACTCTGTATGGAAACTAGAGTCCTATTTAAAGGGTGTGTACACAATGGGGAAAATAAGACATTTTTGGGGGGCTAGCAATCTAAATCTGTGCTACTGCCTGAATGCACATTCCTGTTAGCCTATAGTCTAGTCACTGCCTCTTCCTTAATTATCTGATCTTGCAAGATCTGTTTATCTAAGTACTCTCATTTTACGGAGGCCATAAACCATGAACAATACACAGCCCCCAGAGGGGGTTGTCAGCACTGGCACCAGGCCAGGCCTTTAGGTGTGATCTCACAGCCCCCATCCCAACACACTGGGCTTTTTCCAAAGCCCATAAAAGGTCCAGAAGTCCATCCATATTTGGGGAGACAAAAAAACCAAAAGGGTGTAAAGGGAGAGCTTCCTCCATATTGGTTCGCTCAGGATTTGGAGAGAAACAGTCTCCCCTGAGTCACTGTACTAGTACATGTGAAACATCTGAACATAAATGGATTTTCCTGTATCTCAGGCATTCCTGTGTATTTTTCGGCCGCCTGATAAATTGTGTAACATACAAAATAACTTAAAATTTCCAAATATTTGATATGTAATTATATATTAATAAAGGTCAATTTAAAATGCCCTAAGTTTTCAAAATGATAATAGTAATAATGCAATACATATTAATTTTAAATTTAAAAATTCAACATGTGCTGTGAACATTTTCAAAGTTTTATGGTTAAGACAAAAAAGGAATTAGACTTAAATTGCTTTTGATTGTTTGCAGGTAAAATCTAATCTGTAATCTATTCAGCATTATTTTGTGTATTCAGCATTGATGTATTTTTTTGTTTTTGGAAGAGGTGTATAAGTACAAAAAGTTGAAAATATTTAATGACAGCATATTGATCATGATTGTGCTTAATTTTTCTTTCTTAAGTTCTTTTGTGTGTATTATTTCTTATAGTTTTATCGTGTGCTTGCTGTAACATAAATTTATTAATTGTCAAATTGTATCACAATTGCCAAAATATTATAGGTGAAATTTGGATATCAGCTGGACCTTATATATAGTTTGACAGGCAGAGAAAAATGAAATGAAAAAGGATAATTCAAATGTGAGATAACTTTTTAAAAATCATATTAGATTTAGAAGTAAAATAAATTCAGGCATAGAATTTGATAAATTGGATAAAAAACATAAAGCAATTTTTAGCAGTATGGACTTTTTCTTAAACCTTCAAATGGATACCATCAATTTCAAAAAGTGAATTAGACCTTTGGGTCTGCTTTCTCCCATGACCTATTCTTAGTCAATTTCTCATTAACTCCCTTTTGAGATGTGTACACCAACTTAATAATTTTAATATCTATAGATTGCCCCTATTTCAAAGGGATTTTAATCTGTTCTAAATAATAAGCAGGGGAATCAGTGCATACCTGATATTGCTCCTTTTTGCTTCAGCGGGCCTTTTCCCTCAGGGCCTTCTTGCTGCAGGTGCCTCCATGTGGACAATAACATTATAAGTTAACATTCATATGATTAATCATTATTGTCTAACTCACAACCTGCTTGTATGCTGATCTCTGAGCCAACAGCCTAAACATCATATGAACCGAAGTTGTTATTGATACCCAGGCTTCTTCCCCCTATTTAGCATTGCTTGGAATCTTACTATGAAAGGTTAACTTAACATTAAAACATTGACATAATTAGACACTTAGAACACTTTTCTTTGGAGTTCTTGAATTCATTTTGCAGTTTTCCCCCACTTTCTGTCTTCTATTAACTCAGCATAAAAATAGTTGGTCAAATGAGACAATGTTCATTTTTATGTCCTCATTCTAGGAAGTGCTTACTTTTCTAACATTTGCTTATAAAAGAGGATATCTGAGGAAGACATAAAAACAAACAAAACAAAACACAAAAGTAATATTGAAAAAAATGTACCAGCCCAGCTGGCATGATTCAGTGGTTGAGCCTAGATGTATGAACCAGGAGGTCATGATTTGATTCCCGGTCAGGGAATATGCCTGGGTTGTGGGCTCAATTCCCAGTATGGGGTGTGCAGGAAGCAGCCAATCAATGATTCTCTCTCATCATTGATGTTTCAATATCTCTCTCCCTCTCCCTTCCTCTCTGAAATCAATAAAAATACACTTAAAAAAAGAAAAAATATACCAATTAACATGTTCTCTTGTAAAAATAAAATTGTAATTCTTTGGAAATATTCTAGAACTAATCTATGATATTAATTTGTTGAGGAAGACTTTATATTTTATTTTAGTAAGATTTATAGAAGTTAAGATTTTTATTTGGGCAGTTGAATATAATTTTAAAATAGTAAATCATGAATTCCAGCAGGAAATCATGGTAGCCAACCATGACCTCTAACACACAGCATCATTAAATAAATCCATGCTAATTGTCAATCTAAAAATCAAAACAGTAGCTTAGAGAATAGAACATAAGAAGTTATGTTGATGGCCCTGGAATAAAAAAATAAAAAAAAAGATCAATTTAGCCCAGCCAGTGTTGCTCAATGATTGAGCGTCGACCTATGAACCTGGTCGGGGCACATGTCTGGGTTGCAGGCTAGATCCCAATTGTGGGGCATGCAGGGGAAGGCCGGTCAGTGGTTCTCTCTCATCATTGATATTTCTATCTCTTTCTCCCTCTCCCTTCCTCTCTGAAATCAATAGAAATATATTAAAAATCAATTTAGGGAAAAGTCCAATAGAAACATATAAGAGACTTGAAAATACATCAAATAAGGATTTTTGGATTTAGGGGATAGCATGATGTTTTAAACTTTGAGATTTTTTCTCTCAAATGTATTTTGTCATGGCCTGAAAATTATCTTGAAAACTTCCAATAGAAATCAACAGTCACCATGGTCAGAGCATAATTAATGTCACCTTACAGGATTCTTCAAACTGAACTAAATTGAGATTTTAATTACCATTCTCAAGCCACTTAAAATGTTAACAAGTAAGGCAGACTCAGACAAGTCTTTTGTTTCTACAGCTGTACAAGCTTTGAAATGGCCTTGAATATATATTCAAACAAATGACTACAATTCAATATGCTTCAACATATTGAATTGAAGTGATATCATGTGGATTTTAGCTCCTCTCAATTTAATTAAAAATAGTTTCTGGTTAAATCAGTCTTGTAAAGATTTATGAAATGATGTCAATGGTAAAATAGGGAAATTTTCTTTGAGTTACTGGTAAGTAGAGATTTGAATGCAAATAACAATTCTTTGCCATTTCCTATTTGAAGCTGAGAAGAAAACAGAGCAAATTTATCCATCTGATTTTATTGTGTCAGCATCACAAATAATAGAAATAAGGTTTTACCTTTCCTAAAGGTTTTGGTAGTTTTCTTGGGTTATATTGTAAAAATTTACTTTAAAACATTCTACTAAAAAAAAGAAGCATTGATCTCAAAAGTTACAGACTTTTAGCAGGGATTGTTCTGAGAGGATGAACAGCTGGTATATTCCCACAGATGTAACAAACATGTCAAGAATAAACATTACAGAATGGTGAAAGCTAAAACCTAAGAATATGAAAAATGTTTCAGTACAACATTGGCAGATAATATTAGGATTGGATTGAACGGGAATGACTAACCAATTCACTTGTTTCACTGCATTTGATGAAAAGTACATCTAGGAATTAAATTAGGTACCCTGACATAGATTCAGAGTCTAAAGTAAAGGCTACTTTCAGAGTTGCTTGGGAGAAATAAACGTGAAAATGATTAAAATCAACCATTGGATTTGGCAACATTTTTTAAAAAGTAAATTTTTGTTGAATGTACTTGTCTAATGAGAAAATGTTGCTCATTGGAAAAGTACATTCAACAAAAATATACTTTTTAAAAATCCTACCTTCCAGGTAAGTATAATTATGGACTATGCATTTCTTCCTGAATGAGTAGTAAAGTAATGAGAAGACTAAGAGAGAGAAAAGATAGTGAAATATATAGAGTGACAATCTTAAAGAGGCCATAACTCTTACTAGCTTGGGTCTTGAACAAGTGATGATGAGTGAACTGGTCAGGATAGATGATCAAAGATACTTTAAATTATTTTTTTAAAAATCACAAGAAATAATTGCTCTCAAAATAAGGCAGAAGGAAAGTTATTACAGACATGGTGGCCAAGAAAGGAAGGGGTAAGCATTTGAAGCATTATAAATTAGAGGCAAAAGTAATGGAGAATGATGACAGGCTTTTCAGTCAGGAGGCTATGACAACTTTTGCTTAAAAGCCAAAGCAAAAGTTGTCATATAGGAAAGACCCCAAATGGTTTGAAAGGGAACTCAGGGATGGAAAGTTTGATGTAGATAAATGTCATAAGCAAGAAGTGGGCAAAGTTTATTGGTAATATTTATTTGCTTGTTTGTTTTGGCAGAAAACAATAATAACCTGGCAGCTGCACAATAAAACCAAGAAGCATATATACCCAACCTCTTGATCATTATCGGGTTCATGAATCTAGAGTGGGCAAAAAGGTACCATGTTGCTGCGAGGGCTTTCAGGAGGTAATGCTTTCCAGGCACACCAGGATCCAGTTTTCCGTGAAAATATGGATGTTTGTTCATCAGAGCACAAGCATTGAAGAAGACCTATCAAGATGTGGGATGGAGCCCAGCCGGTGTGGTTCAGTGGTTGAGTGTCAATCCATGAACCAGGAGGTCATGATTCCTGGTCAAGGCACATGCCAGGGTTGTGAGCTCGATTCCCAGTAGGGGCGTGCAAGAGGCAGCAGATCAATGATTCTCAACATTGATGTTTCTCTCTCTCCCTTCCTCTCTGAAATCAATAAGGATATACATATGTATTAAAGAAAATATGTGGGATGGAGGGTAAAAAAAAATGGTTCTGGTGGTAATGCAGAGCCGTATAGTGATACAGTATGGTAACAGAAGACTAGAAAGTGAGAGATACATAGGAACATAGGCATGGGGTTGCACTCTGATAGTCTCCTTGAGGAGGAAAAAAATTATGACTTTTAAAATTCTTCAACTAATATTTTCAGTGACTTCAGGAGTTGTTCTGATGACTAAGAAATTGTCCCTTCCTGAAACATTATCAAGGTAAAGAGCTTATTTAATGAAAAGTCTCAATGCTTGGATACTAGAAAGCTGTCTAGTATTATATAAACCCATTCTGGCGTATTTGGAAGTCATGATTACAGGTACTTTTTTCAACTTTTTGCGACATTTATAATGTTCTCTTAGTGAAATATATTGCTCTATTAAAGTTATATTTAAAGTGAAATTTTATTACATTAAAATTAATAAAGAACTATTCTGTTAAATAGACAATACATATATATTGTTCTCAGCATGCTGTATTTGTTTAACATTGTTTATTGTTTTATCTACTGCATTGAAATTTACAGGAATTCTGCACATGTTCAGCTTAATGTAATTATTTCATAACTGTACTTTGTGGAGCCAGCCCAGATTCCACCAAATTAGCTGTAATTTGTCTCTTTTATTTGTTTCTGCTTCTGGCATTTATAAAAATGTGTTAGAAAAATAGAAAATTGTGAAAATCTCTGGCTTATTGAAAAGACTGTTCTATTCAAAGAGAAAATCCTATATCCAGTCTACTTTAAACATTTGTTTAATTCCAATCTGTATCCTAGATTTCCCATAATTAAAATATGCCTGTGAAACATTTTACTTCTCTTATTGAATTTAAGCTTTTTTTAAAAAAAATTGGAAGGTATTTCAGAACTCTGATATGCTTTTTCTATAAAACTCTGAATCACTTTTAAAAGTAAAAAACAAAAAAAAAAAAACATCACCAACATTAATTTTTTTCTGTCCTTAAATTATTTTTCTGTCAACATCTTTACTCAACTCATTAATGTGTTAGTGGATTAATTTATTCACCTGAAGTTACCTTTGTGAAATGGATACATCATAAATAATTAAAAATAGTAAAACAACCAACTACTGAGATAGCTCTACTCAGTAATTGTACTGATGGTTTATGATATGCATTTATTTTTAATTTAGTAGTAACTATGCATAAGCATGCTTTATTTTATTTTTTAAATTTTCAAATATCTTGGTCATTGTAAGGGATCATTTTACTTTTTCCAGAATTTCACAAGTCACTGGTAATACTAAGTTTGACAAGGTTATTTTGTGTGGTGCTTGGTGATTTTTGGATTCCAATAAGTTGTTCAGAACAAGATCAAAATACTGAAGAGTTTAAAACCACTTTGATATTTTTACAAATCAAATAAAAATATGTATTCTTTCCAAATAGCTGTGAGAGAACTAATAACTTTTAGTAATGTCCAAAATTGTTAAAGATCTCCTTTTGAAATCTATTGTTGTCAGTGGTCCAAAGTGCAGTAGCAAAGTAAATGAACAGTACTTCTTTCTGCAAACACTATGAATGAAATGGTGTACTTCCAAAATTAACAATATTAAATGGTTTTAAGAACGGTTGTATCATCTTAGTTTTAAAAAATTTTTTACTACCTTTGCAAAGTAATATACCCTTTAAAATTTTACCTTTGAGTTTACAAACCGTATTCCATGTCTTTAGTCAGCCTGTGGACCGAAGGATCTCAGGTTTCATTCCAATAGGGCATGTACCTCAGTTGCAGGCTCCTCCCTGACCCCAGTACTGTTGGGGCTAGTGCAGCAGGCAACCAATCTACCTATTTCTCTCACATCAATATTTCTCTCTGTCTTTCCCTCCACCTTCCATTCTCTCTAAAATCAATGGAAAAATATCCCCGGGTGAAGAATAAAAAAAAAAAAAATCTCTGGTTGTAAGAAAACACTGGTGATAGAAGGAGATTTGACCTGGAGTGGTGAACACAAAGTATAATATACAGATGATGTGTTGTAGAATAATACACCTGAAACCCATATAATTTCATTAACCAATGTCAGACCAACATCAAAATGCTGAATAAACTCAATGAAAATTAAAAATAAAAAAAGAAAAGAAAAGAAAATACTAGGCCCATACAGGACTGGCTACATAATTTGCAGAGCCCAGTGCAAAATGAAAATGAGGGTTGCACTTTGTTCAAAAACTATTAAGAATTTCATGATCTGACAGCAGAGTGTTAAACCAAACAGAGGTCATTATGCACATGGAGTCCTGTGTGGCTGCACACAAGCATGAAGCCGGCTGTGAGCCTATATCCAGATAGGTAAATCTTCAAGGTTCTGAAAACCGAGTAACAGAGGAAAGGCTTCTCATGTGTACTCAGTGATCTGAATGGTTATGAATCCAATTGACTATGATATTGAGATTTGTACTCATAATCTCAGTTTGCATCTCAATAAAATGTCTATTTGAATTAATTTTTAAAATAAAATGTTTTTCTAAGAATTCCTGAAGTAAGGAAATTAAAATAATTTATAATTTACTTTTCTGTTTTAAGTCTACATAATTTAATTAAACAAATACACATCCCATTATTAACTTCAGTCATTATTTCAGTAGAAAGATTGAGATAAAATGTATAATCAAAATTACTCTATTCTTAAATTATGATGTACTACATGGAATAAATAAGGTCTGAGAGCCAAATGCAGGAGCATTTTTGAACATGTAAAAAAGAATAGTGTTTTTGCTGATTTTAGAGACTGTTTTAGCAGGGCAGGAACTCACCACTGATTCACCTCCTGCTTGAATACCAATAATATTTAAGTGGGTTGTAATTTAAGAGGAATGTGTTTACTCTCACAGGGTTTGTCCTACATAAGAATTTATAATAAAGAAAAGCATTCTTCTACAACTTTATGACTGTTCCTTTTGAAATCACATGCATTTTACCTGACCAATCCTTCTTACTTTCTATTTCAGATTATCTGGTGAAATCAATTTGAAATATAGTTGATCAGTTGTCTATTCTGAACAAATGTGTATGTTACAAATGCAAATATATTTATGTATTTTACAGCTATGCAGTTTTAAGAACTGACTTATTTGTATCTGCTTTTTATTCACTTTTTAAAATTAGACTACTGATGCATATTAGAATTTAATTACACCAATCAGTACTGCCGCATCAGACATATGATGTGCCTTCAATTAAGAAGTACCTAATGGCTATTAGTACAATTTAGCGTCCTAATTAAAGTTCTGAGAACAGCACAAATTAAGCATTATGATTACAAAACATCAAAAAAGTCTACTAGTGAAATTAAAGCAGAATATTTTATTTTCTCCTTTCAAGTGGATTTTTAAAAGTTCAATGAGGATTATGTAAAAGTCAATGTTAATACTATTGAAGCATTCTCATTAAATATTTCCATGCACATATACATACTGTAGTATATGGATATATATATGATTCAATATTTGAGAACCTATCAAACATAACACATCATCTAGTGGGCGTTAAAGGTAATCATTTCATGGTTTTGTTTGTTCTTTTTGTTTGTTTGTTTTTCACATCAATATTTGATTCCTGTGGTGGCCACTTAGAAGTCCTGCTTCAGGGGACACAGATGACAGGCTGCCCCTCCGGTTGTATGAGGCTACTCCTGGCCAATAGCGAGGCTACTAGTGGAGTACACATCTTAGTAACTGTGGGAATCTTGCAGAACACTTTGAACTGAGGACTCCTGTTGGTTTGGACAAAACTTTCTAAAATGTGCTGCAGGCTGGACTTCTTTTCTCCCAATCCTCCTTTCTACCCCTCCTTTTACAAGGATCAACCCCCATCATTGTCTGAAGACTCCCTACAATTATACCTACTTCCTCTCCTTAATGTTTAACAGGAAGTTCCTCTCATAAGTGTTTTGAGCAACTAATAATAACTTCCTAGTGTTGGCTTCTCAGAAAATCTGACCTAATGAATTATATGATATAATTTACACACATACATGAATTTAAAAATTTTTGGCATTTTTAGAGCACTTATTGTTTAATATTATATAAAAAAGATACCTTAAAAAAACTATGAATGTTTACTTATTTGGATTACTTTGAGGTGTTTCTTTTCCCAAAAGAAATGGAATGCCATAGAAAATTCCAAATGTCCACAAATAGGTAATAGCAATTGAGAGAAACCCTAGCACCATATTCAAATTAGGTAATTTTTACATTCCTATTTTCTAGAAATTATATTTAAGGTAAAAATACCTCTCTCCACAATTTACATATCAAAAATGAATGTAAGCTACATTAAGACCCTCAAAACTCACTGATCTCAATCACTTCAAATGACTTATGTAAAAATACATAAAAGATTTTAGATTAATTTATACATTATAGCATTATTTTAATCATCATAAAAATCCTATAAGATTACTAGAGGCCCAGTGCATGAAATTCGTGCAAGGGGGGGTTGTTGTCCCTCAGCCCAGCCTGCACCCTCTGCATTCTGGGACCCTTTGAGGGATGTCCGACTGCCTGTTTAGGCACAATCTAACCAGGATTAGGCCTAGCCGGACAGTCGGACATCCCTCTCACAATCCAGGACTGCTAGCTCCCAACTGCTCACCTGCCTACCTGCCTGATTGCCCCTAACCACTTCTGCCTGAGAGCCTGATCAACCCCTAACCACTCCCCTGCAAGCCTGATCAACGGCCCGATTGCCCCTAACTGCCCTCCCCTGCTGGCCTGGTCACCCCTAACTGCCCTCCCCTGTAGGCCTGGTCACCCCTAACTGCCCTCCTTTGCTGGCCTGGTTGCCCCTAACTGCCCTCCCCTGCAGGCCTGTTCCCCCCAACTGCCATCCCCTGCAGGCCTGGTCCCCCCAACTGCCCTCCCCTGCCATCCTGGTCGCCCCCAACTGCTCTCCCCTGCCAGCCATCTTGTGGCAGCCATCTTGTGTCCAGATGGGAGCAGCCATTTTTGACCACATGGGGGCTGCCATCTTGTGTGTTGGAGTGACGGTCAATTTGCATATTACTCTTTGATTATATAGGATTATTAGTTATTATGGATAAAATCCTAGGTCAAAGAGAAGTCTGAGTGCCAGATGAAGCACTATTTTATTGAGTTCTGGTATACATGTACACTTACTTGGTGGACATATGTGTATATATATATGTAATGTGTATGTATATGTATACATATATATATTTTTATATATTTTATTGATTTTTTGCAGAGGGGAAGGGAGAGGGATAGAGAGTTAGAAATATCGATGAGAGAGAAACATCGATCAGCTGCCTCCTGTACACCCCCTACTGGGGATGTGCCCGCAACCAAGGTACATGCCCTTGATTGGAATCGAACCTGGGACCTTTCAGTCCGCAGGCCGACGCTCTATCCACTGAGCCAAACTGGTTAGAGCTGTATACATATATTTTATAAATATGCATATATATTATATATATGTACTAGAGGCCCGGTGCACGGATTTGTGCACTAGGGGGGTCCCTCAGCCTGGCCTGCGCCCTCTCACAATCAGGGACCCCTTGGGGGATATCAGACTGCTGGTTTCCCCCGAGGGATGTAGTAGTGGCAAAGCCAGGTGGCCAGGGAGGAGCCACTCCCACCCATCCCGGGCCCCGCTGTGCCTGCTGCTGCCCTGTAGTGCTGCCACTGAGGCGGGAGAGGCTCGCGCTGCCCCAGCTGTTCTCGCCAGCATCTGGCGCCCGTTGGTCAGCTGAGCAGCACTCCTGCTGTGGGAGCACACTGACCTCCTGCATTGAGCGTCTGTCCCTTGGTGGTTAGTGTGCGTCTTAGCGACCAGTCGACAGGTCATTCGGTCGTTCAGTCACTTAGTCTTTAATATGTATAGATATGCCATGAAAAATGGCCTGTGGAATTTTTATGTCTTTGGTAATGAAAATATGTGGAAACTATAAGATGGCACCATATTAATTTAAACAGCTCAGCAAATTATACCCCATGGGGCAATGCTAACTTCTACCTAGTGTTTTTAAAAATGAAATAAAAACATTTTTTTAATACAGTCATGCACAATTATTTACATTTTTTCTATGCTTGCTTTGGAGCTAAAATTGCAAATTTGTTCAGTTTCAAGAGATCATATAACCCACAAAGCCTACAGCATTTTCTATTTTACACTTTACAAGAAAAAGTTTACCAATCTCTCACCTACTTAAAAGTTTTAACTTCAGATAATTGAGACAACATATATTATGATTAGCAGGTACTGAAAACTGATATTCTGTGTTAACAGGATACAGCTCTTAAAACTAAGAAATGAGAAACCTGGGTCAAGTTTACCTTCACATTTGCACATTACTCTTTCACAAACTTTCTGAAGTTGGCTATTGAATGTGCTATAAAACATGGTGCAGTGAAAGCATGGGTAGGAGAGGGGCTTGATCAATGCACCATACATTTACCACTCCATGAATCTCACTCAGGGGTCTTGAAGATCACCAATTCCAAAACCATTCTTTTTGTAGGTAAGGCCTTTGGAGGTTAAATTTTGATTTGCTTGTCATGGCATGGGCCTCTATCCTCAAATTGACCTTCCTATCCATGCTTGAAATTTTACTGTTCCAAAGTTATTTCTTAGGATGAAATTATTTGCTGCTTCCATAAATGAGAGGAAATACATTATCTATATATATAAAAGCTTAATATGCAAAGTGTCCCCTAGGGAGTTTGACCAGGAGACTGGGAGTTTGATCGCATGCTATGACGTGTGCTGACCACTAGGGGGTGGCACGGAATGAAGGAAGGAAGCCAGTAGCCACTAGGGACCCTACCTGTGTAGAATTTCATGTAACACTGGGCCTCTACTGTTACATGAAAAAAGAAAAAGAAAGAAGTTTCCTGTGTGAAAATTAATTGTTTCAGAAAATGTTTTCTTAGAAAAGGGAAAACTGCAAATCAGTAAATTATTTACCAGGAAATTCCTGCAGCTTTAATTTTCAGAAGCCACATTCTACTCACCTAGGTAAACAGATCCCTTAACAAACAATAGCTTATCAAAATTCATGTCTAGCATGGCCTGCGTGGCTCAGTGGTTGAGCATCAACCTATGAACTAGGGTCACGGTTCAATTCCCAGTCAGGGCACATACCAGGGTTGTGGGCTCCATCCCCAGTGTGGGATGTGGGACATGATTCTTTCTCATCACTGATGCTTCTAACTCCCTCTCCCTCTCCTTTCCTCTCTGAAATCAATATATATATATAGATTCACATCTAGACCCTCTGAATGAGGAGCCATGCACAAGAAGTTCTTTTCTTTCCCATAATCCATGCTGTTTTACACAAACCAATGATCTATGATAGATATTTTCCTGGAATTATTGACATAATGAGGTAGCTCATCTGGGATCTTTCTTTGTATAACACAATAAACAGTGTTGGACCCACTCAGTTATTTTACAGTTAAATGGACTTCACAACCAAATTCTTCTCATTTTTTCTGAAAGGATTCATGGGAGGAATTTGCAATTTAAAAAATCATTGCCTCCCTTTAGGATATGTTTTGTCCATTTAAGATTCTAAGGTATTTCTATCAGTACATTAACATTCAAACATTAACATGATGACATGGCCATCAATGAAAATGTTCTAATTACAATTCAGTAAGAGATATGATTATTTGAACTTGTGTGATTTCTGATTTGGGGCTTCAGTCAGAAAGGCAACTTAATTTAACTAAAGCCCAGTTCTTCATTTCTGCACCTAAAAACACTATGTTTTATCATTCACTTTTCTCCACCTTTTCTATAATTACTTGGATTTTCATAAAGAAACCAGGGATAAAAGTTAGGAATGGAAAATGGAAGAAATAACATCCAAATATACACTGTCTGGATTAAAAAAAATAGACTGTTAATAACATGCTATCTACTAAGAAGACCAGAATTCTAAACACAAAATGCAGGAGTGTATTTGCATTTGTGTAGCAGAAAATAAATGAAAAATAGCTGCAAAATTATTTATATTATCCTAATTCTAAAATTGGATTGCATGTTTACATGTTCATTCCATTAATATGTCTGGCAAACTAGGTATTTTAATCAAATATTTAAATGATAGAAATACAATACAGTGAAGTAAGATATCTAATAACTCATTGCAACAAAAAACAAAAATGCAACTGAATACAGGCAAGATTTTTTACTGCCTGGCATTTTACCATGTAAACAGATATCTTTTAGTCCAGGAAATTACAAAACCCACAGTCTTGATGGCACAAAAGGGTACAATAGAATAAATTAAGTTTATGTCTTGTAAGCAAGAATCTGCTGAAAATGACTCATAATGTCACATAAGTAAATAAATGAATAAGTAATATTAGAAGTGCTAAATCTATAAAAATTAAAAATAGTTAAGGACAAAGAATTTAAGTTGAAATTCATAATGGTCATTATGTGTAGATAATTTTTGTAAAGTTTAGAGCAACCTGAATTATTATTATTCTCTGATTTATTAATAAGCACATTGAAATTTAACCTTAACAATATATTTTAAACTATTATTTGTTTATAACAATTGAGGGAGATGTAAAACAAAAATAAAATTTAAATGAATAATGGTTGTGCATGATAGCAATATACATTGATACTTTCTTTTTGTAATTATGTCATTATACATATACACTATTTAGATTATAGATCCTGAGATACAGTGTATATTATATTTACATAAGTTTAATAGCATAATTTAAGGATAACAATGGAAAGATGTTGTATAATTAAAAATATAAATAAGCACATTACTCAGTGTAATTACTCATTAAATATATCATCTGTGTAATATGGGTCTTTGCTACCTTGAATGAACAGATTCTAGACTTAATCTTATTTCATCAAATGTCACAAAGTCTTTGGTTCTGATCAAATATAGTACTACTAGGGGCCCAGTGCACGAAGATTCATGCACGGGGGTAGGGGGGTCCCCTCAGCCCGACCTGCACCCTCTCCAATCTGGGATCCTTCAGGGAAGCCCTCTCCAGTTGGGAGTTTCTGTCTGTCTTTGCAATCATATGAGCGAATTGTCTGAGACCCCAACCCAGTTTGGTTTGGTGCTCACAGGATAATAGAGGTATTTTTTTTTTCTTTGCTCCATTGGTGGAGATTTACTGGAAGTTTTAGGATATCTTCCCTTTAATTTTTCCTAGTCACTATGATTTTACTTATGTCTCTCACCTTTGCTTTCCCTCCATCCACCACAACAGTAACTTGCTCCAGGCTCACTTTGCTCTAGTGTCTAGGAGATCCGTCTGCCACCAGAACTATGATTCCCAGCATTCCTGGTGCTCCCCGTGCTCTGAGCTTCCACTTCTGGTCCTGGGGCTGCCACCAGAACTACTACTCCCAAAATTCCTGGTGCTCACTGAACTCTGGGTTTCCCCTTCCTGCTCTGTCTCCATCCCATGGCCTCCCGCTCTGCCAAGTCCTCCAAACCGCCAGCTCTCCCTCTCTGCTCTCCGTCTGGTGGCTTGGGGAGCCAAGTTCCCCAAGCCACGCCACTCTCCTGCTCTGCTCTCTGCCTGGAGCCTGTGTATGCAAATTAAGCACCATCTTTGTTGGGTTAATTTGCATACTCACTCCTGATTGGCTGGTGAGTGTAGCGGAGGTACGGTCAATTTACATGATTCTCTTTTATTATATAGGATACACAATGTACTATTTCTTTAAAAATATAATATTTCTGTTCTTGTTTTACTTTTATCATATTTTCATACCCACATTAAATAAATCAATAAATCTACATATAATCATCACCCAAATCCAATAAATACCACTGGTTTTGCAATACTTGCTTCATGTATTCTTATTCTCTTTTTGCCAATTATTTTAGAGACATAACTTAGCATATCATTTCATGTCTATATAATTTATGATGCATGTCTAGAAAATACAAATATTTGGTAATATATTTTAAAAGGGGAATATTAACTTCATTTTATTCAGGACCTCCATTCAAACAGTGTTTATTTTTTAAAAATATATTTTTATTGATTTCAGAGGGGAAGGGAGAGGAAGAGAGAGATAGAAACATCAATGATGAGAGACAATCACTGATTGGCTGCCTGCTGCATAACCCCCTCTGGGGATCAAGCCTGCAATCCAGGCATGTGACATGACTGGGAATTGAACCATGACCTCCTGATTATAGGTCCATGCTCAATCACTGAGTCACACCAGTTGGGTCAAACTGTTTATTTTTAATGTCACACTTAGCATAAATATTTTATTAGATATTAGGGAACATGATTTACAGATCTGGGTCCAATTCTCTGGTTTTTGTAACCTAGGCAAATTGTTTAATTTGCCACCTCAGTTTTCTTACCTGTGAAATGGTGGTGATGATTCATATACACTTTTAAGGTTTGTCATGTAGATCAAGTGTGATGCTATTAAGCAATACCACATAGTAGGTGTTAATTTTAAATGTCGTTTTCCTTAACTTTATCTTAATATTTTTCCTTTCTAAAAAACCCACACCTTGTTTCTTCATCCAGTTTTCATACTTAATTGTCAAACTTGCTATTTTTAAAATAAGGTCTAGTTTGTCTCAGTCAATTATAAATTTAATAAACAGAATAAGTTAACAATAATAAGTGATAATGATTATTTTTCAATAGAATATTTGCCATTTTTAAATATTTAGTTTGTACTGGGCAAAGCTCTTCATAACTTATTTATTATTATTAGTTCAATTTTGCTGATGAGAACCCTGAGGTAGAGAGATGCGGAGTAGCCAGTGTTTGGTAGAACTTTTATTTAAATTCAATTCTGTCTTAATCTTGAGTATGTGCTTTTAGACTATAAAAAAAACTCATTCCAGAAATGAAAAAGAAGCAGTCTAAAGTCACATTACCTCTATTTTTTAACTAAAGGCCCGGTGCACGAAATTTGTGCACGGGGTAGGGGGTGTCCCTCAGCCCAGCCTACACCCTCTCCAATCTGGGACCCCTCCAGGGATGTCCGACTGCCCGATTAGACTCAATCCCAGTGGGATTGGGCCTAAACGGACAGTCGGACATCCCTCTCACAATCCAGGACTGCTGGCTCCCAACTGCTCGCCTGCCTGCCTTCCTAATTGCCCCTAACTGCTTCTGCCTGCCAGCCTGATCACCCCCTAACCACTCCCCTGCCAGCCTGATTGATGTCTAACTGCTCCCCTGCCAGCCTGTTTGCCCCCAACTTCCCTCCTCTGCCGGCCTGGTCACCCCTCACTGCCCTCCCCTGAAGGCTTGATCACCCCCAACTGCCCTCCCTTGCAGGCCTGGTCCTTCCCAATTGCCCTCCCCTGCTGGCCATCTTGTGGTGGCCATCTTGTGTCCACATGGGGACAGGATCTTTGACCACATGGGGGCAGCCATCTTGTGTTGGAGTGATGGTCAATCTGCATATTACTCTTTTATTAGATAGGATAGAGGCTTGGTGCACGAGTGGGGGCCAGCTGGTTTGCCCTGAAGGGTGTCCCGGATCAGGGTGGGGGTTCCTTTGTGGCATGGAGCTCCCTGGGTGAGGAGCCTGTGGTGGTTTGCAGGCTGGCCACGCCCCCTAGTGACCCAAGCAGAGGCCCTGGGATCTGGGGTTTATTTATCTTCTACAATTGAAACTTTGTAGCCTGGAGTGGAGCCAAGCCTTCTGCTCCCTCTGTGGGGGCATACATTTCTGTTGGGATTTATTTACCTTCTATAATTGAAACTTTGTAGCCTTAAGCAGAGGCCTGGGCTGGCCAGGGTTTGTGGAAAGCTTGGCTTCCTCCATCACCTCAGAAACCCAAGCCTCCCTCCTGCTCTCTCTGTGGCTGCAGCCATCTTGGTTGGGGTTAATTTGCATACTCACTCCTGATTGGCTAGTGGGAGTGGCTTGTAGGGGTATCTTGTGGGTGTAGCGGAGTGATGGTTAATTTGCATATTACTCTTTTATTAGATAGGATATTTTTTCATTTTTATTGTTTTCAGAGAGGAAGCGAGAGGGAGAGATAGAAACATCAATGATGAGAGCGATTGATTGGCTGCCTCCTGCACGCCCCCTACTGGGGATCGAGACCACAACCCGGGCATGTGCCCTTGACCGGAATCAAACCCGGGACCTTTCAGTCCACAGGCAGACAATCTATCCACTGAGCCAAACCAGGTAGGCTTTTTTTTTTTTATAGTCACATTACTTTTAGAGAGTGACATCACCTATTGATTCATATTGAGCACTTCCAAATACTATAAACTTTAAAGCATTTATATTATTTCTTTAGAAAGATGGAAAATAATGCAATGACATTAATTATTTAATATCCCTGTAGATTGTTATTACTATAAGGGTAGGAGCATATCTATCGTGTTCAACTATCCGTATTTAGTTTTTAAGACTGATCAATAGGGCAGGTTGCAATGTTAAATTGGAAGACCATAGTAAGTATCCTTAAAAAGGTAGCATTAAGTAAAAACTTAAAAGTGGTGAGAGACTAAGTATATACAGTCATGTGACACTTAAAGAAAGGGATAAAATTTTGAGAAATGTGTGGTTTGGCGCTTTTGTTCTGTTCTGCCAACATCAGGGACTAAGTGCATAACATAAACCCAGATGGTACAGCCCACCACTGTAAGTGTATGTGCTAGGCTTTTACAGAACTGGCAGCATCGTAGGTTTGTTTACACCAGCATCACCACAAACACATGAGGAATCACAGTGTGAGCCCCCACAGTCCGCTTATCTTTTTGTGATGCAAGTGCCTGGTTTAAGCTCTGACTGGCAGGCATCCTGTCCAAGCGGGCGGTCTGGAGTACCCAGCACCCAGCACCCAGCTCAGGACTGGGAACCCGAGCCGCCGCCTCCCCACACTGAGGCGCCTTTGTTTCAGAGACCTTGGTTACTTCGTATAACTGACCATTTGGGCTACTTATTATTTTCTCAAGCTTTATTTTTTTTAAGTTTTTTTTTTTATTGATTTCAGAGAGGGGAAGGGAAAGGGAGAGATAGAAATATCCATGAGGAGAGAATCATTAATTGGCTGCCTCCTGCACACCCCCGATTGGGGATCAAGCCTGCAACCAGGACCTCCTGGATCATGGGTGGATGCTGAATCACTGGGCAACACCAGCCCGCCTCTTCCCGCACTTTAAATTCCGGCTCTCAGGTTCTAAATTCACCAATGAAGAGCCAGCCAGGCAACGCTAGGCCCGCCCCCAACCCCTACCTCAATGAAAGCCCAAGCCAAAGCCCAGGCCCACGTGTGCCGCGTTAGGCTCAACTCTGCTTATCACCTCGCTCTGCGGCTCCTGGTGCGTCCTGAATGCTCCAGGGTCTGTAAGTAATAATTTTTTTTTTCTTAAACGTTTTCTAATGGTTATCATTGAAGGGCATCTGGCAATCTTAAGAACCAGTTGTAACACTGGTTTATGAAGGGCAACTCACCAGGCTCTTGGTGGAACCCCACACCCCAGGCGTTTATAACGTATCGCATTGCTGTGGATAGAATGAGAGAGCGCATGCAGTAATCCTTGCGCTATGATGTTAGGATGGCTACCACGTCACTCACTAGGCGATAGGAATTTTTCAGCTCCATTATGATCTTCTGGGACCACGGTCATGTATGGGGTCTGGCATTGACGGAAACATTATTAGGTGGTGCATGACTGTAGGTACCTGTGGGAAGAGAGTCCAGCCAGAGGGAGCAGCTGATGCAAAGGCCTAAAACAGCTATGTGCCGGGTTGATGTAAACAAGGCATCCAGGAAGGATGGAGATGAGTGGGTATTTTAAGCATTGCACTGCCCTTGACTTTGTGATTGAGATGCAGAGCCAGATAGTTTCTAATAAGAGAAATGGCATGCTCTGACTTTTATAGTTCAACGATCACTATCGATATTGTGTTCATAACTGATTGTAAGAAGTCAATTTTAGAAGAGGGATTTCAATTAGGTATTGTAGAGAAGTAGTAGTGAGTCAGGCCCTATTGGAGATGGTGAGAAGTAATTGGGTTCTAGCTTGCAGGTTCAAGAAACAGAAAAAAAATGGAATTTTCATCAAATGGGATGGAGAAGCATAATCAGGTATGGCAGGGGCAGGGAGATGGACAATAGCAATTTATTTGGAGGCATCTTTATTATGGCTTTTCTGTATGATTTCTGAAGTAGTGGCAGCTCAACCAAGAAAATGGAAATTGAGAATTTTCATAAAAGGATAATTAGTGTAGATATTTTTTGTGTGTGGTTGATATATTTACCCCATTCCTTTTATACAATTTTAATAAATAAAATTTAACCATCTAATTTTTTAAATCTTATTGAATTAATTAGAGTGATGTTGGTTAATGACATTATGTAGGTTTCAGGTGTACAACTCTGTAATACATAAACTATATATTATATTGTGTGTTCACTTCCTCAAGTAAGTTTCCTTCCATCACCATTTATCTCCCTTATGTCTTTTACCCTCTTCTTCCTCTCCCCCCTTTCCCTCTGATAATCACTATACTGTTATTGGTTCTGTTGCTGGTGTTTTTTGCTTAATCCCTTCAGCTTTCTCACCCAGACCACAAACCCCCTCTCCTCTGACAGCTATCAGTCTGTTTTCTATCTGAGTCCATTTCTATTTTGTTAGCTTATTTTGTCCATCAAATTCAACATATGAGTGAAATCATATGGTACTTTTCATTCTCTGACTGGCTTATTTTACTTAGCATAATGCTCTCCAGGTCCATCCTTGCTGTCACAAAGGCTAAGATTTTCTTCTTTTCCTATGGCTGGGTAATATTCCATTGCATAAATGTACCACTTTATTTTTATCCACTCATCTACTGCTGAGCCCTTAGGCTACTTCCAAATCTTGGCTATCTACATAATAAAAGAGTAACATGCTAATTGACCATACCTTCACAACACCCACCAGCCAATCAGGAGTGAGTATGCAAATTAACTCAATAAAGATGATAGGTTAATTTGCATACACAGGCGCCGAGCAGCTGGGGGCATTCTGCACCATCCCAGCTGCTCAGGGCCTCTGGGCAGCTTGGAAAGGTGGAAAGGCAGCTCCGGCCAGAGCGAAGGTGCTGCTGGCAGCCAGGGGAAGGAAGGCCCATTCTTGCACGAATCTTTGTGCATCAGGCCTCTAATTGTAAATATAATTGCAATGAACATAGTGGTGCATATATTTTTTACAATTAGTATTTCAGGTTTCTTCTGATATATTCCCAAAAGTGGAATTGCTGGGTCATAGTTCCATTTTAATATTTTGAGTTCAGGTAATTGTTAGTCAAAATAGCTTTACAACCAATCAGGAGATAGGGAGGCACCCCAAATTTAGAAACAATATGAAGCTGCTACCACCTTTATGTGGAGGGACAAAGCCAGCGGGCTGGCAGTTGCCAGTGGGAACTGGAACCACAGTGGCCTGTGTAAAAGAAGTTAGAGTCATGGAAGAAACACAACTCTTTCAGGGATGACAGTGAGACAGAGAGGGATTGAGAGAATACTTTGATCCCCCTTTCTCCTGTTTTTCATCTTTCTACATGTGTCTCTTGTGGCTTGATTCCACTGGAAGCCAGCTTTTAGGAAGCCCTGAAATACACAACCTATAATAGTCAGGTCCTCCGTGTTATGAATTTAGCAGAAGAGAGTGAGGAACAGATTTGAGGGGAAATAGACCCATTATAATCACAATATTCAAGAGGAAGTATAAAAAATGCAATTGAAGTTATGAGTGTGGAATTTAGGATAGAGATATAGCATGGAAATATAAATTTGAGAGTCATTAGCATTTAGATTGCATATAAAGCCATGAGATTGAATGAAATCACTGAGGAAGCAAGTGTAAAGAAAAATGAGAGGGAAAAAAATCAAGTATCAAGACCTGAGAATTCCAACATTTAGAGTTCTAGGGAAAGAGGCAGTAACAGTAAAATGAGAGAGAGAGAGGAGTAGAGAAATAATAGGAAAACCAGAAAGGCAAATGAAAGAGAAGGTAGTGACATGCTATATCATATGCTGCTAATAGATCAAGTCATGTGAGAAAAAGAAAGAACCATTAAGAGTAGAGGAGAAGTTTAATTAAATGTTGGGGCAAAACTCTGTATGAAGGAGATTTAGGAGACAATGAAATAAGCAAATAGAGAGACAGTGAGCCTAAATGATTCTTTTATTCTTTTGAAAAATTTTTGTAAAAAAAAAAAAAAAAAAGAGAGAGAGAGAGAGATTAAATGTCCCTGGTGGTATCTGGCAAGGAAAATTTGATATGTAAAGGTTGTTAGCTGCATATTTGCATTTTTCTAAGATGAGAGAAATAATAGCATATTTGTATGACTGTGAAATGACCCAGTAAAAAGGAAAAAATTGATTATGTAAAAGAGAGGGAAAGGGTCTGTGTGTAGCCAAAGAGAGTCAATGAACAAGCAGAAGGTAGGACTAGGAACATTCCTTTTCTGAAGTGTTTCTCAACAGAGGATGATTTTGCAAAAATTGGCAATGTTTGGAGACTTGTTCAGTTGTCACAACTGGTGATGGCAAACAGGGAGATACTGATTTCAAATAGGGATGCTGATACTAGTACATATCCTACAAGGCATAGAACGGCTCCCACTCCCCCCCACCACTGTTCACCAAAAAAACATTATTTGGGTCAATATGTCAGTAGAAAGAAGGTTGGGAAACACTGCTCTATCATAATATGCTCTATCATGAGATAAATAATATGTAAGCTCAGATGCTGGTATTAAGTAGATAGAGCAACGGGACTCTTAGCTCTTCTCCTCCTGATTGTTTTAATTCATTCAGTGACATAAGAAACAAGATCATTAGCTGGCAGTGAGATTGGAGAGGAATGTGTGAAAGATTTGAAATGAGAAAATAACCTATAAATTCATCTTACATAAGAGAAAGAGAATAATGGCTTATGGAAACAAAATAATGTGGTTTTTTTTTTGTGTGTTTATATGTGTGTGCAGCATTAAAGGCACACTTAATTTTCAAGGTCATAGTTTTAAAGAGATCACAATCAGCATGATTTAGTTGTGTGTTTTTCTCCAACTGCATTCAGATGCATTAAAGCAATTCCAGGATTAGTAGAGTCACATATGAAAACAAGGTTGAAGTTTTGCCAAGTGAATCATGGTTAGTGGATAAAAATGTATCTGATGATCAAAGATGGAACAAAATATCTGAAGCACTGAATGTATAAAATAATGAAACATTCATTAAACAGCAAATAATATTTTTATAGAGCAATAACAACTATGAATTCAATTTGTATTTACAAAATGGTCAGAAAGTAATATGTTGAACATGGACTCAATGTCACATTCTCATTTTAGAATAATCAGAATTGTACTAACATGAAGAAAAGGTTGAAGGAAACTAGTTTATAAAATAATACATTGGTATGTGTGAATTCATGAAAGCCTTTACTGTAACCATGACAACAGGAATATAGATGTGGATAGGGATTAAAGAGAAATTGATTGGGTGGAATGAACTGGGTTTTGAGCTTCATTATATCATGTGTTTAATAAGGAATATGTGAATTCTTGTTAATATATAATTATGCAATTTTCAACAAAGAAGAAAAATTAGTAGAAATAAAATATTCAACCTTAATACATCAGTAGACCATCTATACCAGTGGTTCTCAATGTTTCTAATGCCGAAACCCTTTAACACAGTTTCTCATGTGGTGATCCCCAACCATAAAATTACTTTTGTTGCCACTTCATAACTGTAATTTTGCTACTGTTAATGAATCGTAATGTAAACATCTGTGTTTTCCGATGGTCTTAGGCTCTACAGTAGTGGTTCTCAACCTGTGGGTCGCCCACAGATTGAGAACTCCTAGCAGGATCGCCTAAGACCATCGGAAAATACAGATATTTACGTTACGATTCATTAACAGTAGCAAAATTACAGTTATGAAGTAGCAACAAAAATAATTTTATGGTTGGGGTTCACCACAACATGAGGAACTGTATTAAAGGGTCACAGCATTAGAAAGGTTGAAAACCACTGATCTATACTAATAATAGACAAATATGTAAATTGACCGTACCTCTGTGACACCCACAGCCAATCAGGAATGAGTATGCAAAATAACCCAACAAAGATGGCAGGCCTGTGAGCAGTGTACACACATGTAGGCACCAAGTGGCCAGGGACAGGGTGGGATGCCCACCTGCCCTCCACGTAGCCGGGGCGACGCGGCAGGCACCCCTGGGACCCTGCCCGCTTTGAGCCTATGGCCAGCATGTGTGTGTGCCGGCACCAAGCGGCCAGGGTCCTTCGGACGCCACTGGAGTGTCCGGTCCTGTCAGCCCAGCCTAGGGGCAGCTGGAGTTCACAGTCCTTTTGGTTTGTGCAGCCCCTGGACCGGAAGCAGAAACCAAGAGCACAGGGAGCACCAGGAATGCTGGGAATTGTATGGCAGACGTGTTGTGAGATCTCCTAGGCACTAGAGCAAAGTGAGCCTGGAGCAAGTTACTATTGCGGTGGGGAATGGAGGGAAAGCAAAGGTGAGAGACATAAGTAAAGTCAGAGTGTCTAGGAAAAATTAAAGGGAAGATATCCTGCAACTTCTAGGAAATCTCCACCAATGGAGCAAAGAAAAAAAAAGACCTCTATTATTCTGTGAGCACCAAACCAAACTGGGTTGGGGTCTCAGACAATTTGCTCATATGATTGCAAAGGCAGACAGAAACTCCTGGATTGGAGAGGGGCTCCCCTGAGGGCTCCCAGATTGGAGAGGGTGCAGGTCGGGCTGAGAGACCCACCACCCATGCATGAATCTTTGTGCACTGGGCCCCTAGTGTAAAATAATTCTATACAGATGGTATAGATTCAAGAGTAAGAAAAAGGATGGTGCCCTTGGTTAATTCTCTCCCCTGCTGGTGGCTAGTATGGTGAGACGCTCCCTGAAAACAAAGAAGGCAGGTGTTCCAGTATAGTCTTTTTGTAAACATACTAACTCAGAGATCCTGAAAAATAAATTAATAGTCTTTGATAGCAGAAGAATCCTTATCTTTAAAATGTTTTTAGCAGTCTTTGAAGGGTTGTCTAGAATTGCTTGTGATAAACCAGGAATCAATAATATTAGGGTCCTGATTCCAAGGAAAATCATGTTAGCTATGCCACTATCAAAAAATAAAAGGAGACATTTTGTGATTAAGAAAGCATCTTCTTTGTAAGTAAGGCAATTGAACATTTTACTTAGAAACTAAGTCCAGAAAGTTGGGGAAGAGCACATTTAGTGACTAAGAAAGGACCTGGGCTTCTACAGCAGGGCCTGGGCCTTTCCCTACTTCACCAAGGTCTCATCATTGTAACTGTAAAATTATTGATAAAGCTTCATACTGAACAAGATCTCTTATTTGTGAGTCTGATTTCCCAAACTGGTACTTTGAGTTCAGATTGGTACTGCAGGCAGATTGTCTTTCAGACCACCAGATCATAACAGGTAAAAAGTTTTATTTTTCTATGTGAAAGGGGGTAATAGAAAAATACAATGAGACTTTGATTCCAGGATGGTTGGCTACCCAATGCTGTTATGAAGTGGTAAAATCTCTGAGGCATACTAAGGGTGATGAGTCTTACCATTAAACTTTGGAGGAAATAGACTGAAATCTGGGAGCATATGGACAGAGTACAAAGACAAATGGAAGTTGGAAAATCCTATGGCTCTTCTTAGCATGCCTGTGAATGTCCAAACTTTAATAATAGATGGGATAGTAGTGAGGAAAAGTCTACAAAATTGGATTTTTTTTCCTGGATGACCTTCTCATCCCTCCATGGCTTCTTGGAGAAATCTCATGTCCTCTTGGAAGTGACTCAAGTCATCAATTAGTTAAAAACTATTCATGCAAGTGTAGACCAAGGTCAGGTGATGACCAACTATTAAAGGTATTTTATTAAAGGATTGCACTTTCACTAACAGAAGTTTGGTGTATAGTTATTATGGAATTGAAGGGATGGTTCAGGTTAATGAATAATCATTAAGTGGCTAGAAACTTTTGTGAAGACACTTCCTGATGTTATGATGACCCATTAGTACAGGGATTAAGGCAGGGTTTGGCAGACCTATGATGAAGGAGTAACTGCTACAACCCCTCTCCACATCACCACTGGTATACTCATTTTCATGTAAGAGGAATGTTACAAATGCAAGTGAGCCTAGGCAGGCTTTCTTATCATCCAGAGATAACACTTTAGATCATGCCATTGACGTAAGTAATACAGTGAATGGGGTATAGGTGACACTCTCCTATCTTAGGAACATTATGTTTCCTTGGAAGAACTGCCCCCAAAGGAAAAAAAAAAATCAAAAGTCAGTGACAGATGTACAAGCTTAGTTACTACATATGGGACTATATCGGGGGAGTGGGGGTGGGGAACTTCCCTATTATAAACACAATGAGGAGAAAATTAAAAATAACAGAAGGAAATAAAAGCCAGCTCACCTGGATAAATTTGCTTTTGAAGACTCTCCATTCAGGAACAAAAGTGCATTATCAACTTTTGAATAGGAGGAGGGGATTACTAGGCCCATGTCCATCCCTTGGAATCTACTTGAACAGGTGGATCGATTTACCCCCTTAATTAAAACCATAGAATCTGAAAAAAATGCAGACTAAGGCCCTGAGATTTGTTTTTTTCAACCCCCCATTGGGGATCCTAGACCATATGTAATCATTTAGATGAAGTTGCCTGTGTGGTATGTAAGCTATGTCAGGATTATTAGAATGAACCTACAGCAACCCTTATAGAAGTTGGGATGGTGCTCACAAATGTTCTGATGTATTTGGAGAGAACATAAGGGAGGAAACCTTGGTGAGGAAGACATGGCAAATTGGTAGGTGTGATTGGATTGATGTGGTTGTGTTGCATTTACGTGAATACAGAATTAGCACTGATATTATACAAGAACTGGACATTGTGGTTCTCGCCCTTTTCACAGAGCACAGCAACTAAGTCCATTCTCCATCAAGTTTAATTAGCCATGGTAAATGGGATCCTTTGGAATTGCCCAAAACTCCTCTCAGTAGTAAACGTTCGGCAATGCAGATTTCCATGAGTCAATAAATTACTACTGTCCTAATTAAGGAAATAGTTAGGCTTTTCTTCCATTTACACCCTTTTAGTAGTTCTGTCTGGTCAGTGAGTAAGGCAGACAGTTTCTGCAGGTTAGCACGAGACTATCCAGGTGGTTTATTAGAATGCTTAAGCTGCACCTGAGATGATGAAGACTGTACAGGAAATACAGCAGGCCAAGAGGGAGTCATATGTCATCAGGGCTGGCTATAAAATTCATGGGCCCAGTGAAAAATGAAGATATAAGGCCCCATGGTAAAAAGAATTGTTAAGAATTTCAAGAATGATACAACCAAATACTAAACCAATCTTAGGACCCTCCTGAGCAAAGGGTGCTATAAGACTCCACAGAAGTTTTATAGCTGTCAAACTGACTTTGTCTTCTTTCCTATCTCAGTTTTGTATTCCAATTAGGCATAATTTGAAAGCATGGGTAATGGAAACAAATGTATGCTTACTTTCTCATCTCAGATTTGCTTTAATTTAGCAGCACATTGCTGTAATCTAGTAAAGCAGGATTAAAAGCCGAGAACAAAATGGTCACAGGCTACATGGATGCTATCATGATAATCCTCTTCCTAGAGGAGGAAGTGGGAGGGGAGTGAAGGGCCTTAGTCACCTCTGTTACAAGTAGATGCTGGCTAATAAATCCAGCTCAAATTCAAGGCACAGCCCAATGTATAAAATTCCTGGGAATTGTGAAGAAGCTATGAGAAACATTCCTTTAACTGTGAGAAGTGATTTCTCTCTCATAGGATCTGCCATGAAGCAGCAAACTCAGAGACTGGCAGGGCTGCTCATCACGGAATCTTGTTTACCCCCACTTACCGGAAATAATCAGGAATGTGTGAGCAGCACTGCATGAGTTCCATAGGGCCGCTGTAAGAATTACCATAAATCGGGTTCCTTAAACCCACGAAATTTGAATCTGAAATCAAGAAATGGGCAGGGCCCTGCTCCTCTGAAAGCTGTAGAAAAGAATCCGTCTTTGCCTCTTCCTGTCTTCTGGTGTGACCTACCAGACCTTGGTCCCCCTTGGCTTATAGATAACCACTCCATTCTCTTCTCCCATTTTCACCTCACACTCCTCTGTGTGTCCTCTCCTCTTTTCATTTGGACACAATCAGTTATTGGATTTAGTCCCCACCCTAATCTAGTATGTCCTCATTTTAACTACATCTGCAAAGACCCTATTTCAAAGTAAGTTCATTTGCTGAGTTTCTATAAAGGCATGAATTTTAAGGGTACCCTAACCTACAACAGTACTGAGTTGAAACAAGTGTTAAAAGTTGTATATGGTAGGTGATATCTTTGGGCCCTTATGATCCAATCCAATAGGTCAGACCATACTAAAACTAGAGCCCTTTGGGGAAAATTAAATCAGGACACTAGTTCCAACCCCTCAGGATTTTTACTTAGATTATGCCTGTGGCACCTGTTTAATATAATCCGTTTGAATGACATGCTGTTGTCCTGGATGAAACAGCAAACAAGATATGTAATTCATGTGACCCAGAACAAGTGAAAATGCAGGGCCTCTTGCTCAATTAAATCATTGTGTGCTGAGATTAATATGAGAAGTAACTCACAAAATCCACTGGGAACTTTTCTAGGATCCTGAGGCAGTAATGAGGGAGTCAGGGACAATGCAATATGTCACTTTATACCTTTCCCACCTTGAAAACATCGTCTTTTGTTTTAGCTCTCAGGGTGATCCCAAGTCCAGATTTAAATCCATGTAAATCATAGGAAGTTCTTATCAGTACCCAGACATGACACCTATGACACTGAATTTGATACTGCATATTCTGCAAAGTAATTTATGGTTGGTCTTCTTCCCATGTAACCAAATAAAGGGGAATGAATTCCATTTACCAAGTAGAGGAGACACTCCTGAGGGCCTTGGTCTGTCAAGTCATAAAACATTTGTTTGTATGTCCTAGCAAGGCTCATGTTATTGTCTGTGTGTGTAAATATTATGTGGGATGAGTTACAAAGCCTCACATTGGGAGGAAGTGTTTGGAAATAGGGCAAAATCATAGCAGATGGGAGAGAAGTTTATAAGGAGATTACATTACCAGGGATAGAAGCCATCACATTTCCACACAAACAGCTCAAAACAAGGGTATAATATTTGTCTATCTTTTGCCCTTCTCACTCAGATAAATGGCTGATGTTGGTAGAAATCTCATGATCTGTTTTCTACAGAAGAGGAAAATTGGACTCCTACTGATTTGAATGTTCTACCTGTATAATTTAGATAAAATAAATGATAAAGTTCCCCCTGATGACTCAGTTTATGGGCAGTTGACTATAGTTATTATTCAATTCCTAGGCTTTGTTTACCATTCCAGGATTTTTTTTTTCCAGAAAAAAATGCTACTAGTAAATTATATGGAACAGAGGATGCTCTGCTACAGTTTCTGTGTCCCATGTTGGCCATAAATCAAGGTGATCTATTTCTAAGACTGCTCCCTTGGAATGATGGGAAGCAGATAGTGGTGGCCTGCGTGGCATGACACAGCCTGATGTCATCTGTTCCTTTAATCATATCATGTGAATGTGGATGAAATTAATTTAAAGTATTCAAAAAAAAAATGGAACCCAAAACCTTAGGGAATATGGCTTTGTGTTTGATTAATTGGTCTAAAATCACAAGTAATTCCTCTTCAGAAGACATTTAGGGGAAGCCTTATGGCACAACCGTATTATATTTGTTTGTAGAATATACCTGATTGGGAGTCTCATGAAGCACAATATTTTTTGGTGCAGTCAAACTATGCATATTTAATTAATGCATGATACCAGCACCATATGTGGCTTATTAATCAGAATTGGTCTCCCTGTGCCAGGCATTTTGCAGAAATGATAAGAGTAGGTCATAAAGGGATTGAATCTACTTGAAACATTATTCTAAGAGCCCCTTCATTATGATGCAAAACTTTTAGGAAATAGAGACACTAGAGGGAGCTCATTTTCAGAAGACAAGCTGCTGCCTGAAATCACAGTGGGTGGGAGTCAAGCTGGAACTGAATGTACCAAATGAATAACGGCTCTGGCTCTTTCATTCTCATTCACAATGCTGAGCGGAAGCTTGCGCCTCCACCCAGGATGAGTATTCTGTTGGATATTCCAATCACTATGAAATATTATGTTTTTAAATTTTAGTCTCAGGAATTCAGAGAGCCAAGCTAAAGAAGTAAAATCATGGGTAAACCATTTTTAGTATAAGTTATGGCCACGTGTCACTAAACATTGAGACCTTTAGCATTGTTCTCTAACAGCCCAGGCCAGAGAAGATAGCTCTTCTTCCATGTCATGGACTTCGTTGATTTGGATAACGAATAATTCCCTGATATCCATGTGGTGTGGATGGGGAATAGATAGGCTTTATTACATATTGCCTCACGAAAACCAAAGTCTGTAAAAACCTGGAATATATCTAGCATGTGGTTATGTCCATGAATTATATAAAAGACAGGGTTTACTGAATATGGACTTTTAATCACCACTCTAGTCACTAGAAATATACGATTTATAAGAAAAAGGTATTTTTGCAGGTCAAGGATATCCTTTTCACTTGTGTAAGGTGTGTCAAACATCACCATAATATTTTGTTTTGTTTTGTTTTTTTAAATATATTTTATTGATTTTTTACAGAGAGGAAGGAAGAGGGATAGATAGTCAGAAACATCGATGAGAGAGAAACATTGATCAGTTGACTCTTGCACACCTCCTACTGGGGATGTGCCCGCAACCAAGTTACATGCCCTTGACTGGAATCGAACCTGGGACCTTTCAGTCCGCAGGCTGACGCTCTATCCACTGAGCCAAACCGGTTTTGGCCATCACCATAATATTTTGTAACAACTATGTAAGGGTTTGTAATTTCATTGGGGGAATTAAATATATACTAGCTTTATGTAGAAGATTATCTCTGAATAAGAAAATGTTATAGAAGCTTATATGAAGACCCTTAATTACCATGAAATCAATAGAATTAATTTTTCAGGAAAAAAATGATATGAGAAAAAGTACTCAATTAAATACTCTCAGAGACACATAGAAAATGATGCAGATAATTGAGGTTGGTGGAGAGGTAACTTAGTTGCTAAATGTACATCAAAGGACAAATAAAGGGAGTTGTTCATAAATAGGTATTCTGTAGAAGGAATTTATACTGGATGGTTCAAATCAAAGTCAGAGTATGCTGTTTACATGAAGTATTGAAGAAAATGTTGCAAGACAAATAGGAAAAATATACCAGAAATATTTGGCATTGAGATGTTGACCCAGGTCAGAGGGTGAACTAGGAAGTAAAGGGTCTAACAACTAGTCTATGATTTACTCCTATTACTGGGAAAAGACACTCCCAGTACACACAGAAGGCATATGTGACCCAGTGTGAGTGTTTAAGCGTACTAAGAACAGAACTCCCAGCAAACAATCTGATTTTTTGTTTTTATTTTTTGCTAGCAGTAGAGTGATTATATATGAAATCCTTTTTATCAGAATGTGCCTCCTTGCTTATGGTTGCTCATGGTTAACACAGCAGGGATTTGTGTGTCTATAGGACATGATTCCTTAGGAAAATGTCACATATGCTGTGGAACTCTATGGGTAAAAGAATAGGGATATTTTATGTCTGGAAAGGTCCCTCTATGTAAGTGAATTATAAAAGTCTCCCTAGAAATTTCATCTCTCTGCTTGGGCAAGAGGGTATCTCATGAAAGAACCAAGAATCAGACTAAGATAGGTGTCTGAACCACAGCATTGCTGGAGACTAATTATTACCTGATTTTTAAAAAAATATTTTATTGTTGAGAGTCAACATTTTTTAAATTACCAGTAAAGACTGATATTTTGTAAGGTCTCAGATTCATGTGAGTCTAACTTCACAATTCAACAATTTGGTGTTATCTCAAGGAATCATGTTTATGGGAAGGGATGAGTCCCGAAACCTCAGAAGGTTTCAACATTTAGAAAGGAGAGTAGATGAGAAATCCAGTCCCCATATGACTTATAAATGTATGAAAAGAACTAGAAAATGAAAGTCATGTACAATTAAAAGAAGGACTGAATTGTATGCAATGAGCTATAGCAAATCAGGTAAAAAAATTAATTAATTAGTTAATTAATACTATCAGTAATTGTGAGTGACTGAAGGATCCAGAAGAGAGTTCTATGTGGCTAGAGGAATGAACACTACTTCATAAGAGAGAGTAAATATTTTATTTAAGATTCTTTGGAGAAGCCTACCTGTTCAAGAGATGAGTGTGGTTGCAAAGAATAATAATGATAAAGAATTATATGGCATAAAACTTAAACTTCATTAACTTTGTAAAGAACAAAATAGTATATATTTTAGGTTTGTAGGCCATAACATCTATGTCTATGTTGTAACTACTCAACTCTGCATTTGTAGTGCTCAAGAAGCCATGGGCACTATGTAAACAAAGGATCGGGACTGTATTCCAACAATTTTTAATTTACAAAACCAGGTGGCAACCAGGATTTGGCCCTTTGTCTATGGATTGCTACTCTGGGCTTAATAAGCCTGCTTCTGGTTATGACAAAGATTTTGCTTTAGTTTTAAATGTTTCCATATACTCCAGGAAGAGAAATAAAATGTGAAAATATAAAAGAGGAAAATGTAAGTAATGGAATAAAATCCCAGGGCCCATATAAAGAGATGTATTTATGGACATGGGAGACAAGATTTTCTTGTGGCATCTCTTTCTGTGAGATGGAAAGGAAAAAGCTAAGAACTGATGCAAATTAAATTTGGCAAATATAAATAAGGAAACTCATATTCTGTGAAATAGAAGACAAAATCCTTCTGCTAAGAATCAGAGAATCAGCCCTGACCAGTTTGGCTCAGTGGATGGAGCGTCGGCCTGCGGACTGAAAGGTCCCAGGTTTGATTCTGGTCAAGGGCATGTACCTTGGTTGTGGGCACATCCCCAGTAGGGGGTGTGCAGGAGGCAGCTGAATCAATGTTTCTCTCTCATCGATGTTTCTAACTCTCTATCCATCTCCTCCCTTCCTCTCTGTAAAAAAATCAATAAAATATATTTTAAAAAAAAGAATCGGAGAATCAAGTGTAGTCTAGATTATTTGAAAATTTGGTGAATGTTTAGAATATTAAATGTGCAATAAAGAAAACAATTTACCAGAAAGTCAAATAATTTAAAGCAATGATAGGGAAAAGTGATACAGACACAGAGTTTGTGTCATTCACAAATACTATCTAATCAAAAGAGTAAACTATGTATCTTTGTGGTTAAAAGTCTCCATTCGAATTTCATTGCTCAAACTCAGTTGTATTTCTAAGAAGCTCTAAGAAGTTTCTAGATGCTTATTTCTAAGAACTTCAGGAGTATATACAAATGTAACATGAAATAAATAGATGGCAAAATAGAGTATGTTATCAGAGACTTGTATTTTTAAGTTATAATAAGTACTATTAAAGCAAAATGTTTAAGTTTAGTTTTAATATGACAACATACATCAATTTTAACTGAAGACTAAATCCATAATTATGTGAAAAATAAATATTTTTAAAATTGTTTTATAAGGCTAAGCAGATGTAGATTATTTAGCCCCAACTTAATTGGGAGAACTTCGTAGTGTCTTATAATTAATTTGCTTTTAAATATGCCTGAACCTTGAGGCAAACATCTGTGGGTATTTGTCTCCACATGTTCCAGCATGATGAGGTGATTTGAATTCAGCAAAAATTTTAATAGCCTAAGTTGAAACAGAAATTATCCTAAGGGAATCTGGTGGAAATGCATTCAAGAACAGAAGAACCATATCCATTTTCCTCATGAATATTGGCTATGCTTTTATGTAGTAAGTGATCATTCATAGTCAAATACTTTATGAAGACAAATGATTTATATAATGGATGACCTAAAGAGGCCCAAGAGCACATGCAAACAGAAATGCATTTGTCCTAAAGAAGAATGTATTCTTGCATCTATAATTTGAATATAAAATTGGAATGTAAAAATTGTGGCTGAAAATACTCTAAAAATCACAGGAAACTACATTCAGACTAGTGCTATGGCATCCATTCAAAACATCTGAAGCCATTTGTCTTTCTGAATTGCACCCAATGTAAAGCTTTTCACGCAGAACTAAACAGAAGTGAGCATCAGTAACACTTCCAGCGTGTGTACATTTTGTTCTAAAGGAGCAGCTGTTACTTGATGAAAAGTCGATGGAAGATGCCCAGCATTTGTTTTTTAAAAAAGTTATCGCCCAAATAAAAACGGTTGGGAACCAGATGTTAAAATTGAGAGTGGTCTGTTTATTTTAGTTGAAAGTGTTATAAAAATGTTAATAAGGTGTTTTTATGTCTATTGCATGGTGATGTTTGACTCTCTAATGTGCTTTGCATTATATTAAACTGTTGTGTCTATAGGCTGGTATATTGGCATTAGATCACTGAAGAGTAAATAAAAAGAAAAAGAATTTTCACTTGCCATCAAAATACTGAAACAAAATGGAGATAGATTACATGATTTTGTAGATAACTTACAAAGAAAGCTTTGAAACACTAATACACTTTCTAGTTGAGAAGTAGCCTCCTAGTAACTAACTTAGTAATTATCATCTCAATCATAACAACAGTACCACCTAAAAGGGTACTACCCCTAGACATCTGAACAAGACCATGTTTCTCATTACCTGAACATATTACAACCCCTGTGTTGCTCATCTTTGTCAATTTTAACAGTTTTTAATTGCCCACTCAATGTTTAATGAGTACATTCTTTTAATTACATAGGTAATACATTTCATTATAGAAAATTAAGACATTAGAAAAACACTTAAAGCCTCATTTGAATATTACCCAAATCCAGTCTCTTCTTCAGAGACAACCATTATTTCCAGTTTTGTGTTTTTTTTCCCCAAAAACACACAAGGGATTTATAAATGCATTACTTGCTTACTTACTTAGTTAATTAACTTATTAATTAATAATATTGACTCTATACAGGGATAGATTAAATGACATTAATATATAAAATTTTGTGCATCAATGTAAAATATTTAAATTTGATTGGTATATTTTGCTTTTATGAGGCAACTTTGAGGTAATTTTGAGCAGGGCATCCATATGAGAAGATGAAGTTTGCAAGGGTGATAAATATTGAAAAATGATAAATTAAGAACAAATCAATAGGATCTGCTTGATTCTAACTAAAGATTTCAGAACATAACTGGGCATGTCTCAATTAGCTATAAAAAGATGGAACAGCATTATAGGGACAGAGCATGAATCTAAGCCCATTATATAAATTGAATCAGATCATAGGAGGAAGTTGCTCTGTGATAAATGTACTTGGCAGGTGTTATTAAAACAAAACAAAAAGGAGGAAGAGAGAGAGACAATTGCTGTAGCAGGTAAGCAATTTTCTCTGAAGAATGGGATTTTTAGACAGATTATAAAGATAGAAATGGCAATGAGAGAGAATCAGAATAGGAAAGTAATCCTTAATGCTGGCACTGCATGTTGAGACCTGGTTGGTTATGAGATTGGTTAAACAGATGCTCCCTGATCATCTAACTCTGACCAGCATCAAATGAACAGATTCAGAAAACATGGAATTTATAATGAGGAATAGAGATATTAAAATCTTTTCTAGATGTAAGACACATTCATGTGTGTATAATATATATATATATATATATATTTCATAGAAAGAATATATTTTTGTAATATATAGTAAAATATACTTCAGTAAATATAATATATGTATATGCACACAGGTACACACACATATATAATGTAATAATGAAGATAAGGATGGTAATGTTATTGGTGGGGTGCTACCCATGTCCCCACCTGTTGCTGGAGGAAATGGGCTTCTTGGGGTGCCATAAGAAAAAGAATTTCCTGAGGTCCCCATGGAAAGATGAAGTATCATGGAAAGATTTATTTCTATGGAATTAAACCCCTGAGTTTCCAAGGTCCCATCTTCTTCCATCCTGCCATGGGAAAAGCCCCATATTGTTGGGTTCAACAGGGCTAACTGAGATCAAAGCCATTGCCCAGAATTTTCTCTCCATATTGCACAGTCCAGCCCATCATCTGGCTAGGTTACCGTGTGTTCCCAGTTGCAGTCCACAGAATGTAGGGTCTGCATGGCCACGGGCAGGCTAGCCCAGGGATGAGTCCAAGGATGCAGAAGGGAATCAGAGGAACAAGAGAGAGGGGATTCGTTTATCTCGGGGGATTTAAAACTAGGAGCCCCACCCACTCTAGCCATTTATCTTTTCTGAGGATAGACAGACAAGCAAGCACCTTCCCCACCTGTGAAGAAAAGAGGACCCTTGTGCACTGTTGGTGGGAATGCAGACTGGTGTAGCCACTATGAAAAACAGTATGGAGTTTCCTTGAAGCACTAAAAATGGAACTGCCTTTTACCCAGAGATCCCACTTCTGGCTATATATCCTAAGAATCCCAAAACACCAATCAGAAAGAATATATGCACCCCCACTCATGATCTTAGAAACAGAAGTCTAATAAAAATGTTATTAGTTTAAAAAAAAAGAATATATGCACCCCTATGTTTCTAGCAGTGATATTTATAATAGCCAAGATCTGGAAACAGCCCAAATGCCCATCAGTAGATGAGTAGATAAAAAAGATGTGGTACATTTACACAGTGGAATACTATAAAAAGAAGGAACTGTAAAAAAGAAGGAACTCTTACCCTTTGAGACAGCATGGATGAACCTGGAGATTATTAAGCTAAACAAAATAAGCCAATCAGAGAAAGACAAATATCACATGATCTCAGTTATATTTGGAATCTAAAGAAAAAAACAGGTCCAGATACATGGATAAATGAAATGGACTGACAGCTGTCAGAGGTGAGGAGGGCAGAAAGAGATCAAGCAAAGTCATTGTATGCATATATTCATAGCCCATGGACACAGACAATAGTGGGGTGAAAGCCTGGGGTGGAACAGGGGCAGGGTGGAGGGAGACAAAGGTGGGGAAAATGGTGGGCATCTGCAATAGAGTCAACAATCTATACTAATCCACACTAATAAAAGAGAAATATGCAAATTGACCATACCTCCGTAACACCCACCAGCCAATCAGGAGTGAGTATGCAAATTAACCCAACAAAGATGGAGTGGCCGGGTGGGGCAGGACGCCTGCTATAAAGGAAAGGGCGGGTGGGGGGGTGGAGGGAGCTGCAGGAGTGGCGCTCTAGCCTGAGCAAACACTGAAGACTCCGGCTGGAGTGAAGGCGAAAGGCGGCGGCTGGAGTGAAGGCCTGGGTCCCGGGTGCCAGAGGAAAACCAGTGCCAGCAGCCAGGGGAAGGAAGGCCTATTCTTGCACAAATCTTCCTGCAATGGGCCTCTAGTAAAAAATAAAAACAGACTGAAACACTTATCTATTGCATGATTCCATTCATATGAAATTTAGTATCAGGCAAACCTAACTCATGAAGGTAATGTTGGAATAGTGGTTGCCTACAGTAAGGCCTGGGAGGGTTCACAAAGGGACTTCCAGGTTCTATTAATAATATACATATGTCTACGTATATATAGATGTATATAGATATAGATATATATTGTATGTATATCTATATAGATAGATATGGATTGTGATAACAATGGCATTTTACACTGTAAAAATTTATCATACTTCAGTATATGCTTAAGATCTATTTCCTCATATATGCATATTATACACTAGAAGCCCGGCGCATGAAATTCATGCATGGGGGTGGGGGTGTCCCTCAGCCCAGCCTGCACCCTCTCCAATCTAGGACATCCCTCTCACAATCCAGGAATGCTGGCTCCCAACTGATCACCTACTTGCCTTTCTGATTGCCCCTAACCGCTTCTGCCTGCCAGCCTGATTACCCCCTAACCACTCTCCTGCCAACCTGATTGATGTCTAACTGCTCCCTGGCAAGCCCGTTTGCCCCTAACTGCCTTCCCCTGCAGGCCTGGTCACCCCTAACTGCCCTCCCCTGCAGGCCTGGTCACCCCTAACTGCTCTCCCCTGCAGGCCTGGTCCCCCCCAACTGCCTTCCCTTGCAGGCCTGGTCCCTCCCAACTTCCCTCCCTTGCTGGCCATCTTGTGGTGGCCATCTTGTGTCCACATGGGGGGCAGGATCTTTGACCACATGGGGGCAGCCATATTGTGTGTTGGAGTGATGGTCAATCTGCATATTACTCTTTTATTAGATAGGATAGAGGCTGGTTTGCCCTGAAGGGTGTCCCGGATCAGGGTGGGGGTTCCCTTGGGGCATGGGGCGGCCTGGGCAAGAGGCCTGTGGTGGTTTGCAGGCCGGCCATGCCCCCTGGTGACCCAAGCGAAGGCCCTGGTATCTGGGGTTTATTTATTTCTACAATTGAAACTTTGTAGCCTGGAGCGGAGCCAAGCCTTCTGCTTGCTCAGAGGTGGCATCCATTTCTGTTGGGATTTATGTATCTTCTCTAATTAAAACTTTGTAGCCTGGAGTGGAGGCCTGGGCCGGCAAGGGCAGGCAAAAAGCTTGGCTTCCTCCATTGCTGGGGAAACCCAAGCCTCCCTCCTGCTCTCTGTGGCCGTAGCCATCTTGGTTGGGTTTATTTGCATATTTTCTCCTGATTGGCTGGTGGGTGTGGCTGGTGGGCATGGCTGGTGGGTGTAGCAGAGGTACGATCAATTTGCATATTACTCTTTTATTAGATAGGATCATATTTTATTTTTTAAAAATTAGCAACAGGAGTTCCAATTCGACATATAATATTGGACAACAATTGAAAATGTTCTAAATCCTAAAGCTCCTTAAATTATTATAACAAATAAAGTATTTTATTAAAATAATATGGCATATCTAAATACAAAAATATTAACTTGAGGTGGAATTTGAATAAGACATTTTAAAAATATATATATTTTTATTAATTTCAGGGAGGAAGGGGGAGAGAAAGAGAGAAACATCAACGATGAGAGAATCATTGATCGACTGCCTCCTGCACGCCCCTTACTGGGGATTGAGCCCGCAACCTGGGCATGTGCCCTTGACTGGAATCGAACCCAGGACCCTTCAGTTCATAGGCTGATGCTCTATTCACTGAGCCAAACCGGCTAAGACATTTTTATATGAATTTACAGGAAATTTGAAATCAGTAATTATGCATGTATATAAAACATTACTGAATTTTATTCCTGTTTCATGCAGAAAAAAAAGTTTAGCAGTGTGATAGTTTAATTGGAAACACTGTAAAAATGGTTTTTAGTCATACGTAAAATAATAGTTAATGACATTTTAGATTCCATGAAAAACATAAAGAGAATTTAAAGTCCAGTGATATTATAATAAGTCCAGGTATTGGTTTATTTTGTTGCTTTTATAACCCTAGACTCATTGCCTCCTCTTCATGTATGACATAACTCAAAGCAGGCCACAGATTCTTTACAGTAGTAACAGGGATAAAGGGCACATATTTCTTTTAAGGACGCCAATGGACATTGCCTATATTACTTCTGTTCATGTGCCGTTGTCCAGAAATTAGTTGGATTGCTTTTAGGTGCATTCATCAAACATCAAGGAGGCTGATTCATGTAGATTTTGGTTTGCCAGGTGTACCTGCAAAAGACAGGGACATGTATTAAGATGATAAAGGAGAATGGAAATTAGAAGTGTCTGTCACTTTACCAAGTATCAGTGTGCATTTCCAGGAGGGAAACTATCCCTAATTCCTGTCTGATTACTTCTTTCAGATCCCTTTCCACGATCTCTCACTAATGGCAGTGCTTCTGTCAGGGACTCTGTATAGTCTCATACTCCATGGGCTAATTCCTTGGGAGAATTCAGAATATATACTTCATATTATAATTTTCCTCTTTTATGTACCCATGCAGGAACTTTTCCCACTAGTTATCTGAAACATCATAAAATGAAAATGTTATTCTTTACATATTCTTTAGTCTTCATTCAAATGTAATTCAGATTTATTATCTGCTAGAAATAAATGAAAAGGTACACCTTTACTCACAACTTGAACAATAACACAATTCTATTTTCTATGTCTTTAAGGTATTTTGAGCCCAAGTATCACCTTGAATATGTAAATGGCTCATTTTGAAGTACTGTAAATCAATAAGAAATAATTTCATCCAATGGCAATTGTGATATCACTTCTAGACCTTAAGAAAACAGGGAATGTATATCAGAATAAGCTGAGGTGATACACATGACAAATGAAGAGTAATGATTTAGATTTCTAAACAAGAATTACCTACTTGCCAGATGAGTACAAATTTTGTTGCATTAAAATTGATCAATAATAAGAGTCCCTAATTATTTTTTGATAAACAAATTATCCCTGGATACCAAATTTTTAAAACACATCTTATTTTTAGATATTGCAGTTTAAAACTTTAAAGAACATAAATATATTTTTAAAAATATTTTTATTTATTTTTTAGAAAGAGAGGAAGGGAGAAGGAGAGAGAGAGAGAGAAACATCAATGATGAGAGAGAATTATGGATCAGCTGCTTCCTGTACGTCTCCCATCAGGGATCAAGCCTACAACCTGGGCATATGCCCTGACCTGAAATTGAAACAGCAACCTTTTAGGGCATGGACAATGCCCAACCAACTGAGCCACACTGGCCAGGGCCAAAAAAGTAATTTTAATTGATTTGTCATAGTTAGTATTTTTTTTTAAATCTTGAAATTTAAAAAATATGGTTATTCTATAGTATATTAACAAGATTAATTTTAATAATGTAGGATTTTTTTAATGGATTGGTGATTTGTCTTTCTGCTGAGAAAAAAGAAAAGCTGTTCATAACCTTAAATTATGTTAGCTTTAGAAGCAATAAAAATTGTGGGATTTCCTTAATGGCTTCCTTGCCTTGAGTTCTGAAATATTTATGAATCTGAAACATATTACA
This sequence comes from Plecotus auritus, assembly GCF_963455305.1. Taxonomy (NCBI): domain Eukaryota; kingdom Metazoa; phylum Chordata; class Mammalia; order Chiroptera; family Vespertilionidae; genus Plecotus; species Plecotus auritus. The sequence goes on along the minus strand of NC_137773.1, from coordinate 47,189,324 downwards.
CTTTATGTTGAACAATGACTATTAATAGTGTCTGATAAAAAAAGACATCAACTTATTATGGATCATCATTTCAGAGTTGGGTTTATAAAAATATAAATATCAATATTTGTAATACAACTTACTAATGCCTTTCAATTTTTAATTCAATTAAATATGTTTTATTGATTTTATGCTACCTGCCTCAAATTGGGCATGATAAAGTTATACAAGCTACTGAAAAAATGCTTAAGCAGTGTTTATGACCACTGCCTAAAAGACTGTCAATAAGGAATAGTGAGGATATGATGCAGATAAGTTTTAACTTTGTAAATACATATGATATAGACAAAATATATATAGAATGACCTATAAAAATGTTGAAATATTTCTCTACTAGTATAATGCATATCAAGTAGAAAAATCAGAAATAAAAATATAGAGAGATATTTTGAAGGATGCATTGGTAAAAGTTAATGATACATTTAGTAGATACATAAGAAGGCTGAAATGCAAAGATGACTCTGAATTGCAAACATTCAGTATTTAAAAGTTTTTAATAAAAGTATATATATTTCAGTTGTAATATAAGATATAAGATATTACAACACACACACACTGAAAATATTAATACAGTCAATTTAATTTTTTGTGGTAAGACCACGTGAATTTTATTCTTAGCAAATTTCCAATAATCAGTACAGTATTAACTATAGTCATCATACTGCGCATAAGATGTCTAGACTTATTCATCCTACATAACTGCTTCGTACCCTTTGACCAATATCTCCCAATTCCTTCCACCTCCCCACTCAGAACAACCATTCTACTCTGTATTCACCGTTTTTTAGATTCCACGTATAAGTGAGATCGTGCAGTACTTTTCTATGTCTGTTTTATTTCATTTAGCATAATATCCTCCAGTTCATCATATAGTAACAATGGCAGATATTCTCCACATCCTTGCTAACACCTCTTTGGTTTTTAGTTTTAGTTTTAGTTTTTGTTTTCTACAACAGCCATACTAACAGATGAGAGGTGTTATATTGTGGTTTGGATTTGCACTTTCATGATGATTAGTGATATTGAACACTTTTTCATATACTGTTGACCATTTGTATGTTTTCTTTGGAAAATGTATTTTTTGTTTTTTTGTCCATTTTTTTAAATTGGGTTATTTGTTTTTATGCTATTAAGTTATATGAGATTTTTAAAAATATAGCCTAGCTGGTGTGGATCAGTGGTTGAGCATCAACCCAGGAACCAAGAGATCGCTGGTTCAATTCCTGGTCAGGGCACATGCGAAGGTTGCAGGCTTTATATTCAGTAGGGGGTATGCAGAATGCAGCCAATCGATGTTTCTCTCTCAGCTTTGTTTCTGTTTCTATATCTCTATCCCTCTCCTTTCCTCTGTCTCTAAAAAATAAATATAAACATGTTTTTATATATATATATGTATTATTAGATATTATCACCTGATCAGATGTACTGTTTGCAAATAATTTTTTTAGATTTGCCTTATTATTTTGTTGATTGTTTTGATGTGCAGAAACATTTTAGTTTGATGTGGGGTCAACTTGTGTATTCTCATTTTTGTTGCCTATGCATTTGGTATCATATCAAAAATAATTATTGCCAAGGATAATGACAAATGATTTTCCCCCTGTGCTTTTTTGTTTGTTTTTAGGGTTTCAGGTCTTATGTGTAAATTTAATCTATTTTGAATTGATGTTTGTGTATAGTATAAGATAATGGTTAAGTTTCATTCTTTTGCATGTGGATATCCAGTGTTCTCAACACTATTTGTTGAAGACATTATTCTTCACTGTTGTATGATCTTGCTGCTTTTGGGCTCTCAACACTGTTCCAATGGCATGTGTTTTCATTCTGTTACCATACCATTTGATTACTATAGCTTTGAAGGTAATTTAAATTCAGGAAATATGATGACTCCAACTCTATTCTTTTTTTTTTTTTCAATCTTGCTCTGGTTATTTAGTGGTTCCATGCAAATTTTTGGAATTGTTTTTGATATTTGTGGGGGAAAAATGTCATTAGACTTTTGATAGAGTTTGCATTGAATCTGTATATTGCTTTTAGTAGTATAGACATTTTAACAATATTAATTATTCTAATGCATTATCATGGGATGTATTTCTCTTTATTTGTTTGTTCTTCAATATTTTTCATCAGCCCTAGCCAGTTTGGTAGTAGATAGAGCGTCAGCCTGCGGACTGAAAGGTCCCAGGTGTGATTCTGTCAAGGGCACATGCCCGGGTTGCAGGCTCGATCTCCAGTGGGGGACATGCAGGAGGCAGCCATCAAAAATTCTCTCTCATCATTGATGTTTCTATCTCTCTCTCCCTCTCCCTGCCTCTCTTAAATCAATAAAAATATATTTAAAAAATATTTTCATCAATGTTTTATAGTTTTCAGTGTACAGATATTTCAGATCCTTGGTTCAATTTATTATGAAGTATTTTATTCTTTTTATTGCAATTATAAATATGATTATTTTCTTGATGTCTCTTCAGATTATTGGTGAAATAAATACAATTGTATGTTTATTTAGTATCCTAGAACTTTACTGAATTTGCTTATAGTTCTAATAGGTTTTTTCTGTTTAATATTTAGAATTTTCTACATCCTATCTAATAAAGAGGGAGTATGCTAATTGACTGCCACACCCTCAAAGATGGCGGCACCCACAGCCACAAATGGCGGTGCCCAGTCTCCTCAGCCCCACAGGTGTGGCAGGCATGCAGCACAGCCGAGCTCACCCCCAGGCGGGTCTGCCTGCTCTGCGTGCCTGCATCTGGAGTGCCCCAGTCCCCTCAGCCCCCCAGCCGCCCAGGGGCAGCCCAAGGTGCAGGCAACCAGGGCCAGCCAAGGCTTGCGCTGCTGGCAGTGGCAGAAGCAGAGGTGTGATGGGGGCGTTGCTTTCCCCTGATCACTGGGTCGCCTCCCACCCCTGAGGACTCCTGTACTGTGAGAAGGGGCAGGCTGGGCTGAGGGCCTCCCTCTCCAGTGCATGAATTTTCATGCACCGGGCCTCTAGTATAATATAATATTATCTGTAAATAGAGACAATTTTGCTTCTTTATTTCTGAATTTGAATGTCTTTTATTTCTTTTTATTGCCTAATTGCATTGGCCAGGACTTCCAGTATTATGTAAAATAAAAGTGAGAGCCAGTACTTTTGTCTTGTAGAATAATAGATAAAAATGACATTGTTACCTCAATAGATGCAGAAAAATCATTTGGCAAAATCCAACACCTATATGTGGTAAAATCTCTCAACAAAATAACTATAGTTGGAAAATTTTCCAACATAATAAAGGCCATTTAGCAAAAGCTTACAGCCAACTTATAATCAGTGATGAAAGCTTTTGCTCTAAAATCTGGAACTAGAATTTATTACATGTAGAATATTTAAACCATAGGTTAGATCTATAGAAAACATAAAAAAAGACAAGACATAGTGCTTTAGGATAAATGTGGATAAATGTTTGTGGTAAAGAAATGTGATATTGGTGGAAAGAAAATGTGTCATTGTTATTAATAACCCTTGTTTCATATAAATTTTTTTACCATGTATTCATTTCCTATAATAATTAAGGCAACAGTAACTAATCCTCCAAATCTTAAAGCAAAAGCAATTATTTTTTATTTTATTTTATAATGTGAATGCTAGCTGTGGTTTCCTGCAGGGTGATTTAAGGACCCATTCTCCTTTCATACATGGCCTTGCCACCCTTAACACACAGCTATGTTGATTACTATGGGGATTGTTTTTATTCTAGCCAATCAGAAGAGCAGAAAAATGTATGAATAATTATGAATTGGAGGTTTATATGAATAAGGCCTGGAAAGAGGCCACATCACTCTTACTCACATTTCATAGTGTATAACCTAGATTTTTACGCCAAAATGTAAGAGTCTAGCAAGTAAAGTCCACATTTTTAATGTAGGAAAAGAGATACGATTTTGTGTTCAGCTAGCAAGTTATAATCAAGTTCCTAACAATGATCTTAAATGAATCTCCAGTTTGTCATTAGTAGTGTAGGCTATTGGTTGGCTGCCAGCATCCATTTTCTTCCTTTTTCTCTCTAATGCAAAACATATTCATTGTATTTAAGACTCCTCAAGGTTGGCTGTCTCATCCCCAGATTCAGGTTTGATGTGATTAACCTAAGTGTAGCCCGATTCTCCTTGCCAGTGATTAAAACAAAAATAGGCACATGACTCAATTCAGTATAAAGCCAAACGAGCCTCAGAGAGATGGGAGAAAACATGCTCTTAGTGTTCCGGATATCACTGTAGCTGGAAATGACGCCTCCCAACTTCTGCAAGTATTTTTGTTACAGCATTGAGGATGAAGGTGTAAAAGACAACAGCAGAGAATAGTTAGGAGCAATCAGAAAATTGGTGACGTCATTTATTGGGTGAATACACGAAGTCTTCAGCCTCTTTTACTTCTTGACGTACTATCATGCTAGATAATGAATACATTTTATTCCTGAGAATTTGAAATAGTATTTGACAGGCAAGAATGTACTCCTCTCAGATTAAACCAAGAGACATTCCTCTGAGGAGAGTAATTGGTGGGCAACCTCCAGGTGTCCTACTTCAGATCTTCCATGTTGTGAATGCAGATGCACCCTGCCAATGGCTGAGCAAGGTAGGTTTACCAGGGCTTACTCAACACAGGACTCTTCTAAATGGCAATGCTTGTTCTGGGGAAATTTCAGTCTGACTGAGAATTTCTCACATCTGCGACGCTGTCTGAGGTTCCTCCTTCCCAATTATCCTTCCGGGTGTCTCTCCTTTCACAGGTGCCAGACTTGCATCATGATCTGGAGACAGCTTTAGCTTCTGCTTGTCCCAGACATGTTTCTTTTCTTTACCCTCTTGCATGTGGAATTTCATGTTGGCATCTGATTCTCAAAAGACCCAAACTGAGATAATGATCCTTATCCTCAGTAACACAGATATTGAAGACAACAGCATTTACTTATAGTTCTTGATAACTGAATTATCAGTGAAATTTAAAAGATATTTTGAAACCCCTAAGAATATATATGCAATTTCAGGGTCATGAGTACTTGAACTCTCACTACTTGCATGTTCAAATAGACATAAACTTAGTGAGTGTATTCAGATATTAAAAAATGAAGAATTGTAATAAATCATAACATTTGATAGGGGAAAATACTTCCATTGTATATTTATGTTAAATTGATAAAAAACTCATAACTTATAACATATAATATCTTTTCTTTAGCTTGTTGAAGCGATTTATAGCTGGAACATAAGAATGCTTGATGAAACTCAACTGAGTCAACTCAACCATGAAAAATGAAATTACTAGTGGTTATTTCTTCAATTTTATAAAAAGAATAAACTACTATAAAATAAATTTTTAGAAGGAGCTCTGTATCTGCTTAATTTATTCATATTATGTTCATTGCACTTTAAAATTAAATGGCTGCTTTAAAAATAATGCAAAATTAGATATCCAGAGATACTTTCCAGTGGATTACTTGAAAACTGCTTATGAAAGCATCACCACAAGCCACAAATTGAGCCTGTTTTCAGAAACTTGCTCTAGATGAGATGCTCAATGTGAACATTTGCTGAAATGCAGTTTTATGGAGAGGCACTTATTCCCAAGAACTCAAGGAGTAGCCATTTTTGGAAGTAAAAACCATATCGTAAGTTTGTGTATTTTTTAATCAAGTGGGTTTTATTTTAGAAAAACTACTTAGAACAATCTTTTTTAAAAAGGCCTTCATTCTGAAATCTAAGACAAAGCTATATAGACACATTTGATATTGATATATAACTACTTGGTTTAGTTGGTCATCCCTAAGTTAATCAAATTTACTAAAAAGCAGAAAAAAATAAAATGGCAAAACATCCAACATATACGCCCTCGGTATAGCATTCATTCATGTTTCTTGATTCAATTAAATACTACTATATGGTTATCAATTAGTAATTTTTTTATGTACATCATCATCCATTCTAGATTTACTGATTGGCATTACATGGAAAAAATAGCTCTTCCTTCTTCTATTTAAGTATGTAAATAAAGAAAAAAGGCAAGAAACTGCCATTTATATAATACATAATTATATAATTAAGTGATATACATAACAAACCTAAATATGTAATTATCCCAGAACAGGTATTCAAAACACATAAAGTATAAATCATTTAGTTAAAACCAAAAATTATTATATGTAAAAATACAGTATGAGATTTTAACATTTCTTTCTTAATAATCAAAAATTGAACATTGCTAAAAACAAGAAGTCTTGAAAAACACTACTGTACAATTTACCAATTGATATTTATGGAGTAATTAAAGAAATAATAGCAGAATATGCATTTATTTCAAAAGTACAGAGAACATTTGTCATGATGGGCCACATTTTGGTCCCTAAAATGAATCAATTAATTTTTATGAATCTTTGATGAGCAAAGTATTTTCACTTTCCATATGTATCTTACTATCTAATAAAAGAGTAATATGCAAATTGACCATCACGCCAACACACAAGATGGCTGCCCCCATGTGGTCAAAGATGGCTGCCCTCATGTGGACACAAGATGGCCACCACAAGAGGGCCAGCAGGGGAGGGCAGTTGGGAGGGACCAGACCTGCAAGGGAGGGCAGTTGTGGGAGATCAGGCCAGCAGGGGAGGGCAGTTGGGAGGGACCAGGCCTGCAAGGGAGGGCAGTTGGGGGCGACCGGGCCTGCAGGGGAGAGCAGTTAGGGGTAACAAGGCCTGCAGGGAAGGGCAGTTGTGGGGGACAGGGCCTGCAGGGGAGGGCAGTTAGGGTGACCAGGCTGGCAGGGGAAGGCAGTTAGGGGTGACCAGGCCTGCAGGGAAGGGCAGTTAGGGGCAATTAGGCTGGCAGGGGAGTGGTTAAGGGGTGATCAGGCTGGCAGGCAGAAGCAGTGAGGGGCAATCAGGAAGGCAGGCAGGCGAGCAGTTGGGAGCCAGCAGTCCGGGATTGTGAGAGGGATGTCCAACTTGTCCAACTGCCCGTTTAGGCCTGATCCTACTGGGATCAGGCCTAAACGGGCAGTCAGACACCCCTTGAGGGGTCCCAGATTGGAGAGGGTGCAGGCTGGGCTGAGGGATACACACCCTCATGCATGAATTTTGTGCACTGGGCCTCTAATATATATATATATATATATATATATATATATATATATATATATATATATATCAGTAATAAATGCTATTTGGAAAGTATTCAAAGTTTTGAAAATGGCCTTGTAAATTTTTAAATCATCTAAGGTTCAAGTGAGAATCACAAATGAAATCATAGTTTATTTTGAAATGAATTAAAATGAACATATACCACATTAAAAATTCATGGGTGCTTTGAAATAAGTTAGATAGCAATATTTGCTTATATTAATATATCAGTCTGCTTTGCCTGCCATGAAAATATACAACAAATTGGATGGCTTAAGTTACAAAAATATATTTTCTTACAGTTCTGGAGGCAAGAAGTCCCATTTTGAGGTGCCACCTGAATCAGTTCCTACCAACGACTCTCCCTGGAATGCAGACAGTGGCTGTGTCCTCACATGCTTCCTCTGGCCAGGTGTGCAGAGAGGGAGAGCTCTCTGGTCCGCCTTCCTCTTCTTATGAGGACACCAGCCTTATTAGATTAGGGCCTCATCTTTATAACTTATGCAACCCGAAGACCTCCTTAAAGGCCCTATCTTCAAATCCAATCACATTGGGGATTAGGACATCAATATATCATTTTTGGTGGGACACAAGTGCATAACAATTAGAAAATAGACAAAAGAATCATATCAATGACCTCTGCAATTGAAGCCAAAGTAAACAGGGGGATGCTATAATAAAATAAGTTTTTAAAAATCAATAAGAAATTAATACAAGACCAATATAAAATATCAATGAAATAAAAACCTAGATTATTAAAAAATGAAAAAAATCTAATTATATTCATCAATGAGATATGAGAGAAGATAGAAATTACTAACACTAGTAATAAAAGAATATCACTACATTGTAGACTGTATAAAATAATTTTAAGCATATATTTTTTTAAAAATGTATGCATGCAAATACATTTTTGATTAAGTAAACTGCTCAGTGTAGTCAAAGCTAGTGAAGCAACATCTTTTGCGTAGAGTTGCATTCACAACACTGATCTCTCCCTGAAGAGACCTCTTAGTTTTCTATTGATGTTGCAATAAGTTACTACAAATTTAACATCTTAAAACAACACAGATCCATTACCATGCAGTTCTGTAGGCCAGAAATCTGACACTGGTCTCACTAGGCTAAAATCAAAGCATTGATAAGATGTGTTCTTACTGGAGGCTTTAAGAGAGACTCTGCTTCCTTGCCATTCTCAGTTCCTAGTGGCCACCTGCATTCCCTATTCATGATCCCTTCCTTCATCTTCAAAGCTAATGACAGCTGGGTGAGTCCCTTTCATATTTATCCTGCCCCTTCTGTCCTCCCATTTTTCTCATGCTCACTGCATGCAAAAAAGGTTCACAGATTTTAAGGACTCACGTGATTAATTTGGGCCTAACCTAATAATCTAGGATAATGTTCCATAGTATTAAACACACACACACAAAAATACATTTTCAAGAATACATTAAAAAAAATCTGTATTTCAATTTATAATATTATGGATTCTAGAAGTATTGTAGGATAACCACATATATTTTAGAGTAAATAATACAATTAATATTTGAAGTCTAATTTTTATCATCCTATTTGCTTTCATTTTCTAGAGATTAAAATTTTTATCTTGTATTTTATTTTTAAGTAAAGCTCCTAGAATCTTCAACTGTAAAAAGGTTATGTGCAGGAAAATGTGTAAATCAGCTTAATCTTTAGAAATTTTATTAACCAAGTTAGAGTAAAATTACATAAAGGGCAATAATGCATTTTACTTACTTTCTCACATTTTCCTAATGAGCCTTGGAAGTTTATAGAATTATTTTAATTAGGGTTATAAACTTTTACCTGGGCAGGTGATAGGCTAATTACCTAATTTATATGCAAACCAAGCAATTTTCTCTAGGCTCTTTACCACTTTATCTTTCCACTTCATTTTCTCTTATTTTAATTAATTAATACTTGTTTTGTTTTTGTCTTATTTAAATGAATGACTAAAAATTAACCTCAGTACAAACTCTATGTTGATGGTTCCAATAGGTAGTATTTTACCCTCAGTATGTTTTGAGTGAAAGTACCTTTACTATTTTGTGTTTATTTCTATTTATACAAAACATATTATACATTTGAAAAGAACACTATCAACTAGCATAAAGTATTTCAATATTTTTAGTATTACCCTAATAAAGTAATAATAAAATATAATGATGTACATACTTTCTTAATTACATCAGTGGAAAGACTGATAACAAATTCTGTTTTTCTCATTGTCTTCCTTTAGTGATGAAAATACCCTAAATGTACCTATTTTAATTTATTCTGAAATTAGCTCCATGCCTGTAATAAAAATATTGCATAAAATGTTTAATGAATTGAGAAAAAAGCACTAGCACTTGGTTTTGAAAGCTACATAGTTTTAGGGCTGTCATTATAGTATTTTCTGTGCAATTATTATTTGTTGAAAAATTCAGAACAAAGAATGGGCTTTGAATTAAATATACACATAGGTAATCAGATTTAAAATTTTCACTCCATTTCAACAATTTAGGAAATGTAATAGGTATATCACTTTTGCTTGAATTATTTAGATACTTTTCTCCTATAAGAGTAAACTTTCTAGTTCTCTCCTTTGATGAAAAATAATTACAAACACACATAGATACACTCTCACACACAATGAAATCATTGCTCTATCTTCAATAAGATATTTTTATTAGTATTTTGAATAGAATTTAGAAGGGTTTTTTGTTTTGTTTTGTTTTGCTTTTTAACCAAGGCTAAATCAAACCAAGGATGATAATGTAAAGGAGCAATATAATACAAAAATTATCATATTCCTTGGTAGAAAGAAAAATGTGTTCACTTCAAACATCTCAAATAGCAGTTAAATTGTACCACAAAGAGATTAGCTAATTATACTTGAAAACAAAAGTTATACAAACACTATGTAAAGCATTGCCCTTTTCCTCTGTTAGAGGGCATTTATTCATAGACATCCTGTGTGCTTCCTGAGGGGTGAGATTGACCTGAAACCCTATGGACAGCTCTTCACTGTTAAGCTTGCCAACTACTTGTCAAAAATGATTAGTGAGAAATAGAAAAAGAAAAATTTCCCTGTTGATAATAGCAAATAAAAGAGACTGAAATTGTCAACAGGAATCACATTTGTTCAGTAAGAATACTCTGCATTTGATAACTTTTCACTGACCAATCTTTATTTTTACATATTTTAGTGATAACTCATTTAATTTGACAGGTTTGAGATATTAAAAAACAAACAAAAAACTCTGCCAACTCAAATGTGTGAATGCATTGCAATCATTTTTACTATAAACAATAATTTTATTTGAGTTATCCAGGTGAGATGTAGAGATAATTAAATGTGGTTTAATCTTAACAATGCTTTTAGAAATTTACTTGAAGTGTCTTTTGATTCATTATAATCCCAAACAGATTTTATGTAAAAAAATTAAATTAGAACATTTATTACAACTAGATCTTGGCATATATTCTGAATATATTACACTATAAAAGCTAAAGAAAACTGTAAATTTTCCTAAACAGGTTCATAAAAACCTCACATTTCTTATTAAAAAATCAATATTAATGTTGGAGTAATATTTTGATCTATTGTATTCATAAGATTAATGGAATTCTTTAGCTATTATTTTGAATCTTTTCTTATTGGGGTGAGAAAGATAATACAGATTTTCAATACTGGAAAATGTAATGTTTGAACAAATGTGCTTAGTTTTAGATTTATATTGAACTACAATAGATCCATATGTCGCATAAGGTAAAATGTCCTAAATAACTGATATTGATATTGGATTACCATATTTAATAATATTTCATATTAAACATTGAAAATGTATTACCACATTTATTTAAAACCCAGAAAGAAATTAACTCAAGTCCCAAGAGAAATTTAAGTTTCGGTACTCCTTATGCTAATTATCTTAGAAATTCAAATACTAAAGTTTAATCTCCATTTTATTTAAAATGCATCACAAATCCCTAATACAAAAGGATGGACTTCTATTTTTGAAAGTCATCTTTGCCTTTTACTCCTGCTGACTGGTAGACATCCTAACCATTCCTACCACTCAAACACTTTTTAAAAGTTGGCAAAACATTAAAAAAAAAAAAAAAAGCATATTGCTTTAATGCTTCAATGAACAGACAAGGATATAAAACTTACATAGAAATTAAGCCTTGACCTTGAGAGCATGCACTAGTCCTGATAAGGATGAGGTCAGATTCCTTCTTATTCTGAAGGGCAGGGGAACAGAGACAAAGCTCAAGTGTTAACCAAGTTCGAAGGGAAATCCCATTACGTAAGGACTGCATAGAACTATATCCTTCACATGAGGTGAACTGGGAGTAAGCATGTCCTTTTCCTAAAATGTGGTAAACAAAATTGCCTATGTTGGACTTTTAATCTAATTGGATAGAAGTGTATACCATACTTAGTCGGGGATATAGCCCGTCACTCTGTCTCAATTCACAGGATTCCGCTGACACTAGTTTCCACTGTATGATGTCACATAGTAGGGCCTCTTGCTCTCCTACAGAGAGAACACAAATAATATTCAGAAAAGTGTCTGTCCCTGCTATGGATATTACAGGATGTCTCATTCTGATCTATTCATGGGGCACTGGCAGTATTAGTGCATCAGTGTAAATCAGGAGTGTTCCAGGGTTCTAAATTTAGAAGTCCTTAAGATGGAAATAAATGGTTCCTCAGCATCTAGGACAGAGGGCCATTGCCCCACGGTTACTTAGTCCTCCATCAGTACTGAACTACTCAAGAGGCCGTTTGGGGTCATGGTACAACCTCATTCCCAGTGCTGAGTCCTAGCATCATTATTTGTTGGATCTGCACAATTCACTAACACCTCACAATCTTTACAGGCTGACTCTCATACCTTCCTTCTTCGAGAAAAATAATTCACTATAATCTGCTTATTCTAGTTAATAAAACTGCCTCTGAAGTAAGTGCCCCATAAGGTGTACCATCCTTTAATCTTTCATACTGTATTTTTACTGTACCTTTCCTATGATTAGATATGTTTAGACACAAAAATATCACTGTGTTACAGTATTCAGTACCGTACATTCTGTACAGATTTGTAGCTTAGGGGCAAAGGACTATACCATATAGCTTAGGTATGTGGCTATACTAACTAGGTTTGGGTGAGTACACTCTATGATGTCTGCATGATGAAATTGCCTAACAGTGCATTTCTCAGAATGTTTCCCCCTTGTTAAGTGGCATATGACTATATATGTAATATACTTATACTTTCAGAAATGTCTGCTTGCCTTTTGAAATGAAAGGTTAAAACCATTATTTTTATCTTTAGTGAATAGATTTCAAGTTAACTTTTATCTAGTCCTGTAAAAAGATTGACACACAATATGGAAATAATAAAAATATTTACAGAAAAATGTCCATACGGATACATTTTAGGCAGATGATCTAATTAAAATAGTAGCCACCAAACTGTTTATTTCATGATCTCTATTATTTGCCATTTAATCTGCATCTATTCTAATCTCTATCTGTAATGTTTTTCAGTATAACAGATTATTTCAATTTATAAATCTATTGTTAGTAACCTGCTGCCAGCTAAATCATGAAAATTATTTATGTGTTCTGAAAGGATTAGTTTTTTCAAGCTGCTTCCCATCAAAAATTGATGAGGGTTAATGAAGATTTAATAACTTATTCTGTAATAAAAATCAATGTAGGAATCCTGACATACGAGCTCTATAGTTAAAAAATACTTAAGTCTTATTCTCAGATTTTTAATAGTTCTAAGCACTCTTTCTATACTAGGATATTTAAACAATTTGTCTAATATTTGAAAAATATTCTCTTACTCTACTTTAGATGATACATAGCCCGATATGACAGATACAGAATTCCTTAAATAAATTTACAATCTAATTCTTTTTTTTTTAAAGGAAAGCTTTGTGAAGTGATTTTCAAATATTCTGAATTTAAATGTTTTTATTTCTATTGGTTCCGAACATACTGAAAATATTGCCTGAACACTTGGTACTGGTTTGTGAGTTAAAGAATATTTAACATTGTTGTAAAATGCTGTATTCAAGATGTTTGGGGAACAGTTCAATTTATGCTAAAAATTATAAAGAGAGGGAAATGAGAGATATAGGGTAGGATTAAATAACAACCATGATAATGGGGTTCAAATATATGGTGACAAAAGATTTGACTTTGACTTTGGAAGATGGGCACACAATGATGTATCATAGACTTGCACACTTAAAATCTACATAATCATATTAACCCCTGACACCCCAATGAATTTAATTTAAAACAATAACAAAATAAATCTGCAAATTGTAGATTGATTTGTAAAATTTATGAATATTTGTCCTACAGTGTATCATTGTTTAATTCATTTAGTTATTATTCTGAAATATTTTTTCATGCAAAATACTTCCCTTTTGTCTTTTCAAATTGAATTTGGCAAGCACACCACAAACCAAATGCAAAAACTATGGATAACATAAGTTAATTTTGACAATTTGTTGAAACACTTTATCTTTTGTGTATATTTCAAATTGTATAATAAAAAAGAAATAAAATGACTAAATATACATAAAGGTGTTACAGATTGTATTCCACATTTTCTTTCTTTCAATATACTTTGCAGATATAGCCATTCCAAATTACTATTTCACAAACTAAGATGATTCTCAGTAGGGTAGCTTTACCTCATGTTGTTTTCATCAAAGGGAGCTTAGTTTATATTTTCCCGTCTGAATATTGCCATTACATTACTAATTTACACATTGGGAAAAGGGTCAAGAGTATTCCAAATTTTGATGACATGATATTAACCTGAAAAGGGAATGTTAATAACTGATGAAATATATCCACAGTAGTTCACCATCAAGATAGTTTAAATTCATGTATTTTGATTAAAAAAAAATTTACCTGATATTGTTGAATTGTCCTACAAATCAAGTTTTTGTATATTAATATTCATTATTAGAGAAGGTAAAATATAGTTTATATAACACCATATAAGTAAAGTGGAATTTATGGAAAGAGTATATATTAAAATAATATTACCTGGGTAAAATGATATTCAAAATAATAGAAAAATTTATTGAAAAATCCTATATAATAAAAGGCTAATATGCAAATCGACTGAACGGCGAAACAGCCAGTTACTATGATGCACACTGACCACCAGGGGGCAGGTGCTCAATGCAGGAGCTGCCCCCTGGTGGTCAGTGCACTCCCACAGGGGGAGCACCGCTCAGCCAGAAGCTGGGCTCATGGCTGTCAAGCACAGTGGTGCTGGTGGGAGCCTCTCCTGCCTCCTCAGCAGCACTAAGGATGTCCGACTGATGGTTTAGGACCTAAGCCATCAGTCAGACATCCCCCAAGGGCTCCTGGACTGAGAGAGGGCACAGGCCGGGCTGAGGGACGTGCCCCCGAGTGTATGAATTTTGTGTACCAGGCCTCTAGTAATTAAGTAAAATAATGTATTATAATGCTTTTGTATGATAACTAAAATATAAATTAAGGAAATGGTTTTGAAATGGTTTTGAAAGTCATCATCATTCAAACTATATACATAGTGTTATACTAAAAATACTATTTTTATTAATATTTCTGAAAATGAATAGTTTTGTCTAATCCATTCTAAGGTTTTGTCTTAATATAGTGTATTGCTGTCTTATTCTAAAATATGAGTATATTTTTAGCCATTGATAAAATATCTACCTACCTTTCTTATTCTAAGTTTTGTAATTCTGTACAGTAAGTTTTTTTTTAATTTTATAACTTATTAAAAATGCAAATAGAATCTGGATATAGTTATTTTCTACTGTTTAGTGAATTAGGTCTTAATAAGTGGTACAAATATCTAAAATAAAAAAGATTCAAAAATATGTATATTAAGTTCATCAGCCTAATCTCACAGAGATATTTATGAATATCATTTTTATACCTCATAAAACATATTTTCAATGATAAAATATAAGGTCATTGGGAGGTTATGAAAATAATATTTTCCAACAAAATATTATATATTTTTAGGTGTCTTCAGTTATAAAAATCAGGATGTAGTTACATGACATTGAATGAAAAATAAAAAGTACTATTTCATATATAAATAGATTAACATTCAAGCGTGTTGTTTTTGTTGGTGTAATAATATAGTAGAATATGCTGCTTTATTTTGGGCATCTTTGATAATATGGAGTTAACATTTTGAGAATGACAGAGAAACAATTAGAAACTCAGTTCATAGAAGAGTATGAATAAAGAAAATAAATAGAGCAGAGATCAATATTGGATAGATGCACAATTGAAATGATACTTGCAAACAAGAGATGAAAATTGCAGAAAACACTATGGCAGATCATCCATTTCTTTGAATGGTGAAAGTAATTACTAGTGTGTTTTGACAACTGAAATGAAAAATCAGACCCAGGTGGAGATGCACACCAGTAACACTACCTACCCGTATTATTTTACTCAGTTGTAGGAATACATGAGAAAGTAAATAGTTATCCCTTAAAATTCCTTTTTTCCTAAAACGGAAAGGAACACCATTGCTTTTTTTTTTCATTTTCTTCCTCACATGTTCTTTTGTTTTCTCATAGAAACCAGTTTTCTTTTCAAAATAAGTGTTTACTATACTGTCCATTTGGAGTCACAGATGCAATGTCTTAATGCAAGTATATATTCCCCCATCAAACAGCACAGGCCACTAATCTCCAGGTGTGCTACCGGAGAGTTGTTTTTGTTTTTGTTTTTGTTTTTGTTTTTGTTTTTGTGTAGCTCTACAAATACATCATGACAACTAGAAACATTACTCTGGGAAATTGTTACAAAATGAACATCTGTCACTTTTAGAAAGTAAATAGAAAAGTATTAACAAATAAAAGAGCTGAATATCAGATTAGATGGAGGATGAAAGTAGAACTTACAATTTCTAAAATTTTGAAACGAAGGCAAGTTGAAAGCACAACTGTATTATCATTTACAAAAATGTCTCTGCAGTCTGCAGAGCAAGCAATTATGTTGCCATTTAATTCCCAAGCAACTTAGAAACATTTGTTTTCCAACCATCCCTTGAATGGGTCTCACCAGCTGAGCTGGTGGCCAAATTGTTTATTTCTCCCCATGAAGAGTTTTCCCTTATTATCCCCTTTTATTTTCTCTAGATGCTGTGCACACTTTCAAATCTGAACTCACATTTGACCTTTTGTCAACTCCTTTCCAAACAAATCTGTTCTTAATATTCCCAGATATAATTCCCTCTATCTTCCACCTTTTATCTAAGCATTCCCTCAAATACCTGCTTAAATTGGATTCTGGCTTCTTCCATATAATCCTTGATACAATTTTCTGTTCCTTCAACATTCTGGCTTTTTTTTTTTTTTCCCCTGAAAACACTTTTCCTCCAGATTTTATCTATTTCTGCTCATCTCAATATTTATGTCTAATATAAATATTTTCATCTGCTTTTATATAAGGTTGGTCTCTTCACCTGTGATTTTTAAAATCTTTATCTTGGCAACATACTTATTTCCTTTTCTAAAAAAGAATGTTTCATTAAAAATGTCTATTTTGGCCCTAGCCAGTTGGCTCAGTGGATAGAGTGTCAGTCCTTGGACTAAAGGGTCCCGGGTTCGATTCTGATCAAGGGCAGGTACCTCTGTTGCAGGCTTGATCCCCCGCCCTGGTTGACCCTGTGCCGGATGCAACCAATCAATGGATGTGTCTCTCTCACATGATGTCTCTTCTCTCTACCTCCCTTTCACCCTCTCTAAAACTCAATAGAAAGCCCTAGCTCGGTGGTCGGCAAACTCATTAGTCAACAGAGCCAAATATCAACAGTACAACAATTGAAATTTCTTTTGAGAGCCAAAAACCAACTTCTGCGCATGGGCCACAAAGTTTCAATCGCACTGTAAGTGTGCACCCGCATGTGGTATTTTATGGAAGAGCCACACTCAAGGGGCCAAAGAGCCGCATGTGGCTCGCGAGCCGCAGTTTGCGGCCACTGCCCTAGCTGGTTTGGCTCAGTAGACAGCATCGGCCTGTGGGGCTCGATTCCAATCAAGGGCACATGCTGGGGTTGCAGGCTTGATCCCCAGTAGGGGAAGGAAGCAGCCTATCAATGATTCTCATCATTGATGTTTCTATCTCTCTCTCCATCTCCCTTCCTCTCTAAAATCAATAAAAATATATATTAAAAGAAATATCCTTGGATGAGGATTAACCAAAAAAAAAAGTCTGTTTTGAACTAAAGTGTTTATTTTCTTAAAAATTGATTCTTAAAATGTAGTGTCAATGGAAGTATATATGATATTTGCATATTAATACACTTCTATAGAAAATATTCTAGCATTTGGATAGGTAGTATGTGATATTTCTACAACTCTAAAATAGCAAACTTAAGTTTTAAAAAGAGTTAATGTATATTTAATAAATTAAAATCAAGATAATATATCTGCTATTAAGGAAAAAATGAATTATTGAAATATTTTAATACATTTGTTATTGTTTTAGTATTATAGATATCAACAATGGGAGAATTATTGAAATCCTAGCCAGCTATGAGTAAGGAAAAGTCTATGTCCATTTTCCACTTCTATCTTCTTTTCTTTTGAACACTTTGATACTGTTTACTTATATCATGATGTTCATAACCCAAAACATCTGTGCAGAAATGACAATCTTCACTTTATTGGTGGGTTAATGTCAGTTAAAGAGTCTACTCAGCCTCTTAATCTGCATTGTTCAAAGCTTGTTCAAAGCTTCAATTAACTAACCCAACCAGCCTAGTCTCTCACTCCTGCACATATTAGCATTTAGAAATACCTTCTATATGTCCAGCAGCAACCAGCCACAACTGACTACTAACCAGGAAATAACTTAAATATTATTTTCCATTGAGTTCCAAATTGTAGTGCCCCTCAGCTAAGTAAGGTATCTTTGAAAATACTATATGAATCTTTTATGCCATGTCACATTTTGCAGTGAATGAGGTATCATACCTTCTTTTTTGGTTATAATAAGGGAGGAGAAAATTTCAAGAGAAAACAAGTTTCATGTAATGTAGAATTTTTATTATTATGTATGATATAATTATATATAATATATGAAAGTATATCATGTTATATATCACAAGTATGTATCATATTTATATATACAATATAATATGTGTGTATATTCATTATATATCGTACTAGAGGCCCGGTGCATGAAATTTGTGCATGTGGGTGGGGGTGTCCCTCAGCCCAGCCTGCACCCTCTCCAATCTGGGACCCCTTGAGGGATGTGGTCGGACATCCTTCTCACAATCGAGGACTGCTGGCTCCCAACCGCTCGCCTGCCTCTGCCTGATTGCCCCTAACTGCCCTCCCCTGCCAGCCTGATCACCCCTCACTGCCCTCCCAGCTGGCCTGATTGCCCACACCTGCCCTCCCCTGCATGCTTGGTCCCCTCCCACCAAATGCCCTCCCCTGCTGACTTGGTTTCCCCCAACTGCCCTCCTCTCTGGGCCTGGTCTCCCCCAACTGCCCTCCTCTCCCGGCCTGGTCTCCCCCAACTGCCCTCCTATGCTGGCCTGATCACCCCTAACTGCCCAGAACTGCCCTCCCTTGCAGGCCTGGTCCCTCCCAACTGCCCTCCCCTGCTGGCCATCTGTGGCGGCCATCTTGTGTCCACATGGGGGCAGCCATCTTGTGCCTTGGAGTGATGGCCAATTTGCATATTACTCTTTTATTAGGTAGGATACATTACTATCCATCAATGTCCTAACTATATTTACTCAAGCATTCTTATATTTGTCTATGAAATGTTTAAATTAATGACATTTCTATTTATTATAACCAGATCTTCTAAAACTTAAGCTATATATATGTATGATTTTTGATCAGATTAAATATGGTATATATCTCATTTCTATAGCTATGAATGTTAATAATTTGGTATTTCCAATCAAACATTTATCTTTTTACTCTTGGAAACTAATTCTAAATTATTTTTGAGCTTTAAGAGTGTGCAGTAAGTGATGAATCTAATATTATTTTGTTCAATCTATATATAATTTGAGCTCAATTATATTAATGAAATAAGTTTATTTCCACATGTAACTTGAATTGTGAGATATTCAGGTACCTATTTATATCAATGACTAAGTGAAATATATGTGTTAATCAGAGATATAAAGAAAGACATTATGAAACATTGCAATGATAAATATTTAGGGTAAGAAAGCAGTTTACAATTGTCTTTTTCAGTTTCCATGATGTAGATAGCTAATGACATTGTATACACACTGAGATTTATATATATATAGATAGATATTCAGATTCTGACCCCATACATTTTACCATATGACCAAGTTTTTTAATAGAAAGTGTTATTAAATATGCCTCCTTACCTCCAAAGCATTTTATAATTGAACTAACTTATTTCATTGTTAAAACCTTCTAGCATTTTGATACAACTCTAGGATTAAGATTTGAAAGTATTTCCACATCTTACTGCAGAAAAATCTATCTTTTGAAAAAATTTAGAACACCCTTTTCAAATCCACTAAGGACAGGTTCATGCCTTACAGGTTGAAAAGTTTAATTCTCTAAGTTAATTATCATTTTAATTTTCTGCCTAAAATAAAAGGCTGTTCATATCTTTAGGTACAGTGTTTGACATGCCTGTCCTAAATTATATATTCTAAATAATTATGTTAAATATGAAAATTCAGACAAAGAGATTACTCTTTTATTAGCTTCAACCTATTTCATTGATACTTTCCCTATTTTAGGCTTCCTCCGTGGGTGCAAAAAGTAAATTTTTGTTTGAGGTGTTTAAAATATTTGAAAATTATCCTTAAGTTTGTCAGGCTTTTCTGCTATTATCATGATTTAACAAGTGCTATATAGTCTGTCTCTTAGTTATCTGAAGCATGTGCTATCTCTAACCTAAAACATTTCATGTCTTAAAAGTCGAGTTACAAAAGAACAGTCAAACCATGCAAAGATGTGATATTTAGAATACCATTTATAAAATAATGTAAGATAATTTAGCTTATAAAACAACTACTTGAAACATAATGTTTCAAGTAAATACTTAAATCTAATTTGCAACTTTCTTATGCTTTGGAAATTTTACAACCACTAAAGCTAACAGATGAAGAGAATGGAATCAGAATATTCAAAATTTGGGAAAATTTATTATAAATTTTGAATAATTTGCAACAGAAAAAATAGTGCTTATTTCATTTTATATCACTTTCCCAAGCCCAAGTGAATATTTTACCAAGTAAAAAAGTAAGGAAAAATATAAATAAAGCAACAGCACTGAATGAAAGCAAAAAATGTAAAAAAAAAAAAAAAAAAAAGCTGAAAGGACATATGCTCCCCTATGTTCATAGCAGCACAATTAACAATAGCTAAGATTTGGAAACAGCCTAAGTGCCCATCAGCAGAAGAGTGGATTAAAAAACTGTGGTACATCTACACAACGGAATACTATGCTGCGGTAAAAAAGAAGGAACTTATACCATTTGCAGCAGCATGGATGGAACTGGAGAGCGTTATGCTAGGTGAAATAAGCCGGTTGGAGAAAGATAAATATCACATGATCTCACTCATATGTGGGATATAGTGAACAACATAAACTGATGAACAAAAATAGATCCAGAGACAAAGAAACACTGAATAGACTATCCAACTCAGAGAGAAAGTGCGGGGTGGGGTAAGAGATCAACGAAAGGACTTGTATGCATGCATATTAGCATAACCAATGGACACAGACACTGGGGCGGTGAGGGCTTATCCTGGGGGTCAGGAGTGGCAGGCGGGGGAGGTCAATTGGGAAAAAAGGATACATATGTAATACTTTAAACAATAAAAAAAATTTTTTAAGTAAATAAATTAAACTCTCCAACCAGAGAAAAAATAAAACAACCTATAGTTAAATGTATTGTGAATTCAAAACTATAAAAATATTTAATTATTTCAGCTAGTTTGCAATGAAGGCTTCTCATTTTTCTCCTCATATAACCTGTCTTCCATATCTCTCCAAGAAGAGCTCTGAAACTGAAATTCTAACTCAGTGAGCTATACTTTTAATGTTCTCATCCCAAGTGGATTCGAAGCCTCCATAATAACTCCAAAGCTACAGTGCAGAGTGAACAACGAAATTGGAGGGTTCTCATCCCGATTGTAGAATTAGGCCAAGCACCTAGATAAGCAAACGTATCTACTCTCCATCAGAGAGAACTGAATATTTAAATATTTCAGTTTGTGTAACAGCATGTCGCTAGGTATGGTATTTTGAAAAACATTTTAAAAATACCTTCAAAGTATCAAATTTGAGGTCAAATAACATATGTGACTCAGTTTGGAATGGGTCAAATCAAATAATGTATAAAACAATACATCATAAGTTACTAAGCAATTTAAAATGGAAATAGATACCTTTAATTCTATTTTATATAGATAACAGTTATTTAATTCCCTTTCTCAGAAAAAACAACAACATTTCTTTAGAAAGCAATCAACCATATGAAAGAATCACTCATAATATTAGCAGTAATGGCTCCTAAGAATATACCAGTAAGAATAAAACTAATTGAACTTGCACCATCACATTCTCAAAAGCTAGGCATAATCCCATTATTCTTACTTTTATTTTATTTATTTTTTTAATATATTTTATTGATTTTTTACAGAGAGGAAGGAAGAGGGATAGATAGTCAGAAACATCGATGAGAGAGAAACATCGATCAGCTGCCTCCTGCACACCTCCCACTGGGGATGTGCCCGCAACCAAGTTACATGCCCTTGACCGGAATCGAACCCGGGACCTTTCAGTCCGCAGGCCGACGCTCTATCCACTGAGCCAAACCGGTTTTGGCCCCATTATTCTTACTTTTATAAGCATAGTCCAGTTATAAACATAGCAGCATTCATAAAAAGAGTATTAAAACATTAAGGTGACAATATATTGAACAAAATTCTTAAGGAAAAACAGGAACAAACCAATTTTCTGCATACTATATTGGCCCTTTAATAAAAAAAATGTTTTCTAATTAATATTTCATTTTCCTTTGGGACAAGTACATAATGCAGTCATCAATTTGCTTAGATTCTGGAATACCATTCATTTATGTACATATTTTCTCTATTCAAATTTACTCTTTATATAACTTGTCAATTTGCATATATTAAATCATCATGCATAATTTATCATATCTTGAATGTTTATTAATGAAAGTCCTATTCTAAAATTTTTAAATGCTCTTAAATTTTAAACACTCAAATATTTAAAAACTGAAAACTCAGCAATTGAGTTTTAAAATATTATTTTATGAAATAAGTATTCAATTATAAATGTTAGCTGTGTTCTATCACTATGACTATTGGGATGGATGATGATTAGTTATTAAAGCTCGTTTGTTAATACACATATTTTTTAAAATAATAAGTGGAATATTCTGTTCAGTCAGTTTAGTAAAATTCTTCTACCCTTTGAAATCTGTTAGTAATTTTCATCCATTGACCCTCCACTGTATTGTTTGCTATACAACCCCAGCTGCCTTTGTGTATATAGAGTTGAGTGTGAGCTGTTACTCTTATTAGGATTATCTTGACACTTACCACAATAGTCCTGAATAGAGTGTTCCTTACCATTTTAATGAGTGTCAGAATAAGTTTCCTTTAACAGAACCTACAAAGTATTGGTTAACTATTAAACTACTCCAATATGACCTTCAGAGATTTTCTCAAGTAAAATTCATTCTCATATTGTGAAGGTATGTTTACTTTGTGTATACCTGGTAAAGCAAAATATTTTAATTCTTATGAGAAACTCTTTCTGAACCATGTTACATGGCTCTAACCCTTCTGTCTAAATCTCTCATTGAACCCTATTTGAATTAATAAATCAAATTGAGTCTGTAGTATTTATCCCACTCTGTGTGAATTAATCGAGGTAAATATTGGATGCTAAAACAAACCTGGACATTCAGACCTTCATAAAAAAGGTACTTTTACTACAAATCTTTCTCAAATCTGACTCATATCAATTGAGAGTATTCCAAGTAATTATTAAACTAATTTATTTGAACAAATATAGAAAGTATTATCTTTGTGTATTTACCCATTTGATTACATTCCTAGAAGTTTGGAGATTGAATTACTTCTTTTCATTGAATTTCAGTTTCTGGTTTAGCAAAAAATAGTAGTTGTTCAGTACTATGAATATTTCTGCCATGAAAAAGACATTCTGAATTACTTAGCACATATTTTCTTTACAAGCAACATTTCATACTCCACATCCAACCCATGAACACTGGTCTTTAGGACATAGGTTATTGCCTCAATAAACCACGTGCAGGCTACTCTTCAGGCAGGGATCCTTGAAAGCTTTATAAATGTTTATCCTGCTTCTCACCATTTCCTGGGGTCCATTTTCCTTCTAGTAGAGTCATCTTACACCATAGATCAAATAACATCACACTTTTGCTCATAACTTAATAACAGTTTCTTTCTCAGAGTAAAGCCTAAAACTCTGTCCCTGCTTATGAATCCCCACATTTTTTCAGTCTCTGCCACCCACTTCTGCTCTTGCCACTGCCCACATCGCTCTGGTCTTTCTCTCCTCAATATCCTCCTAATATTCCTTGAGAACTCCAAGCTTCTCCCACCTTAGAAACTTCACTTGGCCCTTCTGTCGCAGAGCAGCAATGCTGTAGACACCAGCAATGCACCCTCCCTTGTGTCGGCTCAGCTGACTCCTTCTCACAGGGAACCTCCCTCTGCCTACCTGCTCACCAGCACTCTTAGCCTGCTTTCAAATTTCTCTCTAGAACTTACCCGCATCTTAAAAACTTCACTTTCCTTTTTCTTTTAAATATTACTTTCTCTCCCAAGAAGAAATCATGGAGGCTCTTTAGTCAGGAACTTTCCTTTTTCTCTTTGTTCACTATCTCACCCCAGCATGAAGATACATTTCTGGCAGAGAGTCACTGATTAATAAGCATTTGTTGTCACTGCATAATTTCATCCTTAGTTTGTCTACTGCAAATTCATTACTTTGAAGTCGATGACAAAACACAAAAGTCAAATTTCTCTTTTTTACTTTTTAATTTTGAGCAAATATTTACTGAGAATTTCATCTGTACCAGGCAGACTGCTAAGCTTTTACGTTCATTAGCCCTATTTCTCTTCTGAGGTAGATATTTACTGTATCATTCAGGGCGTAGCCAGGAAAACAGAAACCGCTGTGGGACTTATAAACAATCTGATTTTAATACAGAGAAAAAGTTATGCAGGTGTTTAAAAGATCGGAGAAACGAAAAGTGGAGAGAATGATAACACCCAGTGATTAGCACCAACAGGACACAGGCACTTCTCTAGCGGTGGGAGGGGCAATGGGAGCAAGTGAGGGCCAGAGTCAAGATGAGGGGCCATTGCATGGTGGAAAAGCTGCCTAGTGAGAGGTGGGGCCAGGGAGAGAACTTGACCTCTGACACAGATGCCATTAGAATCAGAAAAAGACAAGCACACAAACAAACACACAAACAAAACCGCAGGAGAGTTGGCCCACCTCCTCGCCTAGTCCCCCATTCTAACACTCGGCTTTTGCCTTTCTTTGTCTCAACCTACCCAGACACCAGATGTCAAGGAAGCCTAGGAAATTCCATTTTCTTGACAATGAATTGTATTTTTTTAATGGAACTGTTGATGAATGGATCTGGAGCAAACCAAATTTGATCTTTATATGAACGATGTCATACCATTTACAGATTAGAAAATTTAAACCAGAGAAGTGAAGTAACTTGTGAAGATCCTACAGTGTTTTAAGGACTGAACTGGAATTGCAAAGTAAGGCTGTCAGACTCCAAATCCTTCAGTTGTTGCCACTAATGACATTTTTAAGGTAAAAACAAAAACAAATAAAGACCGGCTTGGCTCAGCAGTTTAGCATAAACCTAAGAACCAAGAGGTCACAGTTGATTCCTGGTCAGGGCACATACCCAGGCTTGATCCCCAGTAGGGGGCATGCAGGAGGCAGCCCATCAACGATTCTCACTATTGATCTCTCTCTCTCTCTCTCTCTCTCTCTCTCTCTCTCTCTCTCTCTTGCTCTCTTTCTTTCCCTTTCTTTCTTAAATCAATAAAAATATATTAAAAAACAAACAAACAAACAAAAGCAACTTTAGTTTTCTCTAAATAGACTTAGTATTTTTTTTATCACCAAAAACATATATATGTTTGTGGTGTGTCTGTATGAAAAATGCATTAACCTTAAATCAAACAGTTATCAAGAAAGAAAGACTGATTTTTCCAGTAAGGGCTGGTAGTATACACCAAGGCACATTTTCAAGCAGGACAGTGATCCTATCTATTAAGGCCCACCATACAGTCCAGAACAGATTGCCTGGCAAACAGTAGGAGCTCAACAAATGTCTTTTAATTATGGCATCAAGGGCATGACAATCCCAAAACAGTTTTGTGCACCTCAGATTGAACAAGTGTTGTGACAGTTGTGATTGTTCCTATAACTCATGTATGGAATTGAGTTTTTAGTGGGACTAACCCTGGGTTTTCACTTCCATTTGTCCTTTGTAACATTTACTTACTACAGACTCTGTGCTCTTGCTAAACTTGTCTGTTAGAGTTTTGAAAAGTTTATTTGCCCTACAGATCAACCATGGATACAGTGTTTTATTCAACATTATTAGAAAGATTCCTCATGCCATTACTTTTACACAAATACTTATTACAAGTATACAGATTCATTAAGTAGATACTTATCTGTTGAATCATAAAAATGATTTCAGAAAATTTTGAAGTTATATGGTCTGCTTTCTATACCCATAATCCACACAACTAAGTAATTTATAAAAATCCATAAAATAGGAAATTAACTTAAAGGTCACGGGGCTCTCAGAAGACTAAATGACCTTTGATGCGTTAAATCACTGAAGTTTTTCTTTTTCAGGTTTTGCTTAATATATTATGCATCACTTCTCTCAAGATATTTCTTGTAAAAATTAAAACAAAAAGCCCAGAATGAAGCATTATAAAATATATAAAGTTTTAAAGACTTTCATAATTGGGTGAATACTTAAAGCACTTCACTGGGAATCGAATTAGTAGATAAAAGGACATTTATCTTAAAATGATAGCACATTTTCTGCTTATTTAAAATAGGTATAGATAGGGATTCTGAGAAAAAGAATGATAAAGAGAAAATCACAGTAGAAAAATTCTTTACCGATCAAATCACAGATAAAAAAGATTAAAAAA
Organism: Plecotus auritus; assembly: GCF_963455305.1. Classification (NCBI taxonomy): domain Eukaryota; kingdom Metazoa; phylum Chordata; class Mammalia; order Chiroptera; family Vespertilionidae; genus Plecotus; species Plecotus auritus. The sequence continues at coordinate 47,162,829 of NC_137773.1, read as the reverse complement.
AAATTTTAATAATGTTCTTATCTTGAGTGTGAAAAGACCATCACCATGTATAAAAGGCCAATTTCATGTCAAGGGCACTCCTGGCTTTGGTCTAAGCTGAAGTTCCGAGTAGGGATTTTTGGGAGAGATTCTGCTCTGTTAACACGTTGTATTAATCTTTTTCTAATATACCCATCACAAAATTGCAAAGCAAAATGTATGCTAGGCATTTCTCTACCTGCCATGTTTCTAGGAGCGTATGTCCTTATCTTATAACATCTGGCTGCTCTGTGGTGTCCACTAAATCCCTGCCGAGATCTGGAATCAGTTCCTCATGTGGGATTGCCTCTTCATCACCTTCAAATTAGTTCTGCAAGGTATTATATTTTTGAGGGATATATTCTTTATAGTTTAAACATATAAATATATGCTTATTTTTCTTTTAGTTAAATACCTAGGAATGGAATGACTGGCTCATGATAGGTGTTACTTTCTAAGAAATATAAGTATACTCCTGTGCCCCCTAATATCTTATGAAAATATTTTAAACTCAATAAATATATTCCTGTAAAAACTTTAAAAGGACAAAATCCAATGCTATTTATTCACAGCTACATATGTATTCATTCAAATATTAATTGGATTCACAATTATTGCCTGCATATCATGTGCCGGGTATTCTTCCACACCCTGGGGATACAGCAGGGCACAAAACAGACAAATCTTTGCCTTCATGGAGCAAATAAAAAATTCCCTTTAAGTCAAGGACACTGGGCTGCACTGGAGGTGGGGGGTGGAGAGAAGATAGGTTGCTATTTTATATAAGGAAAGCAGAGAAGGCTTTTAGGATAAGGCGGCATATTAACACAGACATGAAGGATATAAATGAGTGACTGTAAGACGTATCTACAAATGATCAATCTTAGGAAGCAGTAAATGTGTATGCTAAGGGGCAAAAATGTTCTTAATGGATTTAAGAAAAACAAGGAGCTATGTATGGCTAGAATGGGATGAGCAGCATAGAGAGTATTAATAGACAAAGTCCGAGGACAGTGGGTCAGATAATTTAGGAACTTGTAACCCATATTAAAGGGTTTGATTTTCCTTTGAGTGAGATTCACAAATTGGAGACTTCAACCAGGGGAACAATTTAACTTATGTATTTAAAATATCACTTTGAGAGCTGCATTTAGCATATAGACTATAAAATGGAAGCAGGTAAAGAGGCTATTGAAGATATCCAGTCATGGATAATGCTGTCAAAGACCAGTAGTAAAATTGACTTATTGTCATAGGTGAGAACTGGCCAGTTATCTTGATATATATTGAAGGCTACACTAAGCAAATAATCAAAAATGGATGCTATGCAGTGTGAGAGAATAAGAAAAGACAAGATTGACTCCATGATTTTTTTATAGAGCAACATGAAGGATGAGGTTTACATTTATTGAGATAGGAACAATTCTGGGCTATGTTAAGATAATTTTAAGGTGTGGGGCTTGTGTGGAAATCACAGGTTTGATTCGGGATTTGTGGTGTTAGAGATATATTTTGAAACCCATGTGGAGAGGGTTAGCAATTGTTGGTGTTTGATTATAAATATACTAGAGGCCCAGTGCACCAGATTCCCTCAGCCTGGCCTGTGCCCTCTCCCAGTCCCGGACCCTTCAGGGGCTGTCTGCCTGTCGGCTTAGGCCTAATCGGGCCTTAGCCGGCAGTCAGTCAGACATCCCTCTCACAGTCTGGGGCTCTCATAGTCCAGGACCCTTCGCTCCTTACCATACACTACCACCGCTTCACTCACCAGCCGTGAGCCTGGCTTCTGGCTGAGCGGTGCTCCCCCTGTGGGGGCATACTGACCACCAGGGAGCAGCTCCTGCATTGAGCATCTGCCCCTGGTGGTCAGTGAGTGTCATAGCAACCAGTCATTTTGCTGTTCAGTTGATTTGCATATTAGTCTTTTATTTTATAGGATGTTAACTAATGTAGAAGTCTCAGGTGGTTAGGAGTATTTTGTGATAGTCACATGTAGATAAATCATTTTAAAGACATGCAACTGAATGAAACATGTAAGTGAACTTATATGGAGCAGAACAAATATGTAAAGATTGAAACTTGCATAAATGAATGTTGAAAGGTGAAGAAACTGATGATAAAATAATAGCAGAGTGGTTTTTAAGAAGACAATTGCAGCCCTAACCGGTTTGGCTCAGTGAATAGAGTGTCGGCCTGCGGACTCAAGGGTCCCAGGTTCGATTCCAGTCAAGGGCATGTACCTTCATTGCAGGCACATCCCCAGTGGGGGGTGTGCTGGAGGCAACTGATTGATGTTTCTCTCTCATCAATGTTTCTAACTCTCTATCCCTCTCCCTTCCTCTCTGTAAAAAAATCAATAAAATGTATTTTAAAAAAAAGACAATTGCAGAAAGTGTTTTAAGAAATAATCAAGGATCAATATAAAATGTGGGTTGATAGGTTGATGTAGATAGGACCTGATAATTTAGTATTGTATTTGCTAAAGTAGAAGCATGTTTCATTGAAATCATGAAGATTAATACTTTCCTCAAATGTACTGAAAAAATTGAATGAGAGACAGTGGGTTAATAAGGCTAGTGGAGAAATGAGGCTGCAGCTGGAAAAAGATGAGATACTGATAGAATGTTTAAAATAATTTTTTGTTCGTTTTAAAATGGCAGATATTATGGCAAGTTTTTACACTGATGGTGATGATTTAGGACAGAGAGAAAATTGATTTTGTAGGAGGAAGAGAGAATAAGTGATAAAGTATGCCCCTGAGAATTAGAAATGAGATGACATTGATGAACAATTCATGCATAGTAACAAGAGAGTAGGTAGATTACATGTATGCAGATTAATAGATATTATGATGGGAAAATGTTGTTTTGTTATCATTGTCACAGTGTTCTCAGTAAATAGGAGAAATTATTAAGTTATGTTGTTGCACATGCTAGGTACTAGCCATTAATTTCTGATAGCATTTTAAAGAAAGTATTTCAAAATAACACAAACTGTTCCCTTTCTATTTACAATAATTAAACAAAAGTAAAATTAAATAATATAGATCAGTTAAATACCAAATTAATTAAAACATATTTCCAGGATATTTATGTTAATGATGAAGGCACTTAAGTTGCTTTAAGCATAGAACACAACAAATTGGGTCTAGAATAAGACTTTTACACTTTTGATGGTATATCCACATTTCAATCTCTGTTGCTGTCAGAACTATTTTAGACAAGCTCTTATAATTGTGCACGTCTGTCATTTAAATTGTTAAAATAATGCTAAGTTTAAAAAAATGATATATTTAAACAAAACAATCCTATATAATAAAAGGCTGATATGCAAATTGACCGAGCAGCAGAATGACCGGTCACCATGACGTGCACTGTCCACCAGGGGGCAGATGCTCAACACAGGAGCTGCCCCCTGGGGGTCAGTGCCCTCCCACAGGGGGAGCGCCACTCAGCCAGAAGCTGGGCTCATGGCTGGCGAGCACAACGGCTGTGGCGGGAGCCTCTCCTGCCTCTCTGGCAGCTCTAAGGAGCAGCGAACCGAACAGTAAGGAGCAGCAAGCAGTGCTAAATATGTTTGACTGCCAGCTTAGGCCTGCTCCCCACAGGGCTCCTGGACTGCGAGAGGGTGCAGGCTGGGCTGAGAGACCCCCCACCCAACCCCGAGTGCTCAAATTTTGTGCACCAGGCCTCTAGTGTGAATAATAAGAGGAGAATCTAGCAGAGGCCTATTTTTCATATGCCCTGAGCCTTCTTGCCTTCACTATCATCAGCTCTCATTAAGAATGAACATAGGGCCAAAACCGGTTTGGCTCAGTGGATAGAGCGTCAGCCTGTGGACTGAAAGGTCCCGGGTTCGATTCCGGTCAAGGGCATGTACCTTGGTTGCAGGCACATCCCCAGTGGGAGGTGTGCAGGAGGCAGCTAATCGATGTTTCTCTCTCATCGATGTTTCTAACTCTCTGTCCCTCTCCCTTCCTCTCTGTAGAATATCAATAAAATATATTTAAAAAAGAATGAACATAGGAGCCCAGCTAGTATGGCTTAGTTGGTTGAGCATAGTCCTATGCACCAAGAGGTGGCTGGTTAATTCCGTGTCAGGGCACATGCCGGGGTTGCTGCGAGCTCAGTCCCCAGTAGGAGGCGTGCAAGAGGCATACAACTGATGTTTCTATTTCTATTTCCTTCTCTCTTCCTCTCTCTCTAAAAACAATAAAAAATATTTTTTTAAAGAAAAGGAATGGGCATATGAAAAGGCCCTTTCATTTTTGTTGACTACCTGTTTCCAGTTTGCCTGAATCTCACTAATTTTTCAGGCTTTACTGTTGATTCATGGATCTGTGACTGTACATAGTTAGCAATTACTCAAAATAAATATTTTTACATGCTACTTGAAAATAGTTTAATTCACCTTCATATTTCCCAAAATAGTTTCAGATATAATTGAACTATAAAAAAATACACACATCCAGATGTGTTGATTGTATTTAAAGCAGTGTTGGAAAGGAAATTTAGAGCACTAAATGCTTAAATTAGAAATGATGAAAACTCTCAAATCAATAGCTTGAGTACCTACCTCAAGAATTTTGAGAGTTCTATATAAGACCATGGCTTTTACACACAGAGACAGTTGTACTTCTGCCTTTCCCATTCCTTTTTCTTGTGTAAAGGTCTGGCTAGAACATCCATGATTACTATGTTTAATAGGAGTGCTGGTATGGCCTGGGTTGTACGGCAGTGTATTTCTTTTATACCCATTTTGTTGAGAGTTTTTATCATAAAAAAACTGCATTTTGTAAAATGCTTTTTTTCTGCATCTATTGTAATGATCATATGATTTTATATTTCATTCTATTAATGTGATGTATCACATTTATTGATTTGTATATCTTGAACCTCTGCATTATTTCTTATAAATGCATGTGAATCTATAATTTCAATTTAAAAAATATGCAGTGGGTAGGACATAATATTTTACCTGTCAAGATTTTCTGACCATTACTAAATAACTGCTTTTTAGTTTTATCATAACTTGCCTTTATATGTATATCCAGTAGAGTTGTTGAGAAAAAAATTTTAAATGCTTTCTTTGATTCAACAGAGCCAAAAATAGGGAAAGATTAAAGCAATTTTAAAAGAAAATTTAAAAGAAATATCAAAATGCATTTAATAGACAACAGAAATAAGCAGGTCAAGATTAGAGAACTAGATAATGAAGTATCATTCACCCTCAGGATTTGTTTAGTATCTATAGGCTACTTATTATTATTAAAAAAGCTGTATCTAAACAAAATACAGGTTTTCATTAGAAACTCACAAAACAGCAAAATATATTGATAAATTTTAATTAGAAAAATACCTAAAGTAGCATAAAAAAGTATATTTTGCTATATTGTAAGCTACCAATTTCAAGAAATCAGAATCCAAGTTTAAGAAAATGTGCATTTAATAGCAACACAAATAAAAAAAAAATCTGACTGAGGATCTTGGGATATAAAAGGAAATGCAGCACAATAACTATAAAAAATGTATGTGATAAATGTGTACTACTTATAAAAAGTCTGTGAGTAAATGAGAAGTTGATTTCACCCACTATATATTAAATATGAAATTGATAGAGGTCAACCAGTGGAAAATTCTAATGAAGTATTTATAGGGGGAATACTGGAGATAACATGATTGTGTTTTTGGAGATTAAAAAATATTTGTAAGTGTGAACTTTTGAAGAAAAGTAACAAAAGGCATATTTTGAAATAATTGCTATTTATTTTTGAAACCAACTTAGAGGTGATTCACAACTTTACAAATTCTATCTGCTTGCTTTCATTCTTGAAGATTCATGACGAGAAATTGTGTAAATCCAATTGCATTATTATTTCCCAAGTCAAAATGAATTAAATAGACAATTTTAACTTAAAATTTGCAATAGCTATGTATTTTCATGAAGATAGATTAAAATATTTAAATCTTAAAGTATTTTTAATTTTAAATATAAGAATGATATTTATCACTGACTAAAACAACACTAATCATCAATTTCTTGTCGATGCTGAATTTGACATGAAAATTAAAACATATTAGCCTTTCAGTGTAATATCTGGACTGAAGAAGACCTATAATTTTTTTCTCATATCCTTCTAAAACATGCTACTACTATATACTGTCTTTTTATCAACTTGTATACATATAAACAGAAATTAAGCTGATTTATAGAAGATTATACAATTTCCCCAGTTATAAAGAGAATCTTGAAACAGAAAAATAGAATATTTTTCATGTAAATATTTTCTCTAACTATATTTTCTGTAATTTATTTGTAATAGTTAGATATCAAATATCACAAAGATAAATTCTGAATGTAGTTTTCACCTTTACTGAAAATTGATTTTGCATATATTTTAGCCTTAAACCTTATATATCATATTATACATATTCATTCAATAATTTTAATACCTACAACATGGTTCATACTAACTGCCCAATTCTGTTCTTACTTTTCTTAATGCACCTTATTTCTAACTTCTCATAAACCCCATGATTACTTTTTACTATCCCTAACGTACTGTTTGGCTAATTTAATTGACATGGCAAGTGTGTAAATCTAGACTCCAATTCAGTGCTTTTAAAGTAGGTATCATATCTCATCATTTGTAAGTGCACAAATTAATGTGTTCAAAGACTATAGGAAAAATAATACATAGATACAGGATTAAAATAGTTTGTCCATAAGTCATGACTTAGGAACATTCAATACCACTGGGTGTAAGAACATAACAATCCTGAATTTCAGGCGATGTGTTGGGACAACAATCTACGAAAAAAAGAAATATCAACTGCAAAGATCCTAAAAATGAGAAAAAGCACATTGTCTTGGCAAATAGGGAGAAAACAGAGAATGTAGGCTATCTACTTCAGTAAGAACAAATCATAAAGCTTTTGATACCTAGTCAGGGCACATGCCTAGGTTGCGGGCTTGATCCCAAGCATGGAGTATGCAGGAGGCAGCCAATCAATGATTCTCTCCCATCATTGATATTCCTATCTCTCTCCCTCTCCCATCCTCTCTGAAATCAATAAAAATATACTTTAAAGAAAAAATATATGCACCCCTATGTTTATTGCAGCCTTATTTATAATAGCTAAGATCTGGAAACAGCCCAAGTACCCATCAGTAAATGAGTGGATAAAAAAGCTGTGGTACATTTACACAATGGAATACTACTCAGCCATAAAAGAGCAGGAAATATTACCTTTTGTGACAGCATGGATTGCCCTGGAGATTATTATGCTAAGTAAAATAAACAGTCAGAGAAAGACAAATGCTATATGATCTCACATATATGTGGTATCTAATGAACAAAATAAACTGATGAACAAAATTGAAACAGAGACATGAATACATGGGACAGACTGACAGCTGTTGGAGGGTGGGGAAAGAAGGTGAAGGGATTAAGTAAAAAAGAACCCATATATATATATAAACATAGACGCAGATAACAGTGTGGTGATAGCCAGGGGAAAATGGGGGTGGAGGCTAGGTGGAGGTGGGCAAAGGGGGTGGGGGGTGGGGACAGAAAGAAACTGCTTGGGGCAGTGTGCTCTTAATCAGTATGTGGATGGTGTTTTGTTGAGTTGTGCACCTGAAACCTGTATGATTTGTGAACCAGTGTCACCCCAATAAATTCAATTTGATATATTTTAATAAAACTTCCTGAAAGAAGTAGTCACATGTTTTGATTGAATTGCAAAATTTCACTCCTTTCAATTAAACTGTCCAGATCCCTCAAAAAGTTATATTATGAGCTCTGTGATCAAACTTAGAAAAGATGTGTGGTAGCAAGCCATTATTCTGCTGAGATATAGATAAGCAAAGGATAAATAAATAATTGAAGAGCTTTGAACAGCTGGGTGTCTGTAGCAATTGCAGTAAGGAAGTCACACTGTGAAACTTTAGACTAAAGCATCTTGTTCATGTAAGCTGACAGGGTAACGGAGAGGATGGGATAATGTAATGCATACATTATAGTCAGTGCTTGTCTGTGATACATAATTCCCTAACATAGAATTTATGATTTATATTATTTATGTGGATGATTGGTAAGTGCCTTTTGATTCTATTACAAACAATTTAGACAAATTCATGATAGACCTAGAGAGAGAATTAACTCTATCACACACATCACTTTAAACCTTTGACTATTATAAAGTATGAATCTACCAAATATTCTCCTTGTACATCTTTCCTCCACAGAACCAGAAAACAGAAATAAAAATTAAAATCATTTCTCCTTCAGCCATATAATAACATTATAATTTTCATCCTGCAATAGCCTTAAAAAGACACCATTGAGGGAGAATGCTTTGGATTAGTCATATTCCATTATTTCAGACATTCCTCTTCTTTCACCTCACAAAAAATCACACTGTACATGCATTTTAATGCACCACTTGAAATTGAATTATTTATTCAAAGCTTTGTATTATTCTGCTAAATTTGATCACCAAGGATTTTTTTTTTATTTCACTCCTAGTATAAGGTGTCATATGAAGAACAATTCTGGGGCACAAAAATATGTATATATTTGTTTCAGTGAGTGAGGTAGCTTGCAAAATACATTTATTTGCCTTTAAGCCATGGGTGCATGTTGTGTCTGTATGCATGTGAATGTGCATACATTCTCTAACATATATACACATGTATACATTATATATTCTTAATATATATTACTCATATAAATATATACATGAATATTTAGACCCATTATGGTCCTCAAAAAAAAAAAACCACTATCCAGGAATCAAGAATATTCAGAAAAAACTGATACTGAATTTTAAAGAAGATTATATTGCATGTAACATTAACCAGCCCCCAAATCAACTGATAAGACATTATCAGAATGGAAATAAAAAGCTCTTTTACCTACTTTCAGTAACCAGCTTCCTCAATGTCAATTTCTTCATGACAAAATTAGGTGTTTTTTTTCTGTTTCTAATCTTGCATAATTCACTTTGAGTGTCTGGAGTCTATCTCAACACTATGTGAGAACATATTTATAGCATTCCTCTGTTGACGAACATTTTGCTCATTTACAATTCTGACCTACAATAGAGAGTCCTGTTATATTCTTTTACTAGTTTGTGTGTGTGCATGCATTTCTGTTGAATATTTTGATAGATGCTGATAAGAGTCAGCCCTGATGCAGGAGGTCTTTGGTCAGCAAACTACCAGCTGTCACCCCTTCATGGTCTGTCGCAGGTACAACGCCGCTTTGCCTGTGGTCACATCTAGAATTAGAATTTCTTCATCACAGGAATGCACACGTTTACCTTTAATAAGTATTGAGAATTTATTTCCCAAAGTGTGTACACCAATGTCATACCTACTATAAGAAAATGACATTTCTGATTATTCCACATTCTTGTCTATACTTCATAGCATCTATTTTTTCCCCATTTTAGGTATTCTGCTTTGGTTGTAGTGGTGCATTGTGGTTATAATGCACGTTTACTTTATTATTATTAATAGTAATAATACTGAGCACCTTCTCTCATTCCTATCATTCAGTTGGTATCCCCTAATATGATATATTTATGTATTTGGCCTGATTATCAATTTGGATTGGTCCTCTTTTAGGTGTCTGTTTTGTGTGTTTTTTTCCAATTGGCATATAGAAGTTTTTTACATATTTTGGGTTTTAGTCCGTTTTCAGAAATATGCATTGTATGGACTCCTCTTAATTTCAGGGATATCTGTTAAAATGAACAAATTAATTATTCATTTTAACATAGCCAATTTAATCAGATTGTAATAATTCAATCATTTTTATGTGTAAAAATTTCCATTGTTAGGCCATGATGATAGTCTCATAAGTTTTCTTATCAAAGCTTTATAGTTTTACCAAAATCCTTTCATATGAACATATACAATCTATCTGAATCTTTTAATGTGTATTGAAATAGAGGTTAATATATATTTTTCAAGTGAAGATTTAATCGACAAAACTCTGTCATTAAAACGTTCATCCTGCCAAAACCGGTTTGGCTCAGTGGACAGAGCGTCAGCCTGCGGACTGAGGGGTCCCAGGTTCGATTCCGGTCAAGGGCATGTAACTTGGTTGCGGGCACATCCCCAGTAGGAGGTGTGCAGGAGGCAGCTGATTGATGTTTCTCTCTCATCGATGTTTCTGACTATCTATCCCTCTTCCTTCCTCTCTGTAAAAAATCAATAAAATATATTTAAAAAAAAAAAAAAAAAAAAAAAAAAACGTTCATCCTACCCCCTTTCACCATAGTGTCACAAACCTGGTGACCATATATATGAGATCTCTTTTTGGACTATCATTTGTCTATTTCTGTAATAGAAGTTAGAGAATTTCTAATTCCACACTAATGCCATGCTGTCTTAATTATCATAGCTTTATAATAGATCTTGATAGCCATTATTTTAAAATATCTAACTTTTTTCTCTTCTTCAGGATTGTCTTGTTTATTCATGACTTTTCAAATTTTCATAAATAATTTAGAAATGTATTTGTCAATTTACACACACACATATAGCCTACATAAATCAGATTAGGGAGAAGTCATATGTTTCTAATATAGAATCATCATAATAAGTGAGATTCAAATTTATTTACTTACTTTAACCTTTAGTTGGAATTTATGCCAAAATATATTTTCCTGTGTTTTTTTTTTTTTTGTCATTAAAAACGACATTTTTCTTCCTTTTTGCTGGATTCCATTTGCAAGAATTGTGTGTAGTAATTTTGCATCTGTGTTTATAACACAGTTGCAAATGTGATTTCTTTTCTGTTTAATGTTTTGTTTTGGTTTTCAGTATCAAGTTTATTCTGGCCTAATTAAAAGGAGTTGGCACTTCTGGCTTCTACTTACAAAGTTAAAAGCCAGAGAGTATCACAATCCCCACATTAAAAATAGGAAAAAGTCAGATAATCTAAGAAATCTTGAACACATAAGACAGCTGAGACTGGAAAGCAACCAACTTCCCTAAAATCTAAGAAAAAACAGACACTTCCACAAGGAAATATAAACATAAGATCTGTCTTATTTGGAGCAGAGCACCAGAAAACTATAGGAGTAAAACAAAAACATGAAAGCAGATAAGAAGATTTCAGCTAGACACTTTAATGAATTGCTAAAAGCCAACTATATTTTTATATTTAAGCCTTGAAGCTAAGTTTATGCATAAATATTTATTTTAATTAAAAGAAAGTGTTCTGGTATCGTATGTGTGTTGTGCGTGTGGGTGTATGTGTGTGTATACTTAAATCACTATCACATTTAAGCCAACGTGATCTGAGAGGAGAGAGAGCAGTTCAGATAAACCTGAACAAACTAGAACTTTTAGAATATATATTGATTTTTTACCTTCCAAAATACTTCCCATAAATCATGATCATTGTGTGCCATTCCTACCTGCCCTTGATTCTGGCAAACCATAATCTAATCTTTTACCTCAAGCCTCCAGAGAAGCACATTTTTCTTAGCATTTCTTCCCTCTTATGCATTTTACTTACTTCCTCTGTTTTCGTTTTTGATTTACCTAAAATGTTTCCAGCTGTATACTTGATGTTGACATATCAAGGTTAACAAAATGAACTTATGAATAATAATGCTTTTGTTCTCACTGGGATTCTTGCTTATAAATTTAGTAAACTAAAAAAAATAAATAAATAAAAACACACACACACACACAAAAAAAAAAAAAAAAACTCTCAAGCATATCAGCTTGCAAACTTCTAAATGTGATTTCTGAAACTCTGGAGGATAGAAATCCTTATGATTGCAAACATTTTAAATGTATGACTTAAACTTGACATGGACCATCTTTCCTTAGTGTTTTCTGTTTTCTGTATCCACAAGAAAATCCTATATGACCTGATATTTGTCTTCAAGATAAAACAAATTTACAAATGTTTTATAATTTTCATTTCATATGAAATCAAGACTATTATACTGATAATATTCAGGGAATGATTAGCCCTGTCTCATTTATATTTATTACTCTTTTCTATTTTGATCATTTTTCACATATTCTGATTATTCATTACCATGCCTCACACAATTGATTGGCTATAATGAATACTGTGAGCTCTACTCAACTGAAATAGCTTTTCTTTGTAGGATTCACATTGGAGAATAATAAAAATGTGACTGGTAAATATATTGGATAGGAAAGTGCAAGTAAATGGATTGGAACAGGACGACTGAAGTGAAAAAAAAGAAAAATTATGAAGGACTTATTAAAAAGGATAAATGTACAAAAATAGCACATGTTAGAAAGAGATTCTCTGATCAATTGTACCTTATAGTGTGTTTCTTCACACCAGCTGCTCTTGAAACACGTTCTAAAGACTCTCCAAAATCAAAGAATCTTTAATGGAATGCACCTTCACTAAAGGGTAGCAACTTGACACACTTCTTTCAGGAGAGTTTGAATTCTGTGATAGAAATATCATGACATTAACCAAAGGTGCTCACTAACTGATCTGAATTAAATAGTTACAAACCAAAGGCAAGGTACCCTTAGGAATTTGAACATAGAATAATAATGGCCTAATTTATTCAGAGAATAAAGTGCAGCTTAAGTTCAGCAAAGCAATTATAATTTCTATCTTGCAGAAATGCTTTATTTTAAACAGTACAGTCAGGTTATTTTTCTCTAATAATAATTGTTTGCTATCCATAGTACAGAATATCTATTCATCTATCCATCTATTCATATATTTATATATCTATATTTTCACTCATAAATGTGAAAGTTATGGAAAGCATTAAGTCTAGATTACTATTTACTGTAAATAAAATACTGTGGTGTTTATTCAAAATCAGCCAACTAATTTAATCAAACTCACTTTTTTTAAATCCTCACCAGAAGATATTAAACTCATTTTTAAATGAAACTTTTATATGCAAAATTTTCATTTAAAACTCATTTTAAATGAAAAACTATATATTAAAAACGTAAAAATATTTAAAAGATAATGGCACATATGTAATACCTTAATCAATAAAGAAAAAAAAAAAAGGATAATGAACATTGTACAAGGTTAAGATTTAGAATGAAATGTAAAAATACCAGAGGAAGATTCTCATTATTTCTCTCTGATTCGTTTTAAATTGGGATAATTTTGAATAGTTCTAAAAATTTCTAAAGAACCTTTTGTTTATCTAAATTTATAAAAAAAATAACTGCCTTCATTTTATTCTTATTTTAATTACTATTTCCTGAATAATATGAACAAATAATTCATGTACATGGTACAATTTTTAAGAATAGTAATGATTCTAAAATATATGCTTTCAAAATACCACTGTTATTCATATATAAGTATATACTAGTAGATAAAATACTACTTTAAATTTGAAATAAAACAAATTATATTTAAAATATTTCATTATTATATTTTAAATATTTTACCATTAGGATATTATCCAATTCTTATTTAACTGTTATAATAATAATAAATATATAATATCTATCTAAAAAGATATATACATGTCTTATATAAAATACACAAATTAAAACCTTAGTCTATTATTATGAGAAGTGTAATAACTTTTTTTAGCCTTGTAATTTTTTTAAGGTAATACAACTAAAAATTATTATGAACTATGAGTAGGAATTATTATCTGTGATAACAGATTTTTACACTGAATGTATGTGTAACCCCCATTTTCAATGTCGGATATTTTTAAAGGCTGCTAGTTTGAAATATTTTAAGTAACAGGTCACCAGGGCCTTTGATTGGGAATAAAAGCTCTATCTGAGAGAAAACTCACACCAGTTTGAGGATTGCATTATTGTTGCTTCTGTAGTCTCATTTGTTCTGATCATATGCATGGAGATGGGCTTATGATGCTTTTCTGGACTCAGTTTTTGCAATGACTCCATTTTATCCTATTATGGGACACCTGTTTTGTACTTGCTATCACAAAGGGATGCTGAGCAGAAGCAAACATAGAATAATAACTGGTAGGTGTAATACACTTCATAAACTAAATTCTTGCTGTTTTTAACCCTGTCCTGTCACTGTAATTCACTATAATATTTCTAAAACTCTGCTTTTTGCTGTTTTTATTTTCCTGCAGCTGCATAAGCAGGTGCAGGATTGAAGCAGTATGAGTGATGAAATAGAGTCTATCATGCAAATAATAGTATAGTTTACCCCACCTCAACCCTGTAATTGGCCTGATTGATCATACTGTTAAGAATCTCTCTCTGAATTCACTAAAACCACTGGTTAAATGTTTAGCAAGCAGTGTTTTATTGGCATAGTGGACCCTAATAGCAGTTTATCTTTTAAAAATACATATTACAAAGGTTTTCGTTCTTTGAGTGCATCTTTTTCCCTGGCTTTGAAATGAGAAATACCCTATCATTTTGTTTTCTGCTACATATTTGCCACAGTCTTTAAAGGTTTCACACAGCCCAGCTGGCATGGCTCAGTGGTTGAGCATCGACCTATGAACCAGGAGGTGACGGTTTAATTCCCAGTTAGGGCTCATGCCTGGGTGGTGGGCTCAATACCCAATAGGGGGTGTGCAGGAGGCAGCTGATCAATAATTCTCTCTCATCATTGATGCTTCTATCTCTCTCTCCCTCTCCCTTCCTCTCTGAAATCAATAAAAATATATTTTAAAAAAGGTTTCACACAGATCAGAATAAATTATCCAGGGGCATAATATTCATAAGCATGGCAGTTTAAGTAAAATTTCTGATTTGTTTATTTTTTATATCCAAGTGAGCAAAGGGCATGGCAATGTAATATCACTATGCCCACTTGAATAAATTGGGCTAACCAGCTTCTAGAAACTTTTTTGAATACTCAAATATGTCCCAGAAAGTTATGCTTTAATGTCTAATGTTTTTTTCCACCTAAGACAATGAATGTATCAATAATCTTTTATTTAGTTATAACTCATAACAAATAAAAAGAAAGTGGCTTTGACTAACATGAAACAGAGGAAGCTTTGCAGCAACTTCATGTAAAAGGTTGCAGAGGAAGGTAAAATAATTTTTAATAACTGGCAAGCTTTTCTAGGGATAAAACAGTGCATAAGTTTAGAGGAGAAAGCCATTTGTTTAGCAAAGAACAGATTTAAAGAGGCAAGTGATAATAGAATCAGATAATCTATGTCAATGGCATTTTGAGCTTATTAAAACTCTCATGTCAGAACAAATTGAAAAGCACTTACTACTGGCTTATGTAATTCAAAATACAGCCATAGCCAAGGCTTCCTTTCGAAGCCCATAATATACAAGTGCACAAGTATATACACTTGACATCTAATTTATCTCAGATATTCTGTAAGTCTAGTGTATCAGTTTGCTTATATTTGAAGCACTGGGTTATAAAAAAAATTCAAAATGGTGTGAACATTTCATTGAGGCCATTACTCTCTACTGAACATTTGAAATACTCTTAAAATCAGTTTATCACTCTTGCAAAACTCAACTTGCCACATTTAAATCTGAGAAAGACCCTTAGTGTGTCTTTGGAGATGAAATAAAGTAAATGCCACCATCTATTTGACATAGTAGTACTTAAGGTGTTTAGCATTCATAAGTTTCCTCATGCCAAAATATATAAAGAAAAATAATAAACTGATCTGAAATACTATCACAATATTGAAATAATGTCACACTTTTCCCATTTGGCTTCAAATCAGATACTAATCCACTTTGACAGGCCATCACACCTAAAGCAATCACAGTAGACAGTATCTTTTATGAATAAGGCTTGTTATGAGTTTCCAATATTAGGTTTTCCTTATATTCAACTTCATATTAATAAGCAATTTGAATTTATTGTTGCTGGTCACTGCAGATGCTCTGTTCTGTTCGTCTCTTTCTTTTCTCCTCCGCTTCACTGTAGTCTCAAATTGAGTTTATTTGATGTCCTCTGCACTAGTAACAAAAATGTCAAGATGCTTTTAGCCAAAGTACAGTGTTCAGCTAAGATTCTTTGGTTAATTTAAGAAAGAGGGAGGCATGAGAATTCATTTGAGTTAATCCAATTGAATATTTATTTTGATGGATTTTGAAGCAATATTCTTCTAAATGTTAACTTTATATAAAAAGTCATATTCACTAAATAGGCAGAATTTATTCATAATCCTTATGAAATAGTTGACATCACACTAAGATAAATAATGCATAATAAAAGACAGTAACACTTTATAAAAGGTCTTTAAGTTTTAAATATTACAGGAAAAACATCCTTATAATAAGGATTTTATTTATTTAAATGTTAAGAAATGTGTCGTGTACGCACCATGGAGATAGAAGAAAAAAGGAAGGAAAGAGTGAGAGTGAGAATAAGAGCTGGAGGGGAAGAGAGGAAGAAGGGAGAGAAGGATGATAGAGGAGAGGTGATCGGTAGATGGTAGATAAACAGGCAGACAGATGTAAAAGAGCTGACCTGAGTATATGGGATACAGTGGGTCTGGGTTTTTACTTTTTTAAACTCCAGTGTTAAACACTGTAATTAGTAAATTTTGTATGTAAACACTGTGATTAGTAAATTTGTTCTCACAGGGTACAGCTTAGTTACCCTGAAACTGGTTTCAGAGTCAAATGAAATGATCTTCCAACTTATTCACAGCTTTAATAATGTGTAAATCAATAATTACCTTTCAGCATAAATTGATTTTAAGAAATTGCTTGAAAATAGATTATGTGTTTGTTTAATATAGAGGAGGAAGGCACCACTTGGTTTAATAATACAATATGTCTGGACTGCCTCAGCTACTGCTCAGAGAAATTCTGGACATTCACGTGGAGTATTGAACCTTTCACTTGGCAGCAATTTTAGAAGCTGCTGATGAGTCACAAGGTAATGAGCTATTTCTAAAGTACAGTCATAGCAGCACAATTTACCATAGCTAAGATTTGGAAACAGCTTAAGTGCCCATCAGCAGATGAGTGGATTGAAAATCTGTGGTACATCTACACAATGGAATACTATGCTGTGGTAAAAAAGAAGGAGTTCTTACCATTTGCAACAGCATGGATGGAACTGGAGAGCATTATGCTAAGCGAAATAAGCCAGTCAGAGAACGATAAATATCACATGAGCTCACATATTTGTGGAATATAATGAACAACATAAACTGATGAATGAAAACAGATCCAGAGACAGAGAAGCATCTATCAGAACATCAAACCTCAGAGGGAAGGTAGGGGCAGGTGGGGGTAAGGGGAGAGATCAACCAAAGGACTTGTATGCATGCATATAAGCCTAACGAATAGACACAGACACCAGGGGAGTGAGGGCATGAGTGGGGGGTGAGGGAGGGCAATGAGAAATTAAGGACACATGTAATACCTTGACTAATGAGTTTCCCGACCACTGCCTTAATCAATAAAGAAAATAATTATAAAAAATAAAGTATGGTCTTATGTTTTTTTAAATATGTTTTAAATATGGTCTTATGTTAAGGTCTCTGGGCTAGCTATGGAAAGACAAATAGTTATGTTTGTGTTTCATTTAATACTGACTCTCTCACCTGAGAAATGTAGTCTATTATTAAAATTGACAAACAGAAAAATAATATATAAAATACAAATGTTTTCAATTGCTTAAAACTAAAGCTATTTGGAATATGGCACGAAATGTATAGAAATTAGAAAAAAATTACATACATATAGAATGAAAAAATGAATTTTTTCTTTATAATATCACTAATCATAATTATTATAAATCTAAGACAATCATTCACAGTACACACTTCTAATTTAGGAATATGTGCTGCACAGACTTTATGGTGAGATCAAAATCTTTTTTTTATAAGCCTGTTTCCACATTCTAACTCCAAATTGTTTTGACAAGGTTAAAAGAGAGATCAATAATTTCAACAACTGCTAACTGATATTTAACTGAGAATATTTTCCATATGTTAGCTGTTAAAATTGTGGTGCACCACAATAATAATGTTTTTTTTATATGGTTCATTTTAACTGGAGGAAAACTAAACACTTAAGAAAGTGTGAAAAATATGATTTTACCCTTCAGCCATAAAGAAAGTACCACATAGTAATATCTAAAAGGAAAGCACATATACAACAAATTATATAAGAAAATTTCAATCTTAAAGTTTAAATAAAATTATTACCTCCTTTAGATTTGTGGATAATCTCATGAGCCTGTCCTTACCTGTACATCTAAACAACAGCCTTTATTAACATATGACTATTTCTTTATTAATATCAATGACATTTTCTAGAATCTGATTTAATCTCAGCTCTTTATTTAGTGATCACAATATATTATGTACATATGTGTTCTTGGTTACAAGTAATAATTTGGCAACAGGAAATTGCTAATACTTCAAGGATGAATAAATGTCACTTTCACTAGGAAATAGAGAACTAATGAAGAAAATGTGTTATTGGTTCTCATATTCAGAAATTAAGCAAAGGAACAGAAAGCATTTCATAAATATGTGGTGTTATAGAACACATTTTTTATTATTACCTAACATAAAATTACATTTTACTACCTTTCATATTGTTAAACGTGCAATAAACAGAAATTCAATATTCCTTTTACCACTTGGTCTACTTTTATGCTAGTTTTAATTTTATTGAGATATCCATCAAAGCATTTTTAACACTCCAGTAACTCACTTCTGTAAGTAAGGAAAGGTTATAGAGAGATGGAAAACTAAGAAATATTTGCATTTTAGGTTTTATCAAGGTATTTATTCACAAACTTAAAACATTAAAAAACAAATAAATAGTAAACCAAACATCACACTTGGTTGTTCACAACTAAATTAGGTTTTTCAAATAGGTCTGGTGGAGTGGGGATTGGCTATGTCCTAGTGCACGGATGCAGGGCCTTCAGAGACAGGCAGGGGTACACTTCCTTTTACTGCTATGAATTTAGGATTCTCCATTTATTTAATGAGACATATTTCTAGTATATAAAAATATTTATATACTTTAAAATTTATTTGGACTGCATTGATTCCCAAACTCTGAAATTCTAGTACAGCATCAAAGTAAATAAGAAAAAGGGAAAAATAAAGACTTATGTCAGGTACATACATGCACTTAAGGGCAACTAGGTGAAGTAGAAATCAAAGTGAAAGTGAAAAACAAGAAAACAAATGTTAACAAACTACCTTAATTGGACTTCAAACTAAAAAAAAAAAATTGTGTGAAGGCAATTAACTTGTAAGTAAAAAATCTGTAAGATATAAGAAATTGGACTGTTCAAATAAAAAAAAAACAGATCTTACAAGTGTATTATTTTAATATAAGAAGATAATCCACTCTTGACTGGCTTCTTTTGTAGGGACAGGCATTTTCTACTTTGTACACTCCAAAGTTTGCTTTAAACATGTTTTTATTGATCTTTCGAGAGGGGAGAAGTGAGAGGGATAGATAGAAACATCAATGATGGTGGGTGGGTGGGAATAGATCAACCAAAGAACATGAATGCATATACATATAACCCATGGACACAGACAATAGGGTGGTGAAGGCCTGGGGTAGGGGCTGGGGGCGAGCTAGAAGAAGTCAGTGGGGGAATAAAGGGGACATATGTAATACTTTCAATAATAAAGATTTTTTTTCTAAAAAGGACACAAAATAAGATAACAGCCAAAGAACCAGCAGTGATCATTCTGGTGTGATAAACATGTGCTTTATTTCACAACGATGCTATCGCCTTCAAATTGCTGATCACTAGGAAATAAAACAAAGTAGCTATGTCACTAACTAAAAATACCATAATGCAATTGTGGTAGTCTGAATTATGGCCCTTCAAAGATGTCCGTATTGTAGTCCTTAGAATCTTAGATATATTAGGTGATATGACAAAAGGAACTTTGCAAATGCTACTAAGTTGAGATCTTGAGATGGAGTGGGTCTCAAATGTTAATACAAGTGATCTTATAACAGGAAGGCAAAGAGGCTCAATGAAATACAAGACAATATGCCTACAGAAGTGGGGGTTGTTAGAGTGATGTTACCATGGGTTAAGGAAGGCGAAAGTCTCTAAACTGAAAGAGTCAAGAAACATATTCTCCCCCAAGACCTCCAGAAGGAATCAGCCTTGCCTACATCTTGAATTTAGCCCCTTGAGATTCATTATTGACTTCTGACCTACAGAACTATAATATAAAAATTTGGATTTTTTAAAACTAAGTTTGGAATGTTTTTGTTTGTTTGTTTTTTTACAGAAGCAGGAAATACCAATGGAGATAATTTTATGTATGTTTGGTAATTTGCCAACCATAACACATTTAATTTGTCTTCAAATGCAATCTGTGGCATAATATATGTGAAATGTTTCTGAAGACCTTATATTATTAACATATGAAAAGTATTACAACCAATGGTTTGCTGATACAATAAGCAATAGTTAAATCGTTCCCCTCAGTGCACACCTCCAGGGTCACCATTGACATGGTTTTCCATAAAAGTGGTTGCTCTCTGAAGTCCTGTGAAACAATATCCTTTCATCATCCTACTTTCTCCACAAAGCAGCCTTAATGCTTTATATGGGTAGTGTCATACCAAATGCAAGGAACAGAAAATCTAATTCACCTTGAATTAAGTAATAAGTATATTTTTATCTGTCTTAAATTGGAAGCCAGTGACTCAGTGTGTGGTCACGAACTCTGATTTCTTGCTTCCTC
Source organism: Plecotus auritus (assembly GCF_963455305.1). Taxonomy (NCBI): domain Eukaryota; kingdom Metazoa; phylum Chordata; class Mammalia; order Chiroptera; family Vespertilionidae; genus Plecotus; species Plecotus auritus. The sequence goes on along the minus strand of NC_137773.1, from coordinate 47,142,142 downwards.
TCCTTTCTGCTGTTCACAATGACAGCCAAATGCTAAGGTCAGGCCATCTTGTCATCATAACATAGTTGTTGATAATAGAATAGACTATATTTTTCTTTGTTTATAAAGAGAACATAAAAGAGAGTGAGGACCTCACATACTGGTGCAATAGAAGTATTCCCTACTATTGAATCAGAGTCAACTTAGGTTATGTGTAGCTCTTGAAGCAAACACTATCTTTAAAAGACATCATATACTGTGTTTGAGTTAAACCTTGGTTCCTCAGCCAAATACTAGCAAAATGGCAATACCATGGTGAACAACTCATATCTGACTCTACCTCTGGAACTGGGGTTGCTGCTTCTGAGTCATAGGTGATTGCTTGTCCAGCATTTTTGTAATGTTATGAAGGCAAGAGAAGGAGGAGTGGATGTTGAAAACATAAGTATATGGTTCAAACTGTGATATATTAAAAAAGACATTTCATATCCCCTTACCACTACTTACACACCTAGAACCAAGAACAATTTATTTCCTTCAAATTCTAATTAATCGCTAATCTCTGATCTTATGCATGCATAAATCCCAGGTTCCTCTCCTAGAATAAAAGCCCTTTCACTTGTGCGCTATCAAAGCATTATTGTAAATATCAAAGTGAAATAAACATAAATGCTCTTTTTGCTATTGAATAATTTTTTAAAAGTGTGTGAATAATAATTTTCATTTCCTTTTGGGTTTCTAAAAAGACATTCATACATAGCATAAGTGGTGTTGAAGAGAAGTGTTTTCCAAATGTAAGCAAATAGAACTATTGCAGCTATTTGGGCTAATCAATTTAGTTGAGTAGAATTAAGATAAAAAAGAGGAAATATTATTATACAGTATACATTAAATATGATTGTAGAAAAAGACCCATATGTTTGTAACAATTCAAAACTGAGTTTTGTCTCTAAAAATATAAAAAATAAGACATTTAATTTTAGTAATATTGGTGTCTGGTTGTTTGAAGCCTAAGTTACTTATCAGGAACACAGAATGACACAGGAGATTATATTTATGTCTCTTAATAGTGACCAACTCTCAAGCTTTTCATTAGTTTTTTGTTTTTTTTTTCTATTATCAAAATCACTGAAGGCTGTATTTATACTTTAGCTTCTACTGTGCATAGAATATTATTGATATAATTCATATTAGTAATATTAAAATGTACATGTTCCTTCTACTAGTACTTGTTATAGTGACTGAAGCAAAATAACATCATTAAACGTAATAATTATATTACAGTCATGTGCTGCATAATGTCTTGGTCAGTGATAGACTGACTGCATATTTGACAGTGATCTCATCCTATCTAATAAAAGAGCAATATGCAAATTGACCGTCACTCCAACACACAAGATGGCCGACCCATGTGGTCAAAGTTGGCTGCCCCCATGTGGACACAAGATGGCCACCACAAGATGTCCAGCAGGGGAGGGCAGTTGTGGGCAATCAGGCCAGCAGGGGAGGGCAGTTGGGAGGGACCAGGCTTGCAAGGGAGGGCAGTTGGGGGCAATCAGGCCTGCAGGGGGGGGGGGCAGTTGGGGGAGACTGGGCCTGCAGGGGAGGGCAGTTGGGGGCAACCAAGCCTGTAGGGGAGGGCAGTTGGGGAGGACTAGGCCAGCAGGGGAGAGCAGTTAGGGGCAACCAGGCTGGCAGGAGAGGGCAGTTAGAGGTGACCGGGCCAGCAGAGGAGGGCAGTTGGAGGTGACCAGGCCTCCAGGGTAGGACAGTTGAGGGGGACCCAGGCCTCCAGGAGAGGGCAGTTGGGGGAGGACCAGGCTTGCAGGGGAGGGCAGTTGGGGGCAACCAGGCCTGCAGGAGAGGAAAGTTAGGGGCAACCAGGCTGGTAGGGGAGGGCAGTTAGGGGTGACCAGGCTGGCAGGGGAGGGCAGTTAGGGGCAATTGGGCCAGCAGGGGAGCAGTTAGGCCTCAATCAGGCTGGCAGGGGAGTGGTTAGGGAGTGATCAGGCTGGCAGGCAGAAGTGGTTAGGGGCAATCAGACACGCAGGCAGGCAGGCAAGCAGTTGGGAGCCAGCAGTCCTGGATTGTGAGAGGGATGTCCAACTGCCTGTTTAGGCCCGATCCCACCCGGATCAGACCTAAACAGACAGTTGGACATCCCTCGAGGGGTCCCAGATTGGAGCGGATGCAGGCTGGGCTGAGGGACACACACACACACACACACACACACACACACACACACCCTGTGCACGAATTTCGTGCACCAGGCCTCTAGTAGATTATAATGGAGTTGAAAAATTCCTCTTGCCTGGTGTTGTCTTAGCGGTTGTAACTTCATAGTACAATGTATTACTCATGTTTTTGTAGTGATGCTGGTGTGCTATAAAAGTATAGTGCATATGCCTTAGCTGGTTTGGCTCAGTGGATAGCGCGTTAGCCTATGGACTGAAGGGTCCCAGATTCGATTCCAGTCAAGGGCATATGCCTGGGTTGTGGGCTCACTCCCCAGTAGCGTTGTGCAGGAGGCAGCCAATCAATGATTCTGTCTCACCATTGATGTTTCTATCCCCTTCCCTTCCTCTCTGAAGTCAATAAAAATATATTTTTTAAAAAAGTATAGTGCATACAATTACATACAGTGCATACTATTTGGTAATAATAAACAACTATGTTGCTGGTTTATGTATTTACTGTGGTATATTTTAGTGTATTTAGAATGTATTTTAGAGTACATTCTTTGGACTGATTAAAAAAAGTTTACTGTACAGTGTTATGTCTGCAGCAGATTCATATATCTCATGCTTACCACATCTCCTGATTGCATCATTTTCTCTTATGCTTGATGTAAACTTTTGTCATTTTGTACAGTAACATGCTATGCAGGTTTGTAGCCTAGGAGCAATAGGCTAGACCCGTGGTCGGCAAACCGCGGCTCGCGAGCCACATGTGGCTCTTTGGCCCCTTGAGTGTGGCTCTTCCACAAAATACCATGGCCTGGGCGAATCTATTTTGAAGAAGTGGTGTTAGAAGAAGTTTAAGTTTAAAAAATTTGGCTCTCAAAAGAAATTTCAATCATTGTACTGTTGATATTTGGCTCTGTTGACTAATGAGTTTGCCAACCACTGGGCTAGACCATTCACACACAGTGCTAAGTACATTCTACGATGTTCTCACAAGGACATAATTGCTTAATGAAATATTTTTCAGAAGGTATCCCCATCGTTTAGTTGCACATGACTATGTTGTTTATATGTTTACTAGAGGCCTGGTACATGAAATTCATTCACTTGGGGCAGGGGGGAGGTCCCTCAGTCCAGCCTGCACCCTCTCACGGTCCAGGATCCCTCGGGGGAGTAGGCCTAAGCTGTCAGTCGGACATCCTTAGCATTGCCACGGAGGCGAGAGAGGCTCTCACCACTACTGCTGTGCTCATCAGCCATGATCCTGGCTTCTGGCTGAGTGGTGCTCTCCCTGTGGGAGCACACTGACCACCAGGGGGCAGCTCCTGCATTGAGTGTCTGCCCCTGGTGGTCAGTGTGCGTCATAGTGACCGGTAATTCAGCCATTCGGTCAATTTGCATATTAGCTTTTTATTATATAGGACTAGAGGCCCACTGCATGAAAATTCATGCACTGAAGAGCAGGTCCCTCAGCCCAGCCTACCCTCTCTCACCGTCTGGGAGCCCTCAGGAGCGGGAGGCAACCTGGCTATCAGGGGAAGGCAACGCCCCATCACACCTCTGCTGCTGCCACTGTTAGCAGCGCAAGCCTTGGCTAGCCCTGGTTACCTGAGCCTCTGGTGGTCCTGGGCAGCTGGGCAGCCGCCATCTGAGGCTTGCTTATGCCTTGGGCTGGCCCTGGGCAGTTCGGGGGCTGAGGGGACTGGGGGACTCTGGAGGCAGGTGTGCCAGCAGGGCTGGGGGAACTGGGCGCTGCCATCTTGTGGCTGTGGGCGCCGCCATTTTGAGGATGTGGCAGTCAATTAGCATATTTCCTCCTTATTGGCTGTGGGTCCCGCCATCTTTGAGGGTGGGACAGTCAATTAGCATATTCCCTTTTTATTGGCTGTGGGTGATGCCATCTTTGTGATGGCATGAGTGTCAATTAGCATATTCCCTCTTTATTAGATAAGATAATGGTACAGTAGAAAATATCTGCATGATATTTACTCAGCTTTATTTTTCTGATTCCAGAATAATGTAGATGGCTTATAAATCAAACTGACTCTGTGCTCTCTTTTGTATGTCAACTCCCAGAGAGGCCAGAGTTGCATAATTCTTGGTCATTATGGAAAAGCACTCCATGGAGTTATGCAAGGCTTGATCTTTGTGTACAAATGCCAGGGCCCTGTGTGCTACTGTGCTTCCTCAAGGTGTTACAACTGCCTGCATCCTGAGAAAACACCCAGGCTCTCCAAATGCATTGTCTATCATCTATGTCCAGCAATTATGAAATGGCAACATCCCCAAACATCCTCCCACACCATCTGTTTCTTATTCAACAATAGGAGTATAAATACAGTAATACTTTATCCCCATCATGTGCGCCAGGTGGCACACTACCAACCCTCTTTCTAGCTGCCCTTCCACGCAGTGACCCAGCAACTGCCTACAACTTCTTGAAATTCCCCATCCTCATGTAGGAAGCCAGAGTCCTGTCTTCACTGAACCTTTCCTGGAATGTTCTCCATATTCTGTCCATTGCTTAACCTTTAACTACCTACCAAGTCCAATGTTGGACTGGATCTTAAACCCCTAAGATCCAGTTCTTTGGTATGTTTTTAATAATTCACTGAGAAAGTAACCTCAAGAATTCCATAAAATTAAGTATCAAAGTGAACATATTTTCTCCCTTTCCTTAAAAAAGTTTCCAATTTTATTTTGAATACATTATCTCTACATTTGCTATGAGAACTAAAGCTATAAATCTAATAGAAGGAATGTCAGACCTAATGAGGGAGGATAAAAATCAAATCTGTCTATGGCATGTGAACTAATATTTAAACAAAAATTACCTGCTAAGGCATATGAAGAGGTTCAGAACCAGTCTCCCCAAAATATGCCACAGGGGCATGAAGCTAAAGGCAATCAAGACCCAGCAGATTCAAGAAAAACACTTATCCCTTCACTTATTACCTAAAGAATTTAGCTAGTGGGCCTGTCCAGAAAAATAAATAACTTTTTATCTGAATGATATACCTGTATAGAAGGACAAATATCTAATTACAAAACATCTGTTCTTCTTATCATCCTGTGAATTACCCTCTTCCCTTAGAAGCCCCAGATCCCTATCCCATTCCTCAGCTCAAAATGGCACTTAAGTCTCCACTGCCTCCTTTGCCCTTGGGTTTTATTGTCTCTGTGTCTCTCCACTTCCACGTATAAGTAGTTAAATTGTTTCTTTTGCTGTTAATTTGTCTCATGTCAGTTTGATTATCAGGCCAGCCAGGAGAACCTAGTAGGATAGAGGAAAAATTTTTTTCCTCCTCTACATGTAGGATATAGTTGATTGAATTACTTTTACACTAAATTATTTGAATATACACATAAAAATGGTCATTGAAAATGGTCATTTTTGCTATGAATGGAACTTTTATTGGCTGACCTGCCTTCTAGGTCTGCATCTGTTGTTAAAAGCCATTTTGTCTTAAAAATATCCTTTGTCTTTATTTGGCCTTAGTCTCCTCTATAAAAAAGCAGGTACCAGTTATATGATCTTAAAAGCTTTTTAGCTCTATCATGTTATGCTTTTATCACTTTTATAACAAAGATGTCAACATATGTGTGAGTGAAATGACTTAGGCAATGACTTACGTACGCCTAGATATATATGAGTAACTACAAACACAGAACAGACTTGCAAATTACAACAGAGTTGGCTTTCAATTACAGGCCTATCAATACATGCGTCTTCATGTGCAAGTTACTTACACTTTCTGAGATTTGTTTTCTTCGTCTTTACATTGGATAACTAACATGTAAGTTGAAATTTTGATTAAGAAAACAGTTAAATATATGTAAAACAACTCAAGAGGTGGGAATGAAAGTGACTGACAACATTGACTAGAGTGGGATCGTGTCTCCCGTTGCCTACTCCATCCAATGCCTACACTCGCACAGCAGAATGGTTGGCAGAACTGCTCTCATTCAAACTGCTGTTTTTAATTTAAAACCCAACTACGCTATCCTGTGCTCTTTGAGGATTCTCTTAGAATTTTGGCCCACAGTAACTGTTAGATTCCAAGCTCTAAATGATTGTACCTATTTAGTTACCAAACAGGTCTAGATTTTCTAAGAAAATGATTCAATATTGTTATGACAATTGTGACAGGATTCATGTTTAATCTCTCAGGTGTGTCTTTCCTACTGGACTATAGTATAGGACTCTTTTAGAAAAATGCACATAGAAATGACAGGCCATGTGCTCAGACATTTGGTAAATACAAATATATATGTGTTTGTATATGGACATACGTACAAATACAATATTTATATTTCATCATAAGTACTTGTGCACAGATTTGGGACTATGTTCTATTTCATGTATTTAGCTTTATGGATTATATAATCAAATGGTACAGAAATGGTAACTTCTTTTACATAAAAGTAATTAAGATGCTCGCAAGGTTACCATATTCAATCTTTTGATTTCACCTTCCTGAAATTGGAAGCAGAATATTGTTTATAGAGGTTCTTCACTCCTAAAATTACATTCTTGCATTGATGTTGGCCTTCGGGGAAAATGCAAGCACATTGATTTAACTTGGTAGAAGAGGACACAACGTTTTTAAATGTAATTTTTTGTGTTAATGTAAATGCACCCAGAGGACCTGATCCACATTTTAAATTAATTTGAATGGGCAAGATTCAAATTCTAAATACCTCTTTCATTACCCAAGGGAAAAAAATAACGCCTTACTTAGTATAGGCTTTTATACATGCATCTTAAAACTCTTTAACATACTCCAACATTGTCATTACTTTAGTAATGTATACAGTACATGAAACTTCCTCAATTTTAAATAAGTTTGACTTTGGCTTATCTGAAGTTTACATGACAGTAAATAATAAAACAAGTTTAATATTATTAACCCTGCAATGGATGCTCTAAAATATTTAAATCCACAGTGTATTAAACTCAATATTAATAGGAATGAATAAAAAACTTGGGTTTAGAACATTTTCTTTTATCCAGTTGATTTAGTGAAAATCCTCTGCTTTTGAAATGAATGGAACAAGTAAGGAGTTAGTAAAATATTAATTGTTTAATATAGCAAAATATAAGAAAGTACTTATTTATATCTGTTTCTTTGAACTATATTCTTTCCAGTCAATTTGGCCCAAACATTTGAGCTTTTTATAGCCATTCATCAAGAAAGCTTTTAGATATTTTGGATTGTAGTTAGGATAACAGGAAATTTTCCCAGCTGGAATAATTTTAAACTATAATGTACCTGAGTTGTGGTCTTCTTTTTAATTATCTCCATCATCAAAACCAATTTTAACATAATTTGATATAGATTGTTACACATAGCATAATACCATGTTGACAGAATGAAACCATTAGGAGTTTATAATTGCATTCAACACTGAGGCAGACACAGCTGGGCAGAACCTAGAAAACTATGCATAATGTAAAATGAACAAAGGTCTCTATAGATTGTAATGGAATGTTTGAGCTTGATCTGCCAGTGCTATTTAATGAGAAAGTGTCACTTTATGATATTCAGCTACAGAGGGCTTTGTGTTGACTTGCATTGTTTGTTTGTTTTTTTCTTTCTGGGATTCACAGTATGCACATGAGCAGTCCCAAAATTTTTAAAAAAGCATTATCATGTTTAAGAGTTCCTTTGTAATCAGTAATAGAACTTTTGTACTATAAAATAAAACTAATATATAAATCTTGAAAATGACATCTGAAAAGAACCCAGATAGGCTGATGAAAAACAAATGACATCTAATGTATTTTTCACATTGACTGTGGCAGTGATTTATTAGGCTGTCTACGATGCTAAATAATATGTCATAAATCCCTCCTACAGTTCATTGTATTCATTCATCTCTTTTCCATGAGCCAACATTTCCCCTTTTCATAAACTTCATTCTATGAAAAGAATCATGATTTTTTAAATGCCATTTAAGCCCAGTGATTTTTACATTGGATGTAAAAACTCAATGAGAGCTGTTTTGTGTGTGTGCTTTTTAAACCAGTAGAGAAGGTACCCAACTGAAAATAAATGTTTCCGTTCAAGATTTGCTCTCTATGAGGGAGAAAACAACAAGAATAATGTATTGCAGCTCATTGTCCAACTGTCAATTTCATGCTTTATGAGACATGCACCTAACAGAAGGCAGGAGGGAAAGAAATATGAGTGTAAAATAATGTAAAATATCTGTACATTGTAATAAATCCAGTAATATGTTATCATTTGTATATATTCTGTCTAAATTATAATTTTATTAACAATTTTATTAGTGGCCATACCGCTATATGTCAAATCATTTTTCAACATTTCAATGGAGATACTATTAAATAATATGAAAAATAAAAATATTAATAATCACAAAATGCAAAGATTAAGGCCATGAATTTATTACCATAGGTCCACTTATCAACGAATGAAAAATAAATGTTTTCATCAGCAAAGTGTAAAATATGTTTTTGAGCTTAACTGAAGAGTTATGTATCCTGGGTAACTTATTATGTAATCTAATTTTCCTGGGGATAACTTTCTACAAGTCAAGAGGAACTAATTATCACTGAATAACTGAATTCTAGGCTGTCCAAAGTAATGTCTGAACTTGTATTTGAATCTTCTATCAAAGAACATTGCTATTGGAAGTTTACATCACTTGTGCATTGTTGAATTAAGCATTCTGCCAAAGAAGTGTGCTCTTTATGTGTGCTCTTTATGTGGCTATAATTTATGCTATTATGCACAGTGACAATGTTTAAGGAACATAAAAGCACTGTTTGTCTTCAGTCTCATTTCAGATTTTATAATGGCACTAGAGGCCCGATGCATGACATTCATGCAAGGGGCTCAGCCCTTGCAGCCCTGGCTGCCTTGCCCTCGCAGCTCCGGCTTCATCTGGAAGGTCATCCAGAAGGTTGCCCTGCTGTTCGGTCTAATTAGCATATTAGCTCTTTATTATATAGGATCATTTAATTTAAGAGTGGTCTTGCTCTACCCGTGGTCAGCAAACTGCGGCTCGCGAGCCACATGTGGCTCTTTGGCCCTTTGAGTGTGGCTCTTCCACAAAATACCATGGCCTGGGCGAGTCTATTTTGAAGAAGTTTAGAAGAAGTTTAAGTCTAAAAAATTTGGCTCTCAAAAGAAATTTCAATCATTGTACTGTAGATAGTTGGCTCTGTTGACGAATGAGTTTGCCGACCACTGCCGTAGCCGATTTGGCTCAATGGATAGAGAGTCGGCCTGCAGACTGAAGGGTCCCCAGTTCAATTCCAGTCAAGGGCACATGCCTGGGTTGCAGGCTCAATACCCAGTGGGAATGTGGGAGGGAGGTGATCAATGATTCTCTCTCATCATTGATGTTTCTATCTCTCTCTCCCTCTTCCTTCCTCTCTTAAATCAATAAAAATATTTTTTAAGAGTGGTCTTGATAACATGAAATATTAGAAAGAAAATGGGTGTGAAGCAGAAATAAATATACAGTATTAAGTAAGGAAGCATTAAAATAAGATGAATGGTTAGGGCAGGACTACTTCAAATAAAAATAAAGGTTTACTATAGAGTTTGGAAAGGTAATATATTTGAATCCTATATTTAAATTTTGTATTTAAATGTGTTACATTCCAGAGTTTAGTGTTCTAAACTGACAACAAACATGAAAAATCTAATTATGAAATTAAAATAAAAAGGCGACTACTGTTTTTGAATTGATTCTTGAATGGAATAGAAATTTAAGAAGATTTCAGAACTAAAGTGGCGTGCTCAGCTTCTTGATGAAGCTTGACAGCAAAAGAAAATTAATTGTGAGTGAAAATATACTTTATAGGAATATTTAAAATATTAAACATAAAAATATTTGTGTCACTTCGACCTTGAGTACCTGTTTCTATTTTTAAAATTTTTTAAATAAAATGTATTTTTATTGACTTCAGAGATGAAGGGAGAGGGGGAGGGAGATAGAAACATCAATGATGAGAGAGAGTCATTGATTGGCTGCCTCCTGCATGCCGCATACTGAGGACTGAGCCTACAACCCTGGGCATGTGCCCTGACCAGGAATCAAACCATGACCTCCTGGTTCATAGGTTGACATTCAACCACTGAGCCTCACCGGCCAGGCTATGTCACATCTTCTTTATTCAATTGTCTGTCCAAGGACACTTAGGTTGTTTCCATATCTTGGCTATTGAAGATAATACTGCAGTGAATCTAGGGGTACATATACTTTTATGAATAAGTGTCTTCAAATTTTTGGAGTAGATACCCAGAACAGGGGTTTCTAGATCATATGGTAGCTCTATTCTTAATTTTTTGAAGAAACATCATATTCTCTGAAGCCTCCAGAAACCACACACACACACACACACACACACACACACACACACACGCAGACACACACACAAGAAGAACAACAAGAACAAAAACATATCCCTGTTGGCCCATGAGCTTACACTTTTGACTTCTCATACAGTGAGAAAAAATTTGTGTTGTTTTAAGCCACATAGTTTGTGGTTATTTGTTACAGTAGCAATAGAAAAGTCATATAAGTGTTGACAAAGGAGACTCAGAGAGATAGGAATCTGTTCTTGCTCAATGGTTAGAGACTGCACTGGACAAATTATAATGGAATAATACTTCAAATGGTTTTAAGGATTTCATTGGGTTGTGTTAATGGGTTGTGTTCCTCTGTTGCTAAGACCTTAATAATCAAATCCTGATATGTGTAATACAGTTTTGAATGATGAGGGATCTAAATTGGCTATCACATGGAGTTCAATATGTTACTTAAGGGAATCAGTGCATGAAAAATGAGCACATAAGAGTCAGGAAATAATAGACATGAAAATGGTGATCAATACCATATCGTGGATGTCTGTGAACATTAGAGTCTAGACAGAGAGCTTTGTAAAACACACAAAAAATCTTTGAAGATGATGGGAGTAGGAAACTAAATATCAAGACCCATTTCATTATCAACATCATATGTCTGGCTCTTAATTTTCTGATTTGTAAACTGAGAATAAAGGTACTTCCACATGGAAAACATTAAAATGTTTCATTCTTCTAACATTAGTGAGAGGATGTGATAGGGACTATTTCTTAAAATTTAAGGGGTGTATGGTTTACCTTGATATCTTTTTAATATTCAGGTTTTGAGTTAGTGGGTTGGAGTGGGGCTCTGAGAATCTGAATTTCTATCAAAGCCCTAGGTAAAGCTGAGAATCATGGTTAAAATACATATTACCACGCTTTGCCCCTGTAGTGTCTATTTCATTGTATACCCTGAAAACACCAAGCCTGCATTTTTAATAGGTATTTCAGGAAATTATTACAGTCCCAAGAGGTTTAGGAATCATTGCACAAGAGCATTTAATCCATATTTTTGACCTACTAATTACTAATCAGGAACAATAAAAATAATCAAGAGCAGTGAAACCTTTATTAATAGATACTAGGCAGTAACTGATCAAACTGTGTGCACACTGAGAAAATTTACTGAGACTGCAATTTTTTTTGTTTTCATTCAGGTCAAAGGAGAAAACTTAATTAAAGCTAGCGACAATGTGAGAGGAAAGCTGTCAGGAAAAGCAAAAGAATAACATAACACAGCTGAAGTGATTAGAGGTTGCCACAGCCTTTAAATTGAGATATTAAAATTTTGATAGTTCAGATTTCTGTGTGTATGCATGCACGGGTGTGCACGCGCTCACACACACACACACACTCCCATTCAGTATTTCAAACATTTTAAATGTATGGACAAAAGCAAAAATATGCAGCTAACTCTATTTTTTGTCCATAGTGTGTGGAAAATACGTACTCATACATGCTAATTGATCCAATGTCAGAAAACAGTTACTTTTATCTGAAAATAATTAGAATTCCAAAGTGGATTCTTTTATTTAGTCTGTTAACAATAATGCCTGTTTTTCCTCTCCTTGGTTATGAAAAGAATGCACATCCCCTGTAGTAAACACAAATCTTCAGGGAAGATGGATATTGTTTTATGTCCCCAGGCCCCTCGCAGTGGAGTCGTGTTGAGTGAATGACTCATCCTTGGTTAAAATGGCCTTTTTCTCTTCCTGAGGAAGGTTGATATGTGTTTCAAGCTTAAGAGGATGAGTACTTAATAGCACAGTTTTATTTGTGCCCATTATTTTAAAAGTCTCTCTTTTTCTATTAGAGCTTAAAAGTGGAATCCTAACATGTACTTTTCTTTGGCCTAGGATTTTTCATCCAGAAGTGGCATTTTATAGATTAATCTATACTTTTAAAATATTTTAGGGCCATGCCATTGTCTCTTGAGTGCTTTACTTATATTAAAAAAAAAGTAGCATAAAATCCGCTCCATAAGAATAGGCAATTTCCTTCCGTTACAGTTTGGTCTACTTCCAGATGCTTTAATGTTTTATAATATCCATCCTGCTGTCCAGGTTGTATCAAAATCACAAATGGACACAGAGAGATAAATCATTTAAAATGACTGCCCCTAAGAGCTCTTCTCCCTAGCTCTCAAACCCCAGCGATTCCAAATATTACAGTATTGTAGTGACTCTCAGGCAAGAAAAGCACATCTTTTATTTAATTATTCTTCATATTATTCTTGGCAACTTGGTAAGGACCAAATGTTATTAGAGCTATATTTAAACTGGAGAATCCGTGTCAAAAAGATGAATATCAGTATATTTAAGCAGAAATGGGTGTAAGAGCATCTTAAACACCAGGTAGTGTCCTGTCTTACAAGAAAAGAACATAATTCTATTTAGAGGTATCACAACACACTAAAAAGTATCTTCCAAGGTATAGTTTTATTTTGGAATAATGAAACCCTACAAGATACTTTTTATGGCACATTATCCTGTATGCAGACAATTATAGATCCCTCTAAACATAACAATAGCCTTTCTGTGACAATGAGTAACAGGGTTTTTAGCAACTTGAGGATGAAGATGACAGAATATCCATGAGGAATGAAGCAAGGCTAAACTGTGAGTGGAAAAGTAGCAGCTGCCATTCATATTAACCAGCACACAAGAATATTTATTCAATTTTGTGATTTCCACCATAACCATGAATTGGTCTATGTTTTTGCATTGTTTGTGAAATAACCTAATATTTTTCTTGACCCTTCATGGCTATAGAGTGGCCTTGTTTGACTTTAATGATCTGTGAAAATGTTTATGTTAAACAGGATAGCACAAAAGCCTAGCTGTGTCCACTATGACAGCTCTTTTAAAAATGTTATTGGGGTGAAACTGATTAATAAGATTACACAGGTTTCAATATTTCTATGTTATATCACCTGTATATTGCATTGTGTGTTTACCACCCAAAGTCATATCTTCCATCACCATATATTTGACCCCCTTTACTTTTTTAAAAATATATTTTTATTGATTTCAGAGAGGAAGAGAAAGGGAGAGAGAGAAACCTCATTGATGAAAGTGAATCATTGATTGGCTGCCTCCTGGGCCCCCCCTATTGGGGATTGAGCCACAACCTAGGCATGTGCCCTTGACCAGAATCAAACCTGGGACCTTTCAGTCCTTAGGGCGACACTCTATCTACTGAGCCAAACCTGCTAGGGCTGAATCCCTTTAGTTTTTACTATCCACACCCCCTTCCCGCTGGTAACCACCATACTGTTGTCTGTGTCTAAGAGTTTGTTTTTCTTATTTGCTCATTTGTTGACACTCACTTATTTGGATTTAATTTGTTGTTCTTTCCCTGATTTATTAGATGGGATAGTAGATAATTCATTTTTATTCTTCTCTTACTACATCAATTTAATGTCACAAATTTCTTAGTAACCTCTTAGCTAGAAAAATATTGAAATTTTAAATCTATATGTGGTACAGACTATCTGATAGACTCTAATTAGTGATGTGCAGTTGATATTCCAATATTTCCTAGCTCTTTAAAGATTCTAACCTTTACTCTCCATCTTTTGATTGTAGGCAAGAGCAGACAGAATAGCATAATCCACGTTTTTGTGCCATAAAAGTCTCAGATACAGGAACATATTTTCAGATATGATCATAGGGTGATTTTTCACTGAATGCTATAAATTGTGAATGGAGTAATTCTAACTAAAATAATTCTATAATAGAACTCTAATGTATTACTGTTATGGTGAAAATATAATAATGAATAAGTAAAAATAATAATCAAGACAGTGGGATAATGTTATTAATGTTAATAATGTATTGATATATCTAGAATGTTGAAGGCACTATGCATATTCCTTTGGATTATTTTGCTTATTTTTATAGCATCACTTTAAGGTACACACCATTATTATTCACACTTTCAAATGCTGAAAATGATTTTTAGGGTAGTTAATTTATTTCCAATAAGTGTAGAATCCCTAAATAGTCTATTTCAGCTAGCAACCAGGCAGTCTAATCCCATATACCTTTAACATTTTTCTGCACAAATAAAAATGCAGGATCAATCTTTAACCAAGGGAAACACATTTTCATGTCACACATTTTTTAACCTTTCTAGAGCATTTAATAAGATACCTGAGTTTGGTATATTTATTTTATCTAAAGCCATATGAATTGCTCCATTTGTGTGCTCCTGAACAGAAGCTAACTTCAAAGATGGAAAGTGAATGAATTAACACACTCACCTTAGGGAGAGGAAAGAGCCCATTCTAAGGAAAGAGATTCATGAAGGAAGCAGTCCAAACTATTTAACAAAAAAAGTATCCAACTACTTTGAAATATATTTGAAATTCAAATTTAACTCTTACTAGATAATTACCAAACAATACAATGATGTTAAATATCCCTATGAAAAACTCCAGAACACCTTTATCTATGTACTAAATAGTGAAACTAAAGCACTTCTACCTTTGATGCATGTCAGTCAATCTTTTGGACTTTTGTGCAGAGGTGCCCTAAACCATGGTACATCTATTGTAGTAGAAATATCAAAACATTCACACAATGTAGGGAACATTTTGCATACATTTATCGGTCAGGACAAGTTTCTTTCATGAAACTCTTAACAATTATTTGAAATTTGTTATTGTATTTCTCCAAAGTTGTTTCATAACCTCTTACATCTTTATTTAAAATAAATTAATTGGGACCTTCTGCCATTATTTTTACAAAAATTACTAGTTATATTCATATATTATAAAAAAGCACTTTTCATCTAAGAATTATTTTATTTTATTGTCCTTTAAATTGGATTCTATTAAATTGTACTTTTAAAAAAAGCAAGTCTGAAACTCTGAAAGTCTCATCCCAGAACATTTAATATGACAAAATTAATAATAATAAGAAAAAAGATTTGAAATATAATGCACAATTGTCTAACATGGAGAACACCCTCTTTTTTTTTTTCCATATCAAAAGTTCCCATTGCTCCTTTCATTATTCACAAAAGATCTGAATGAATGCAAAGCGTTTGCACATCTCATCTTTGGCAGAGGCCAGGTCTACATCTGAGCCCCAGGGACCCAGATCCTATTGGGAATGAAATGTGAGCACAGAAAGCTCATTCCTGTCTTATCTTGAATAGCAGCTTTGCAGTTTTTCTGGTACCTTGAATATTCTAAAGGATTATACTGAAGATGGGATTTTCTCAGATGGATATTTGTTCTGCTTTCATCAGACACACTCACATACAAACCAGAGCAACTTTAGAAGTATTGGTTTCCCTTATCAGCCGGCATCTCTATTTTAGACTCACAGTAATGATTTTTAGAAGTTTTCATTTGTGATAGAAAGGATTTTTCTATTTCTTCTATAGTAAGCTACCTGCAATTCTCTAGTGTTAGTTAAACTTTGTTTAGTGCATTATGAAATAAAATGCAATCATTTCTAGGAAAAATATTTTTCTACTTCCTTTACAACAGATTCTGCTGGCAATCTTTCCACTATCAGCAACAATAACAGTCACAGAAGAAAGGTTTTGTCCCAAAGAGCCAAACTTAACTTAATATTTACAGCAGAAAAGGTACAAAAGTTCCAGAAAAAAAGCTGTGCTGCTGCAATATTGTGGTGAAAAACACATATTGGCTCCCTTGAAAGCCCTATCAGACCACAAATATGAGCTCACATCAAATTGTCCAATTAGGTCAAGATCCAGGGGAGGAAATGCTTTCTCAGAGGCATTTTTCTACTAAAAATAAAGTCAGTAAAATAATAATCTTTATTACTATTAACATTGTGAGTCATAACTCCTATGATGGAAGACTTTTTTCGCTTAAAAGTAAGGCAAAATATATTTAAGTTTTTTTTTCTAAATTGTGTCTGCTAAATATTGGTGGATTTGTTTTATTATAAATTATTTTTTTAATCAACCATGACATTTTCATTGCATTATTTTATCATGAATATGAGTAAAATCTGAGTTTCAGAACATTCAAGACATGCACAGGTATGTCACAACAAAACATTCATTTATTAAAGATGATTTTTATTAGAGATACCCTTTCAGAGTCATATGAAAATAAGCAAATGCTTCTTGCATAATATAGATTTGGGGTGTTTTTTGTTTTGTTTTACTGGTTGAAGAAGAATATTTATTACTTTTATGTACAGAAAACTCAACAGTGCACGCTTAGCCCACCTCAGTGGCCAGTTCCTTAGCCTTGGCCTTTTCCAGCTTGGCAATGTGAGCCACTGATTTTGGACCCAGGACGTTGCCTCCCCAGTGGCGGTGGATCTCGTCATATCTGTCCTTGTAGTTGGTCCGGAATAGCCTCCACTAGCTTAGCCAGAGCTCCCTTGTCTTCCGAGTTAACCTGTCTGAAGGCGATAGTGGTTCAGGTCTTCCTGTGGACAAGATGCCCAGCCTGGCGATTGGAACCCCCATCTCCCAGCAAAGGACAGGCAGGGAAACTCCCAGCTCCCTGGGTCCACGTCATGGGCTATCACCAACAGCTGGGCCTTCTTGCTCCCAACCAGGGTGGTGACCGTGTTCACCCCTACTCGAAGGATAGGTGGCCTCTTGGTGGGACATCCTTTTTGCCGGCAGCTTTTTTCCCAGCCCGGGCCAACATTACCTCTGCTTCTTCTCTTGCTTTGTCTCAGGTCTGTACTTGTGTGCCAGCTTCAGCAGAAAGTAGCCAGCTGGTGGTCCAAGGCCTGGGTGAACTGGTTAATGGCAGGAGGAACTTTAAGATGCTCATAGAGAATAGTCCTTTGCTGTTGCAGCCTAATGTGGTGGGGGCGCTTGACAAAGGAATGAGGTCCCTTTTGGGCTGGATGTCCTCTCCAAGGTTGATGATAGGTGAGTCCCAGGTGGTCAGGGTGGTGGATAACAGTGGGGCTCCAGGCGTTCAGTTGGTGGATTAGAGGGGAGGCTGCAAGTGTTCAAGGTGGTGGATTACAGGGTGGGGCCAGGTTTTCAGCCTGGTGGATTACATGGGAGACCCCAAGTTTTCAGCATGGTGGATTAGAGGTAAAGCCCAGAAGTTCAGGTTAGTGGATTATAGGGGAGGCTCAAGGTGTTCAGCGTGGAGGATTACATGTCCCAGGTATTCAGTTTAGTGAATTACAGGGGGGTTTCCAGGTGTTCAGCATGGTGGATTACAGGGGAGGTCCCAGGTTTCCAGCTTGATGGGTTACAGGAGAGGCCCCAGATGTTCAGGATGGTGAATTACAGAGTGGCCCCAGGTGTTCATCTAGCTTGATTACAGGGGCCTCCAGTGGGCCAGGGTGGTGGATTTCAGGGGAGGCCCCAGGTGTACAGCATGGTGGATTAAAGGGGAGGCCCAGGTGTTCAACATGGTGAATTACTAAGGGTCCTCAGGTGTTCAGCGAGGTTGATTAAAGGGTGGTCCCAGGTATTCAGCGTGGTGGATTAAATGGGAGGCCCAAGGTTTTCAGCATGGTGGATTAGAGGGGAGAGCCCAGGTGTTCAGGGTGGTGGATTACAGGGGTCCTCTGGTGTTCAGCTTGGTGTATTAGAGGGGAGGCCCCAGTTGTTCAGCATGATTGATTACCCAGGGGCCACAGGTGTTCAGTGAGGTTGATTACAGGGGGGCCCAAGTGATCAGGGTGGTGGATTATAGGAGATCCCAGGTGATCAGCATGATTGATTACCAAGGAGGCACAGGTGTTCAGTGAGGTTGAGTACAGGTGGGGCCCAAGTGGTCAAGGTGGTGGATTACAGGGGAGGCCCAGGTGTTCAGCCTGGTGGATTAAATGAGAGGCCCAAGGTTTTTAGCATGGTGGATTAGAGGGGAGAGCCAAGGTGTTCAGGGTGGTGGATTACAGGGGTTCCCAGGTGTTCACCGTAGTTGATTAAAGGGTGGTCCCAGGAGTTCAGCGTGCTGTATTACAGGGGGGCACCAGGTGTTGAAGGTGGTGGATTACTGGGGAGGTCCCAAATTATCATCCTGGAGGATTACAGGGGAGGCCCAGATATTCAGGGAGGTGGATTAAATGATAAACCGAAGTTTTCAGCATGGTGGATTAGAGGGTAGAGCCAAGGTGTTCAGGGTGGTGGATTATAGGGGTCCCCAGGTTTTCAGAATGGTTGATAACAGGCGAAGGCCCAGGTGTTCAAGGTGGTTGATTAGTAGTGAGGCCTCAGGTGTTCAGTGTGGTGGATTAGATGGTAGTACCCAGGTGATCAGGGAGGTTGATTACAGGGGTTCCCAGGTGTTCAGCATGATTGATTACCAAGGGGCCACAGGTGTTCAGTGAAGTTGATTACAGGGGGCCTCAGGTGGTCAGGGTGTTGGATAGAGGGGTAAACAGGGGTTCAGTGAGGTTGATTAAAGGGTGGTCCCAAGCCTTCAGTGTGGTGTATTACAGGGGAGGCCCTGGTGATCAGGGTGGTGGATTACAGGGGAGGCCCCAGGAGTTCAAGATGGTGGATTCCTGGGTGGTCCCAGGTGTTCAAGGTGGTGGATGTCTGGGGAGGCACCAAATGTTCAGTGTATGGATTACAGAGGGGCCCCAGGTGTTCAGCGAGGTTGATTTAAGGTGGCACTAGGTGGTCAGGGTGGTGGACACAGCAGTTCCCAGGTGTTCAGCGAGGTTGATTAAGGTTTGGTCCTAGGTGTTCAGCATAGTTGATTACTGAAAGGCCCCAGGTGTTCAACAACATTGATTACTGGGTGGACCCAGGTGTTCAGTGTGGTGTATTACAGGGGAGGAACAGGTGTTTAGCATGATGGATTAGCCAGGGGCCCTGGCTGTTCAGTGAGGTTGATTACAGGGGGTCCCAGGTGGTCAGGGTGTCAGATTACAGGGTGGGGTCAGGTGTTCAGCATGGTGGATTACAGGGGAGGTAAAGGTGTTCAGCATGGTGGATTATGTAGGGGCCCCAGGTCTTCAGTGAGGTTGGTTCAGGGGGCCCCAGGTGGTCAGGGTCGTGGATTACAGGGATTCCCAGGTGTTCATGGAGGTTGATTAAAGTGTGGTCCCAAGTGTTCAGCGTGGTATATTACAGGGGAGTCCCTGGTGATCAGGGTTGTGGATTACTAGGGAGGCCTCAGGTGTTTAGGATGGTGGATTAGAGAGGAAGCTCCAGTTGTTCAGCATGATTAATTACCGAGGGGCCACACATAGGTGTTCATCGAGGTTGATTACAGGGAGGCGAGGCAGGTGATCAGGGTGGTGGATTACAGGGGAGGCCTCAGGTATTCAAGATGGTGGGTGTCTGGGGAGGCACCAAATTTCAGTGTGGTGGATTACAGAGGGGCCCCAGGTGGTTAGCAAGTTTTATTACAAGAGGGCACCCCAGTGGACAAGGTGGTTGATTACAGGAGTTCCCAGGTGTTCAGTGAAGTTGATTAAGGTTTGGTCCTAGATGTTCAGCATAGTTGATTACTGGGTGGACCCAGGTATTCAGCATGGTGGATTAAAGGGAAGACCAGGTGTTCTGCCTGGTGTATTGCAGACCAGGCCTAGGTGTTCAGCAAGGTTGAATGCAGCGGGCCCCAGGTGGTCAGGGTAATGGATTACAGGGGTTCCCTGGTGTTTAATGTGGTCAATTACAGGGGGTCCCAGGTGTTCAGCGTGGTGGATTACTGGATGGTCCTAGGGCTCAAGGTGGTGGGTCATTGGGGAGACCCCAGGTGATCAGCATGATGGATTACTGGGGAGACCCCAGGTGTTCAGCCTGGTCGACTACTGAGAGGCCCCAGTGCTCAGCAAGGTTGATTACAGGGGGCTCCAGGTGGTCAGGTTGGTGGATACAGTGGTTCCCAGGTGTTCAGTGAGGTTGATTCCAGGGTGATCAGTCAGCAGCTGTGTGTTGCGGCAGGTTGCCCAGGACCAAACCAGAGAGGGTCGGAGCTGCATTACCACCATTTGTCCACCATCCAGAACTGAAATATCATTGCTGACATGTACACATAAGGAACTGTTTGACATTGAAATTGGGACTCAAAAGAACTGTTGCCCCAGAAAGAAACTCACTACAGACTGATTCATTTGCCTCTCAGCATAATCATTATTGCTTGTCTCATTTTGGGCTTTGTAAGTGTATTTCTAGTATCACATGATCTCACTCATCTAGGGGAAATAATGAACAACATAAACTGATGAACAAAAACAGACCCAGAGACAGGGAAGCATCGATCAGACTGTCAAACCTCAAAGGGAAGGTAGGGGAGGGTGGGGGTAAGGGGGAGAGATCAACCAAAGGACTTGTATGCATGCATATAAGCCTAACCAGTGGTCATGGACAACAGGGGGGTGGGGGCATGCGTGGGGAAGGGTTGGGATGGGAATGGGGGGATGAGGACAAATATGTGATACCTTAATCAATAAAGAAAATTTAAAAAATAAATAAAAAAATAAATAAAAACAAAGTTTGTCAATGATGATTTCTTTTAGAGAGCCAAAAACAATTTTAAATACTCAACCCAAACCCAGAATCTCAGACATAATCTGTTACCTACACATCCATGTGCAGCAGAGAATATGCTCTTTATATTTTCTGCTCTATGAGAAGATTAGTGAAGCTCAAAGGTCAATGCCCTCAATTTCATAATTTCTTTTTTCATATTATCAAACGTTGAAGATATGTAGCAAGTATTTTTCTTATTTAATTGAGTGGTGAAAAATAGATTTCCTCCAGAATAGCAATTTTAATGTAATAGTCTTAAGGAATTATATCTTTCATGTAGGGATATTTTAACTTAATTTTTGAAGTATAAGAAGAGTGGCAAGTTATACTTTAACAAAAATATGCTATCCCCATATGTGGACATTCCCAAAGTTTGACAAGAAAGTGTACATTTCAAAGTAAATTTTAATGAATATAGGTAAAAAGTTACTGGCCATTATAAATTAGATTATGACATTATTGAATATTATTATAATTTTACTCAGAAAAATAATGAATTACAATTAACACTTAAAAATATATTATTTTCTGAAAGTCAAAAACCACTTGGCCCTAGCCGGTTTGGCTTAGTGGATAGAGCGTCAGCCTGTGGGCTGAAGGGTCCCGGGTTTGATTCTGGTCAACTGCACATGCGGGCTTGATCCCTAGTGTGGGGTGTGCAGGAGGCAGCCGATCAATGATTCTCTCTCATCATTGATGTTTCTATCTCTTTTTCCCTCTTCCTTCCTCTCTGAAATAAATAAAAATATATAAAAACCACTTGCAAGCACATAAATCATATTAGAGAAAACTTTTTTTTCAAAATACAATCTAGCTTAATAATATAGTATTCCTCTAGTTAACCTAGTTTAAAAGTATAGTATTTCTCATGAATAAATTTTGATTATACTGTTTTCATATATTTATCTGTATGTTACTTCCTAATAATTCTAACAGTGGCTAAAATGCTAATTACATAATAATTATTTTATAAAAAGCTATTTCAACTTAAACCGTTTTTCATATAAAACTATTCATGATACACAATAATTTTTAACAGCACATATTATCCTTAAAGAAAACTTCAAATTATCAATTTAAGACCTATTAGAATCTCATTCACTGAAGGCACCAATATCCTAACGTTAACATAAATAACATTATATGTTTATTTAATATATGTTGTACTTAGTAATTTAAAAATCCTCACATTTCTGATTCTTTTAAATACCAAGAAGTGATCTTATTTACTTGTTTTTATTCACTGCCTCTTGCAGTCACATAGGAAACATTTTGTTTATTCTCTAGTATCCATAGAATTGCAAACGCTGAGAAATAACTGTCTTCTTGGACCATATTTGTGCAATGAGACTTTTGAGAAATTTATATTATTATAAAACTAAGCATTTAGTAGTATTAAAATATATATTATTTACTTAAATAACATGCTTTTTTACTTTAGATTAACAAAATGTATCTACATATTTATGTAATATATGCATTAATATATGTAATATATGCATTCATATATACTTTAAAGCAATGAGATGATTCTATCTCGCCATTAAAGTTAATAGCTACTTATTCATATGCTTTCCATCTAAAGACATTCCCAAAAAGTTAAGTGCACCTTTGATTTATCAGATTCAATAGCCTTACAGCCAGATGCTTATGTCCACTGCCAGAAATGATGCATTCTGCACATCTAACAGGCACAAAAGTGAATTAGAGACTGCTGCTAGGCTAAGAGATAAGTGTGAGTCCCATACAGTTTAAAGTCAGCTAATACAAAACAATTTGAAGCACAAAAACAATTTCATCGGATTATTTAAAAACCAAATCTAGGAGGTTGCATACATATTTTGCACAATCCCCTTTCCTTCCCACCACCCAAGATGCCAAAGGGAAAGAAGGCTAAGAGGAAGCAGGTGGCTCAGGCCCCTGCTTTCCTGAAGAAGCAGGAGGCCAAGAAGGTATTTAATCCCCTATTTGATTAAAGGCCTCCCATGTTATCCGCCCCACTGAACACCTGAGCCCAACACTGTAATCAACTATGCTGAATATCTGGGGACTCATGTAATCCACCACCCTGAACACTTTTGGCCTCTATCTCTTTTTTCAGTGTCCTGTAGTTTTCCACATATAGGTCTTTTACCTCCTTAGTTAAGTTTATTCCTAGTTATCTTATTTTTTTTTTGGTGCGATGGTAAATAGTATTGCTTTTTTAGTCTCTCTTTCTGTAAGTTCACAATTGGTGTTATAGAAATGCCATAGATTTCTTGGCATTAATTTTGTATCCTGCTACATTGCCAAATTCGTTTATTAAGACTAATAATTTTTGATGGAGTCTTTAGGGTTTTCTATGTACAGTATCCTGTCATCTGTGAATAAGGACAGTTTTACTTCTTTTCCAATTCAGATGCCTTTTATTTTTTCTTTTGTCTGATCGCAATGGCTCATACTTCCAGTACTATGTTGAACAGGAGTGGTGAGAGCGGGCATCCCTGTCTTGTTCCTGTTCTTAGGGGAAATGGTTTTAGTTTTTGCCCATTGAGTGTGATGTTAGCTGTGGGTTTGTTATATATGGCTTTTATTATGTTGAGGTATGATCCTTCTATTTTCATTCTTGCTGAGAGTTTTTTTTATCAAGAAAGGGTGTTGGATTTTGTCAAATGCTTTTTCTGCATCAATTGATATGACTATGTGATTTTTCTCTCTCAATTTATTTATGTGATGTATCACGTTTATTGATTTGCGGATATTGTACTATCCTTGCATCCCCGGGATCAATCCTACTTGGTCATGGTGTATGATCTTTCTGATGTACTGCTGGATCCTATTTCCTAGAATTTTGTTGAGGATTTTGGCATCTATGTTCATGAGGGATACTGGCCTGTAATTCTCTTTCATTGTGTTGTCTTTATCTGGTTTTGGTATTAGGGTGATGCTGGCTTCATAGAAGGAGCTTGGAAGTGTTCCTTCCTCTTGAATTTTCAGGAATAGTCTGAGGAGGATAGGTTTTAGTTCTTCCTTGAATGTTTGGTAAAACTCCCCTGTGAAGCTGTCTGGCCCTGTGCTTTTGTTTGCTGGAAGTTTTTTGATGACTGCTTTAATTTCTTCCATAGTTATAGGCCTATTGAGATTTTTAGATTTTTCCTGATTGAGTTTTGGAAGGTTGTATTTTTCTATGAATATGTCCATTTCCTCTATGTTGTCTATTTTGTTGGAATAGAGTTGTTCATAGTATTTTTTAATAATCCTTTGTATTTCGGTGGGGTCTATTGTTATTTCACCTCTTTCATTTCTGATTTTGTTTATTTGGGTCCTCTCTCTTTGCTTCTTGGTGAGCCTGGCTAGAGGTTCATCAATCTTGTTTATCCTTTCGAAGAACCAGCTCTTGCTTTCTTTGTTCTTTTGTATTTTTTTTTTTTTTTTTGGTCTCTATGTCATTCATCTCTGTTCTGATCTTTATTATCTCCTTCCTTCTGCTCACTGTGGGTTTTTCTTGTTGCTCTCTTTCTAATTCTTTAAGTTGCAGAGTTAGATGATTTACTACCATTATTTCTTGTTTTTTTGAGGTAGGCCTGTAGAGCTATAAACTTACCTCTCAGGAATGCTTTCATTGTGCCTCATAGATTTTGGATTGTTGTATTTTTATTGTCATTAGTTTCCAGGATGTTTTTAATTTCTTCTTTGATCTCATTGGTAACCCAATCATTGTTTAACAGCATGCTATTCAGCTTCCAAGTGTTTGAATTTTTTGTATTATTTTTATTGTAGTTTCTTTCTAATATTATGCCATTGTGGTCTGAGAAGATGCTTGATATGATTTCAATCTTCTTGTATTTGGGGATACTTTGCCTGTGACCTAATATATAGTCTATTTTTGAAACTGTCCCATGTGCACTTGAGAAGAACATATATTCCATGGCTGTGGGGTGAAGATGTCAATTAAGTCCATCTGCTCTAGTGAGTCATTTAGAATTTCTGTTTCTTTGCTGGTTTTTTGTTTAGAGGATTTATCCAGTGATGTCAGTGGTATATTAAAGTCCCCTACTACGATTGTATGGTTGTCAATCTCTCCCTTAATATCTTCCAGGAGTTTTTTATATGTATTTGGGTGCTCCTGCATTGGGTGCATATATGTTTTTCAGGGTTATAGCCTCTTGTATTATGAAGTGGCCTTCCTTATCTCTTGTTATGGCCTTCACTTTGAGGTCTATTTTGTCTGATATAAGTATTGCTACCCCAGCTTTTATTTCATTTCCATTTGCCTGAAAGATATTTTTCCATCCCTTCACTTTCAGTCTGTGTGTGTCCCGTATTCTGAGGTGGGTCTCTTGTAGACAGCATATATATGGGTCATTTTTTTTTTTATCCATTCAGCCACTCAATGTCTTTTGATTGGAGCATTTAGTCCATTTATGTTTAAAGTTATTATTGATAGGTACTTGTTTGTAGCCATTTTTATTTTTTTGTGCCTGTGTTCCTTCTTACCTTTTTATTTCTTCTTTTTATAGTATTCCCTTTAGCTTTTCTTGTATTTCTGGCTTGGTAGTGATAAACTCCCTTAGCCTTTTTTTTGTCTGTGAAGCTCCTTATTTCCCTTCAATTTTAAATGATAGCCTTGCTGGATAGAGTACTCTTGGATTCAGTCCCTTGCTTTGCATCACTTTGTAAATTTCCTTCCATTCTTTTCTGGCCTGATATGTTTCTTTTGAGAAATCATTTGATAATCTAATGGGAGATCCCTTGTATGTAACTTTCTGTCTCTCTCTTGCAGCCTTTAAGATTCTCTCTTTGTCCTGAACATTTGCTGTTGTAATTATGATGTGTCTTGGTGTGGGTCTTTTTGGGTTCATCTTCTTTGGGACTCTCTGTGTTTATGTGACTTTTTTCTTCCCCACATCTGGGAAGTTTTCTGACATTATTTCTTGAAATAGGTTTTCTAACCCTTGTTCCTCTTCCTGTTGTTCTGGAACCCCTATTATTCATATGTTGCTTCGTTTCATGTGGTCCCATAACTCCCTTCGGCTCTCCTCCTGTCTTTTAATTTTTTTTCTCCAATTGCAGTTCAGTTTGGGTGTGTTTTGCTTCCTTGTCTTCTAATTCGCTAATTCAGTCCTCCACTTCTCGTACTCTACCATTGAAACTTTCCATGGTGTATTTTATTGCAGCTATATCATTCTTCATTTCTTCTTAATTCTTACATAAGTTGTTGATTTTTTTTATCCATCCAGTTTATGAACTGTATGACCCTTATTCTGAATTCTCTTTGGCATATTGCATGCCTCTGTTCCACTTAGCTGATTTTCTAGCGATTCCTCTTTTTCTTTCCTTTGGAGGTTTCTTTCTCTACCCATTATTTATCTCAATGATGGATCTAGATGTCGAGTCATGCAGGGGCTGCTCCTTGGGTGGCAGTGGCTCCTAGGATGGCAGTTGCAACTCAGGCAGTCACTGCAGCAGCTGCTTCTCAGTTGGCCGCTGCTCCTCTGGTGGGTGTTGTTCGCAGCAGTGGTGGCTCCTTTGGCTGATGGGGGGAGGCTGCTTGCACAGCTGCTGCTCCTCAGATGGGGGTGGGCTGATCATGAGGCTGTTGCTCCTTGGATGAGGGCGGGCTGCACACGGCTGCTGCTCCTCGGAAGGGGGCAGGCTGCTGCTCACATGGCTGCTGCTCCTTGGACGTGGGCAGGCTGCTCTGGAGCTGCTGCTCCTCGGATTGGGGTGGGCTGCTCACACAGCTACTGCTCCTTGGATGGGGGCAGGTTGCTCACACAGCTTCTGCTCCTTGGATGGGTGCAGGGTGCGGGCTGCGTGCAGCTGCTGCTCCTCAGTCGTGGGTGGGCTGCTCGTGCGGCTGCTGCTTCTCGGGTGGGGGCCGGCTGCTTGCGTAGTTGCTGCTACTCAAACAGGGGAGAGGGCCACTCACACAGCTGCTGCTCCTTTGACAGGGGCAGGCCACGTGGGCTGCTACTCTTTGGCCTGGGGTGGGTTGCTCATGGGGCTGCTCCCCCTTGGACAGGCGCACGGACTGATCATGTGTCTGCTGCTTGCACGGTCTTAGTGCCCTGGGCTAAAGCATTGGGCCGGTCAGAAGGAAGAATGCTTTGGAACTCACAGGAGCCTGCACCCTGGGTGGCTGGAGACTTGGTGACCATGGGACCACAGCCAAGGTAGCAGGCCCTGGTGGCTGTAGAGTCCTAGGTGTTATCTGAGGGCACCATACATGGAGGTGAGGCTGGGATCCCAGTAACAGCAGCTCTCCCCTTCAAAAATGCAAGGCCTCTGAGGAAGAGCTGGCCTCCCAGTACTGTTTGAACAGTAGCAGAGTCTGCCTAGTTAGGCGAGCCTGGTTAGCCTACCCCTGAAGGTCCTGTAGGATCTAACTGTGCCTCACTCACTCACATACACACACACACACACACACACACACACACACACACAAACACACACCCCACCCAACAACACACTCCTCTTTTGCTCCCTCACTCAAGATCACTCCCTCACTGCTACCTTCTTCCTGCCTCTGTAGTTGGGTCTGGGGTGTTATTGACCCATTCGTGGAGGGAGTTTCCTCCCCACGTGTCTGGTTCTGTGGCTTGATCTCTAGCACATTGGCCAAACAGGATAAAATTCACTTCAACAATACACGACACAAAGGGAACAATACACGAATGTACTCATGACACTGATAACCCCAATATAAGTGACCACCTGAGAAAAGAGAATTAGGGGAGAGAAAAGAGAGCACAAATGATATTGAAGAGAGAAAAAAGATAAGAGAGAAAAAAAAAAGGAAGAAAAAGGAGAATATACACTGCGTGGCCAGATTATTATGATCTCTGAATGTATAATAATCTGGCCACTCAGTGTATATCTACACAAATAAAAGAGAAACATGCAAATTGACCGTACCTCCACTATGCCCACCAGCCATGCCCACCAGCCAATCAGGAGTGAGTATGCAAATTAACCCAACCAAGATGGCTGCTGCCATGGAGTGAGCAGGAGGCTTGGTGTTCCCCAGCAATGGAGGAAGCCAAGCTTCCTACCTGCTCTGGCTGGCCCTGGCCTCTGCTCAAGGCTACAAAGTTTCAATTATAGGAGATAAATAAATCCCAACAAAAATGGCAGCAGCCACAGAGCTGGAGAGAGCAGGCAGCTTGGGTTGCCCCCGGCGATGGAGGAAGCCAAGCCTCCTGGCCGGCCATGGGTCACCGGGGGGCGTGGCTGGCCTGCAAACCACCACAGGCCCCACGCCCAGGCCGCCCCACGCCCCAAGGGAACCTGCAACCTGATCCGGGACACCCTTCAGGGCAAACCAGCTGGCCCCCACCCATGCACCAGGCCTCTATCCTATCTAATAAAAGAGTAATATGCAAATTGACCATCACTCCAACACACAAGATGGCTGCCCCCATGTGGACACAAGATGGCTTCCACAAGATGGCCAGCAGGGTAGGGCAGTTGGGAGGGACCAGGCCCGAAAGGTAGGGCAGTTGGGGGCGATCAAGCCTGCAGGGGTGGGCAGTTAGGGGTGACCACGCCGGCAGAGGAGGGAAGTTGGGGGCGACAGGGCCTGCAGAGAAGGGCAGTTGGGGGGGACCCAGGCCTGCAGGGGAGAGCATTTTGTGGGGACCAGGCCTGCAGAGGAGGGCAGTTAGGGGCAATCAGGCTGGCAGGGGAGCAGTTAGGCATCAATCAGGCTGCCAGGGGAGTGGTTAGGGGGTGATCAGGCTGGCAGGCAGAAGTGGTTAGGGGCAATCAGGAAGGCAGGCAGGTGAGCATTTGGGAACCAGCAGTCCTGGATTGTGAGAGGGATGTCCGACTGCCCATTTAGGCCTTATCCTACTGGGATTGGGCTTAAACAGGCAGTTGGACATCCCTTGAGGGGTCCCAGATTGGAGTGGGTGCAGGCTGGGCTGAGGGACACACACCTGCGTGCACAATTTTCGTGCACCAGGCCTCTAGTCCTACATAATAAAAGGCTAATATGCAATTTGTCCCCTCGACCAGGAGTTCAAACAGCAGGCAGGCCGGCCAACTGCCCATGTCCCCTCCCCCGGCCAGGCTGGCCAGACCCCACCCATGCAGAAAATCATGCACAGGGCCTCTAATAGATACACACACACACACACACACTGAGTGGCCAGATTATTATGCATTCAGAGATCATAATAATCTGGCCACTCAGTATGTCTACACTAAAAAAAGAGAAACATGCAAATTGACCATCTCTCCACTATGCCCACCAGCCAATCAGGAGCGAGTATGCAAATTAACCCAACTAAGATGGGGGTTAATTTGCATACGCAGGTGCCAAGCAAAGACTGAAGACAGCGTGGAAGGAAGCCAAGCGCTGCAGAAGGGAGCGAAGCTGTGGAGACGGGAGCGAGGCAGCAGAAAAGGGAGGGAGCGAGGCAGTGGAGACGGGAGGGAGCGAAGCAGCTAAGAAGGGAGCAGCGAGCTTCGTTCCCTTCTCTGCTTCACTCAGGCTGGAGAAAGCCCTATTCTTGAAGGAATAGGCCTGAGGAGGCCCTATTCTTGCAGGAATCTTCCTGCAATGGGCCTCTAGTATATATATATATATATCTTACCTAATAATAGAGAAACATGTAAATTGACTGTACCTATGCTAACTATGCCCACAGCCAATCAGAGTGAGTATGCAAATTAACCCAACAAATATGGAAGTTCATTTTCATACATACCTGGGTCCCGGGAACCTACTTGGCAACCAGGTCACTCCCATCCAGCCATAGGATGGAGGCTTTAGGCTTGGGAGGGGGCTGAGCCTGCGATCGGAGGTGCTGGGGGCGAACGCCTTCCCAAGCCTAAAGCCTGGGGTGGAGGCTTTAGGCTTGAGCAAGGGCTGAGCCTGGGATCAGAGGGAAGGGGAAAAAATCAATGGAAACATCCTCAGTTGAGGATAAAAAGAAAAATAAAGAAAGAAATGTCAGATCTTATGAAAGACATCCTGAAAATGCTTAAAAAAAGTTGTCATTTTTTCATGGTGAAGGGATTGGAGTCCATGTTGATGAAAATACCTTGACCGCTGTGGTGACTGGCAGTGGCTGCAGCAGCGGGGTGATGGGGCTGGTGCCTTCCCCTGATCAGCCCGATCGCCTCCCGCAAAGGGAGGCCAGACTGCGGCTTAGGTCCACTCCCAATGGGGAGCAGGCCTAAGCCATCAGTGTACCATCCCCTGAGGGCTACCAGTATGTGAGAGGGAGCAGGCTGGGCTGAGGGACCCCTCCCCAGTGCATGGATTTTGTGCACTGGACCCCTAATACATATATATATATATATATATGTATATATATATATGGAGAAAACACCTCAGAACAAACAGATAAACCAAAAAATGCAAACACCCAGCAAAGAGGGTGTAGGCAGAATCTGTAGAGGCTGAGGTTATATACAGAAAATACGGTTAAGAATTGGATGAATATGGGGAGGACCTCACTTCAGTATAGAGGAAATAGAAAGGGGATGAGTGGATAAGAAGAAAGAGAACAAGAAGTAAATAATAATAATAATAAATTTACAAAAAAATTGATTTAAAAAGTAGTATAAAAAATAAAAAATAGCAAATAAAATAAAATGGAAAAATAATGTGAAAAGAAATAGAAAATAAAGCAACAAACAAAAAAGGAAAAGAAAGAAAAAAGAAGAAGAAAAAGAGATAACAAAATAATAATAAAGTAAAATGAAAATGAAAAAGTGAAGTGTTGTTTCTTTGGCTGGCTTAAGATCCCAGTCTTTTGTACTGTCTGCGGTTTCTCAGTTTCCTGTTGCTGGGACTGAAGGCTTCTCTTTAAGCCAGTCCCTGTGGACTCTCAGGGACTATTCAGATTTTTCAGTCCTTTGTACCATTCAGGCTGTATTCTGGATGTGGCTGTATTGGTAGCCTGGAGACTGAAGGGAGGGGCTATCTCTTCAGGAGAAAATGGCTGCCCAGGTCCTGGGCTCAGGTATGACTCAGTTCCAGACTCTTTGCCACTTCTCCTGAACCCTCTCCTCTCCCCAGACTCTCCCCAGACTCCACAAGTCCGCACCTTCTCCTGCACCTCAGCCACGGGTGAGTGTCTGTATCTGAAAGGTCCTATGAACTAGGTTCAGTGAAGAAAAGCACAGGCCACAGAGAGGGGAAAGACTGCGCCTCTGTGAGCTCTCTCCTGCCAGCACTGCGCGGTCTGAGCAGCCCTTCAGGCTACTCCCTCTGGGCTCAGTCTTTCGTGACTATGGACCCAGATCCAGAATCCCCTGCCACCAGCAGTCCTGAGGACCTCCTTTCCACAGACACTGTGCCTGTCCCAAGGGACGTGGCTTGGTGCCATGTGGTTTTCCTCTGACCCTCTGGGCTCAGAGGTCTGGAAGATCTCTCCTGCCCAGATCCTTGATTTTACCTTTCTCCAGGGGTCCTCTGCCCTTCCTGGCTGCAAGTTGTCTCACTACCTGAGTCTCCTTCACCGATTCGAGGTGGATGTTATTCGTTTCAGCTGCTCATTCTATCTGCTCCATGACAAGGCTTGGGACACGTCCGTCTATTCTGCTGCCATTTTATCCTCCTCTAGCTTCTAGTTTTTCGCAATTCAGATTTTAAACTCTGCAACTTACATTACTTTTATTACATTAATCCCTATAATATTTACACTTAGGCCTTAAAACATAAATTCTGAGAACAGAAAACAGAAGACATCTCATGACCCACTCATTCCCTACTTACAAAGCTCATACCAGAGACAAAGCTTTATGACCTTATTTACCACCCCACATTGGAGAAAATAGTAGAGTCCAGTGCACATATGCATGTTTGGTGTGCCTTGCATATCAGGTCTTTTGTCAAGACTCCATAGATATCCACTGGGAATAAAACCTAAGAATGAGGCCTAGTTTCAGCAACATTGAAGGAATTGATCAGACAGTCACATTATTACATCCTTAACTCTCTAGCTTTGTATAGGTGTTTTTCACGTGCATTTTTCTTTAAGAAAGTTGAAATTGAAGTATTGGGTATTAGCCACATCCTTGTACAGATGATCAACAAGGACAGAGTCCTGAAACAAATGACAAGTATGAAAATAGTGTGCTCATTTATATCATTGGACTTCTAAGATATCTAGGAAATCACCACTTTACTCATTTCGCTGCTGCTGTAATTTTTTGACATTGAACATTTATGGATATATAATATTGCAAATTGCTGATTTGGAGGAGATGAAAAAAATTGTAGGAGTTCAAAGAAATGTGTAAAATAAAGGCTGTAACTTTAGTTTATAAAACAAGTAGACCATTGATAATGATAGCAACATTGAGAACTTACTGTACTGGGCAATTACTATACTGAGTAATTCAATCATCCAGATCTCATAATGGAATAGGTGCTAGCTTATCTCCACTTAAGATATAGTGAAATTGAGGCTTATAAAGTTCATAAGTTCCTAATACCCACACATTTGACAAAACAAGGAGCAGGATTCAAAATCAGAAAATCTGAACTGGCAACTCACATCTATCTTACTTAATAATAGAGAAAAATGTAAATTGACCGTACCTCCGCTACACCCACAGCCAATCAGAGTGAGTATGCAAATTAACCTAGCAAAGATGGAAGTTAATTTGCATACATACCTGGGTCCCAGGAACCTCCTTGGCACCCAGGTCACTCCCAGCCGGCCATCAGAGGGGCCAAGCCTGTGATCGGGAGGGGAGGGTGGGGAGAGGGGAGGGGGGGAGTGCTTCCCAAGTCTAAAGCCTGGGGCTTGGGAAGGGGCCGAGCCTGCGACCAAAAACAGACCACCCAGAAGTCAGCGCTTGGGGATCGGGTCTAAACGGGCAGTCGGACATCCCTCTCACAATCCAGGACTGCTGGCTCCCAACTGCTTACCTGCATGCCTTCCTGATTGCTCCTAACCGCTTCTGCCTGCCAGCCTGATCACCCCCTAACCACTCCCCTACCAGCCTGATTGATGTCTAACTGCTCCCCTGCCAGCCTGTTTGCCCCCAACTTCCCTCCTCTGCCAGCCTGGTCCCTCCAAACTGCCCTCCCTTGCTGGCCATCTTGTCACAGCCATCTTGTGTTCACATGGGAGCAGGATCTTTAACCACATGGGGGCAGCTATCTTGTGTGTTAGAGTGATGGTCAATCTGCATATTACTCTTTTATTAGATAGGATAGAGGCCTGGTGCATGGGTGGGGGCCAGCTGGTTTGCCCTGAAGGGTGTCCCGGATCAGGGTGGGGGTTCCCTTGGGGTGTGGGGCAGCCTAGGTGAGGGGCCTGTGGTAGTTTGCAGCCAGCCACACCCCCCAGTGACCCAAGCTGAGGCCCTGGTATCTGGGATTTATTATCTTCTACAATTGAAACTTTGTAGCCTGGAGCGGAGCCAAGCCTTCTGCTCGCTCCTTGGCAGCTGCCATTTCTGTTGGGATTTATTTATCTTCTATTATTGAAATTTTGTAGCCTTAAGCAGAGACCTGGGTTGGCCAGGGTGTGCAGAAAGCTTGGCTTCCTCCATTGCCAGGGAAACCAAAGCCTCCCTCCTGCTCTCTCTGTGGCTGCAGCCATCTTGGTTGGGTTAATTTGCATACTCGCTCCTGATTGGCTTGTGGGCATGGCTTGTTGGTGTGGCTTGTGGGTGTAGTGGAGTGGTGGTTAATTTGCATATTACTCTTTTATTAGGTAGGATTAGAATGTCCACTTCCATGCCACAGTGTTAGCCTGTCCCTAGTGGGCCATCTGTGGTCATGGACAGGGATGTGGTTAGCCTTTCATTTCCACCTGGTCTCCTCTGTCAGCTTGTGAGGTATGCTTTCTGACTACATTGGGATTGGTCTTTGGAAAGAAAGGAGATATAAGAGAAGCATAAAAATTACTTTTAGCAAGCATTATTTCCACATCCTTCTGTAATCTCATACCCAGAAGTATTTAAATATCTCTTCTGACAATAGTTTAATGTCTAAGAGCTGTCAGTTGCTGAAGATTTCTTAGCTGCATTTCACTACGTATGAGTGATTCATTGATCTCTATCACTCCCCATCAAATTCTGACCCACCTTAGATAATCTTTTTATTGGGGTTCGTAATTCTCTCAGGCTGGGACTACTCCCTGCATATCCTTTGCCAAAATGCAATCAGAAAACTTTGCAACAGCTCTTCTCTGCCTTCCTCCCAGTCCACTAGCAGGTCATCTCTTATTTTCTCAATGTCCTGGGTTGGAATCAGACACCTACTCATTGTGACCCTCCAACTTGACTTCCTAAATGGTACATTAATGCTGTTCTCATTTGGCTGGAAGTGAGGTGAAGGAATCCAGAAACCCTCCTATTTGAAAGGAGTATGAGATTTATAGAAGACCAGCAGATCTCTCCAAATAAATATTTCTCAATAATCATCTGCCAGTCTCACAATCTCAACCTGTTTATGTCTGCCCGGTGGCTGAGGCTTTTCAACAGTCTGTTCCCAAGGCTTGTCCACTTATCATACTTGTGGATGTCTTCATCCCTCAACCAAAACTGAGACAGAAAGAACCCCATTTACCCATGCTGCTTTTCATGTTAATGAGTTCTTATTACTCTTCATTTTCTCTTAACAACAACAACAAAGATACTGTCACACACAAAAAAATTAACATTATTACATGAGAAGACTTCATAGGAATGGGCAGAGATGTAGTCATTTTATAGAGCCTGAAGGCAAAACAAATTAAGGTTCAGTAGTTACTAATTTCTTATTGCTAGAATTAGAAATGTGAAAAGAAAGTGATAAGGGAATACATAGAAAAAGTAGGTATGGATCAGATAAGAAAGGGTTACCTATTTGACGCCATCTTGAAAGCACTGAAGAACCATAGCTTGCTAAAAGTGGAGTGCTGCATTCTTCTAGTTAACGTTTTTTAAGTGCCTGAGAGCATGAAGGACAATGATATTACAAAAAGGAAGACTGGATGCAGGGAAACATGCAAAAGAGGGACCATCATATTCTAATTGAAAAATGATGAGGTCCGAATTGAGAGGAAAAAAAATACTGAGAAATAGTAGGGAAGTCAATTTCATAAGCTTTTGAAACAAATTAGATGTATTTAATGCTAGATTAAAATTGTGTAAAAATTTAGTTAACATGTACTAAATAGTAGTTAATTTTGTTATATACTGTATGTACTAAAATATACTTTCATGAAATACAGGAAACCAGTTTTCTCCCTTTTGATTTTTCATGAACAACACTAAATTATATATAATAACAAAAAACTTCAAATTGTTCTTATGAATCCCTTCTACAGATATGGTAGCAGATGTGTGGATGTCTACCCCTCCCCCCTGCTCAATCCCCACACCCGCCACACATACACACAACCACAGTCCTTTAGCCTCTGGGAGTTTAGCTGCAGCAGCAGCTTTGTCTCCAGTGGAGCTTAGCTCACCTCAGTGGAGTGACATCCTGGACCAGTGGAGGAGGATGGTGGGAGACAGAGGAAAGTTAGTATCACTAGCGTCTTCAAGTATGAGATTACAATGCTCGTTCTCAGCCCATCTCAGCAGAATTGAGGTCATTCACCCATAGCAATAACTCCCACATCAATACAGCCTTTGTTAACTTCTCTCCGGTCTTGTCTCACATGTCTAATTCCTCACTTTTGCTTGTTGGCATCATCGACCAATTAAATTACTTTCTCAAAAGCCATTTTCTTAGGGCTTATTTGGAGGAAACTCAAATGAAGACCAGTATCCATTTTCATTGATCTTTCTATAATTATAAAATTATTTGATAGCTTTAGAAACAATGTAATATATAAGTTATTATTACAAAATCCATGATTATTAAAATGTCTTCAGCACTCTAAAAATTATTTGATTTAGACTTATAAATCAGTTTTTCCAGTAACTTGCCATAATAATTACTTTTTAAGATTACTTTTCATTATTTCTGGAATAACCTCTCATGCTTGCTTTTTAATTATGTTATTTTTCCACAATGTCTTTATTTTCTTAAAAATTATGATTAATATCATTAAACATATTTATTAACTTGGTGACTGATTATAAAATATATCTATCTGAAATACTTCTTATCTGGGCACTTTAGTAATATACATAGTAACTTTCTAACTGATAATATTGCATTTTTACTTTATTTAATCTGCTATTAGTATGGTCCATAAATTCATTTATCTCACATAAAACTAGGTGCAATGCATATTTGTACTTTTAAATGGCACAAAAAGTATAACCAAGAAAATATTGATTTGGAGAGCATTATGCTAAGTGAAATAAGCCAGTCAGAGAAAGATAAATACCACATGATCTCACTCATTTGTGAAATATAAAAAACATCATAGCCCTAACCGGTTTGGCTCAGTGGATAGAGCGTCGGCCTGCGGACTGAAGGGTCCCAGGTTCGATTCCGGTCAAGGGCATGTACCTGGGTTGCGGGCACATCCCCAGTAGGGGGCGTGCAGGAGGCAGCTGATCGATGTCTCTCTCTCATCGATGTTTCTAACTCTCTATCCCTCTCTCTTCCTCTCTGTAAAAAATCAATAAAATATATTAAAAAAAAAACATCATAAACTGATGAACAAAAATATAGACAAAGAAGCATCGAACAGACTATCAAACTTTAGCAGGAAGGCAGGGGAGGGTTGGAAGGGGTTAAGAGATCAACCAAAGGATTTGTATGCATGCATATAAACATAACCAATGGATACAGACACTGGGGACGGGGGGGGGGGGGGGGGGGACATGTGCCAGGGGGTGGGGAAGGCCAGGGGAGGTCAATGGGGGAAAAAGGAGACATATGTACTACTATTTGTAATACTTTAAACAATAAAAAAGATCACAAGCAAAAGCAACAACAAAAAAAGAAAATATTGATTTTTCAACATGATTGATAGAATTATAACATGATATTTACATTTATGAAACATGTCAACATTTCTGCACAGGGGGACTTTTATAACCAGTTCAAAGTTTCATTGAAATTTAAGTTTCAACAGTGGTTATCGAGAGCCACTTGTTACCAGCTGTCTATGAAAACCATTTCCATTTATGTCTCTCAAAATGCTCAAATATTGACTGTGAAATATATGCTGCATTTTATCTTATTCTCTACTTGTATAAACAGTAACGATTCACTTATATTTTCAAATTTTATTTCTATTGACTTTCAGAGGTATTGGTGTTTGCTTTTTTATTTTTTAAAAAGTAAGAATTCCTTTCTATGTCTTCTCATCTTCTTACTTGTATGAGGAATTATTGAAACAAATGATTCTTGCTTGCATTACAAATAAAATAAATGGGCCAGTTGGCTGCGTTAATATAAAATCAATTATTATTTATATCAGCTCTGTTACTAACTGCTCTGCTGTTGAAATGATTTGCAAACCTTCCAATGAAAGAGAACAATTCACTAAATCAATTATCAAGATTAAATTTATCTTTTTATTTTATTTTAATGGCTGTTTTTAGAAAATTTTCACATCAAGACAATTTTTGCTCTCCTTAATTACATGGCCCTAGAATGTTGGAGTTTTAAAGCTATATTTGTATAAACCAAACCATAGTTGCCTATCAAATATTTTCCAGAACCTTCTCAATAATATTACTATTTATTTCTGTGAGGATGCTGCAGAGACATTATGCAGTGGATAGGAAATAATTTGTCAGCCAAAACACAATCCAATCTAATTATGCCCACCTGGTGCATAGGAACTCTACACATGTGCTAACAGGGGTGAAATGAATATGCTGTCTTTTTAATGTAATCAACAGTGATGTGCAAATGTGATTTTTTTGCTTGCTGCTAAGTTCTGTTAATTGCAATTGAAACAATAACAACAGGGTTTTCAAGGATCATAAAGGGGAAGACGAAAACACACAATATGACACATCCTTTGTAAAATATACGAGGCCTTCTAAATTTAGAAAGATACATCTTTGGTATACGGAAGGGACAAAGTACAAAATCATCTCGAAAGGAGGTGTACAATTTTCTGTCATGATATGTGGTGACCCATTCAAGAAAAAATAGATACATATTTTTAAAAGGCTGCTTGCTTCAAATTGTATTTATTTGATGAATAAAAAGCCTGCTATTTTTATCAGCATGTTAGATGTCAATTCTACTTTTTTTGCTTGAGACGTTATTTTACCTGAAAGCTTCTCTATGGCACACAGACATCTGTGTTGTCCCTCGGATTCAGAGTCCAAGTGGTCTGGCAGGCACTCTGAATGATTAGCAATAGAAAACCGCATTTGGAAAAGGGAAACATTCAGGGAAACTTGAGTTCAGTGACTTTCCTTTGTGTCTAAACTGCAGGGGAGTAGGGAAGGTTTCATTTTCAGATATAGAAAGGACAGGCCTTAAGGGTAAATATCGATCGTTTTGATGCATTTGTTAATGGATAACAGCTGTTTCTTTGTGTTCTCTCTTAAATGTCAGGTCTACAGACCTTTACAGTATGACCATTATATTGCTTTGCAATCTTTCTCCTACTGTCAACCATTTATTTACATCATTAAATTATTTTATTTTGTTATTTACTTCACATTTTTAAAGCCTGTCCGGGAAGTTCTTAGCATTTTAACATTGTTCCCGTTTCCTAGTCACAGAATTGTCCCCAAACTATCAGACTTGCTCCTTCTGATTACAGTCTGTAATTATCATCCCGAAAGTCTTCTTCAGTTTCACTCTGTGATATTCATGGATTCAATCACTCTCTATTATTGTATGGTTTCTTCCAGTGCATATTTTCTGAGGATGTAATTTCTGTAGTGATTCCCTGGCAGACTATGCTGTTCAAAATATTAAAATATTCAGCACCACTTTCTGTGAGATGATAATACATACCAATCATTCATCTCAGGCATCACTAGATACCTTGCTCTGGCAGTGAAATGTGACATTTGTCACTTCTGAACAGAAACCTGAAGAGCCAGTTCATGGTTGATATGTTTTCTTTCTGCTCTGCCTTGGCGATAAGAAAATGCTCTTAAGAGAGCTGCTCCATCGACCCGGGTCCTGGAAAAACACAGTGAAGAGTAAACTGATAGCCAGATCACTGTAGACAAGTCGAGAGGATGAGAATTACCTTCTTTGTAAGTCACTAAATTTAGAGCTGTGTCACATTGCAGCATAATGTAGCCTAGTATGTCTGAAACAGGGCTTACTATACTAAGAGTTAAAAGATGCTGGGAGGGGATCTTTAAGTGGAGTAATGTAGCAGAAAAAACAGGTAGTCAAATCTTGCCTTCACTTTTTGAAAATTATTTGGTCTTGGGCATATCACTTATTCTGTGAGCCTCAGAGTTTGTGTCTGAGTAAAATTTATAATAACAAATATAACAGTAGTTCTAGGGACAATTTATTTCATTTCTAGCCCCGATTTTATTCATTTTAGTATGTAATTACACTGTTATTTTAGCTGGTAGAAAACTCATACAAGAGACGTGTGGTCTGAAGTGTACCAATTCAGAGAGACTATGGTAGAAAGATTTTTTTCTACCTTATTCATATGCCCTGTCCTGGATAGTTCATGGAAAGGGTGACATACAACTTACATATTTACATAGTTTGATATAATTTCTATAAAGTAATTCCCTAACTGACATCTAGTTGGTAGACATCAGGGATGCTGCTAAACAGCCTCTAAAGCAAAGGCCAGCCCTCCTCCCCCAACAAAGAAATATCTGACCAAATTACCAAGGTTGAGACACCCTGGATTAAGGAAATGTACACTGACTGCAAAAGGATTCCTTTGAGGTTAATGATAATGAATTTAGAGTTAGAGAAATCATGCTTTACTTGTGGATTGGAAAGCTGTGATTATCTAGTGAAATATCTAGGGATTATTAGCAAATATGAAAGAAGAACAAGAAGTTGAAAATGTATGCAAGGAGCCAAAACCGGTTTTGCTCAGTGGATAGAGCGTCGGCCTGCGGACTGGAGGGTCCCAGGTTCGATTCCGGTCAAGGGCATGTGACTTGGTTGCGGGCACATCCCCAGTAGGAGGTGTGCAGGAGGCAACTGATCGATGTTTCTCTCTCATCGATGTTTCTGACTATCTATCCCTCTTCCTTTCTCTCTGTAAAAAATCAATAAAATATATTTAAATAAATAAATAAATAAATAAATAAATAAATAAATAAATAAATAAAAAAGAAAATGTATGCAAGGAATGAATATAAAGAATGGAATAGACTATCCACCTCAAAAAAAGGAAGTGAAGGCATAGGGGGAAGTGAGGCCATAAAATAAAAACAAAACAAATATATTGTAGTTCCAGTTAGGATAAAATCAGTTTTGGAGTTGCTCTCAGATGTTGTTTTCATCATGTTTTTGTGTATTCTTTTTTTAAAATTACACTTATTGGGGTGACATTGGTTAATGTGATCATATATGTTTCAGGTTTGAGTTTCTATGTTATCTGCATAGAGCACATCCAAAGTCAAATGTTCTGCTGTCACCGTATATTAGGCCCCTTTACCCTCTACTTTTTCCGTCTGTCGATGAGTTTCAGTTTTATAGCCCACATATGTGTGAAATCATATGGTTCTTAGGTTTCTCTGACTCACTCATTTCACTTAGCATAGTATTCTCAAGGTCCATCCATGTTGTTACAAATGGTGCGATTTCATCCTTTTTCACAGCTCAGTACTACTCCATTATATACATGTACCACAACTTCTTTATCCAGATCTCTGTCAGACACTTTGGTTGTTTCCATGTCTTGGCCACCATGAATAATGCTGCAATAAACATAGGAGTAAATATATCTTTGTGAATACATGATTTTGATTTTTGGGGAGGGTATATTCCTAGGAGAGGGAGTGCTGGGTCATATAGTAGCTCTATTCTTAATTTTTTGAGGAATTGCCAGACTGCTTTCCACAGTGGTAGTACCAGTCTACATTCCCACCAGCAGTGAATGAGAGTCCCATTTCCTCCATAACATCCCCAATGCTTGTTATTACATGTCTTGTTGGTAATAGCCATTCTAACAGATGTAAGGTGGCATCTCATTGTTTTGATTTGCATTTCTCTAATTGCTAGGGTGGTTGAACATCTTTTCATATATCTATTGGCTGTACTACCTCCTGTATATTAACAATGAAACTTCAGTAAAAGAAATGAAACACACACACACACACACACATTTCCTTTTGCAATTGCAACAACACAATACCTAGGAATAAAATTGACAAAGAACATGAAAGACCTATATGCTAAAAATTATAAAGCATCATTAAGATAGATTGCAAAAGACACAACAAAATGGGAAAATATCATATGTTCATGGATTGGAAGAATTGACATAGTTAAAATGGCTATATTTTATACCAAGGAATATACAAATTTAATGCAATTCCCATCAAAATCCCAATGTCAGGTTTTAAAGAAATAGAACAAGAAATCATCAGATTTGTTTGGAATCACAAAAGACCCTAGATAACCACAGCAATTCTGAGAAAAAAAGAACAAAGCTGGAGGTATCACACTTAAAATTATACTACAGAACTACAATAATCAAAAGAGCGTGGGATTGGCAGAGAAATAGACACACAGATGAGTGGGACAGAAGAGAGAGCCCAGATATAAAATTGCATTTATAGGGGAGATAATTTTCAACAAAGGAGCCAGAAACACACAGTGGAGTAAAGATAGACTCTTCAATAAATGGTGCTGGGAAAATTGGAAAGCCACATTCAAAAGAATGAAACTGGATTACAGTTTGTCCCATGTACAAAAGTTGACTTAAAATGGATCAAACAGCTAAATATAGGACCAGAAACAATAAGTTCTATAGAAGAAAACATAGGTACCAAACTTATGGACCTTGGTAGTAGAGAACATTTTATGATCTTGACCCCAAAGGCAAGGGAAGTAAAGGCAAAAATAAATGAGTGGGACTATATCAAACTAAAAAGCTCTGCACAGCAAAAGAAACTGACAATAAAACAAAGAGGTAGCCAACTAGATACACGATGATGATATTTGCAGACAGTAATTTCCACAAAGGTTTAATTTCCAAAATATATAAAGAACTCATGAAACTCAACACAAAACAAACAACCCAATCAAAAAAATGGACAGAGGATCTGAACACTTTCCCAAAAAGATTTTGGGCATTCTTGTATTAATATTTTGTTGACTTGACCAAATGGTTATTATAAGTCACTCAAAACTGATAAGGCAAATTACCATCATTGCTCATCTTTTAAAATTCTAGGCCATTTGTTATTTTATATAAACCTTAATATTTTTATTTTCTTTAAATTCAAACATAACCTAAGTCATATAAAATCACATGGTATTTTCATGACAATTGTCTACACACTCAATATATCATAATATACATGTTTTACATCTGACTTCTTCATGACAATAGTCTTAAACATGTTCTTCTGTCATTACATTTAAATGCTGTTTTTATCAATTTTAATAGAATTTTGTAATTTCACTAAGTAGTTCCTGGACTTTATTGCTTAATTTATTTCTAAATATTTTCAAAGGTTTTGTTGCTATTATATATATAACTAGAGGTCCGGTGCATGAGATCAGTGCACTTGGCGGGACGGGGGTCCCTTAGCCCAGCCTGCACCCTCTTGCACTCCAGGAGCCCTTGGGGGATGTCCAACTGACAGCTTAGGCCCACTCTGACTGACAACATAGGGAGTGGGCCTAAGTTGTCAGTCAGACATCCTTAGCGCTGCCGCGGAGGCAAAAGAGGCTCCTGCCACCACCGCTGTGCTTGCCAGCCATGAGCCTGGCTTCTGGCTAAGCAGCCCTCCCCCTGTGGGAGTGCACTGACCACCAGGGGGCAACTCCTGCATTGAGCGTCTGCCCCCTGGTGGTCAGTGCACATCACAGTGACTGGTCGTTCTGCTGTTCAATCAATTTGCATATTAGCCTTTTATTATATAGGATGA
Organism: Plecotus auritus; assembly: GCF_963455305.1. NCBI lineage: Eukaryota > Metazoa > Chordata > Mammalia > Chiroptera > Vespertilionidae > Plecotus > Plecotus auritus. The sequence goes on along the minus strand of NC_137773.1, from coordinate 47,099,235 downwards.
TTAGCTATAAATCTATTTTTTTTCCTGGATCTTGGTTTTCCTGGGAGTATAAAATTTCTTATTCTAAAAAAACAAATTCTTATTTTCTTGTCTTCTTCTACTATAACTTTCAAAACAATGTCAAATAATAATTCTGAGAGAAGTTTGGCCTCTCACGTTCTGGTGTTAATCAAATTTATTATTTATATTTCCCACTTTTGTAAAATAGTTGCTGTTGAGATTTGAAAACTGACATTATCAAAATATATGGCTTTATTCTATTTTATACAGAGTTTAGATAAGGGATAGTTGTTGACTTACATAAATATTTTAGCATCTAGTGATATGAGACATTTTCCCCCTTTATTTTGTTAATATTAATTGATTTTTTTTTTTTTGTGGATCCTCACCCAAGGATATTTTTCCACTTATTTTTAGGGAGAATGGAAGAGAGAGGGGAAGACAAAGAGAAAGAGACAAACATCGATGTGAGAGAAACACATCATTCACATATGCTTAGAAAATTTTTTGTAGTAAAGTATTTTTATTTGATTCATTGCTGTGTTCTCTTAGTTTATGCTTAAATTCGCTTTTACAATATTAATACAACAATCACAGTAAAATCCTATATAATAAAAGTTTAATATGCTAAGTGCCCAGTTGTCCAGTAATCCGTTCAACCAATCAAAGCGTAATATGCTAATGACATGTTAAGGCCAATCAACTGCTTGCTATGATGTGCACTGACCACCAGGGGGCTTATACTCTGACCAGTAGGTTAGCTTGCTGCTGGGGTCTGGCTAGCTGGGACTGAATGAGACGGGCTGAATATGCCCTGGAGCCCTCCTGAAGCCCCTCCACAGCTGGCCAACCTCCTGCATCTCTCCCTGGCCCTGATAGTGTACTGGTGGGGTCCCTTAGCCTGGCCTGTTGCCCTCTTGCAATCCCAAACCCCTCGGGGGATGTCGGAGAGCCAGTTTCGGCCCAATCCCACAGGCCAGGCCGAGGGACCCCACTGGTGCACAAATTCATGCACTGGACCTCTAGTTATTCTATAATTTTATTTGTATTACAGTAGACCCTGCACAACTTGGGCTTGAAATGCACAGGTATACTTATATATAGACTTTTTTTTTTCAATAAATACTGTAAATGTTCTTTCTCTTTATTATGATTTTCTTATAATATTTTCTCTATTTTTATTATAAGAATACAGTATATAATACATATAACGTATAAAATATGAATTAATCAACTGCTTTTGTTACCAGTAAGGCTTCCCGTCAACAGTAGGCTATTACTAGTTAAGTTTGGGGACTCATATATGCAGATTTTCGACTGTACAGAGAGTTAGCAACCCTGATCCCTTCATTGTCCAAGGGTCAACTGTATTGATCAGATTTCAACATTAAATTTATGCTTATTGCATATATTGATTGGAAAATAATTGCATTTATTTTCTAGGACAATTTAAATAATATAGACTTACTTTGTTACTTAGAATGTAGATATCTTTACATTTGACTTTAATGACATTGTTAACTCTACATCTTTAATTAACTTTCTAAATACTCTCTAATATTTTTCTCTCAAAATTTCTACTTCTTTTAGATCATTTTTAGGAAATCGCATTTTCATTTTGAGTCTTCCATATCCTCTAGCTTTAAAAATATATTTTGATTCATTGTGTATTTTTACCCTCAGAAAAAATTATTTATCCTTTGAACAATTAATAAATGATAATCATAAGAATATTCACTATTATTTAACTCCTGGTGTTAAATGAATTAATGAAGAATGAACCATGAAAGAGATTCTCTTAATTTGGGAATCTTTGATATGCTAGAGTCCTAATTTCTGTTTTTGTTGTCATCAATTTTGTTTTTCTCCTAGAGCATATTGCAAATTTATGACTAAATGTTTAAAGAAAGCATCTTATTTTGAAAATCATACTGTCTTGCTGTTAAGAGGATTCAATTTATTTTTATTGTTAATAATGATATTTTACTTGCCTTCCATGATTGCACAAATAGAAACTTTCAAATATATAACCTTAGGATTTTTCAAGAGAAAATAAAAAATAAAACATGCTATTATTACTAAGTGCTATTATTTTATTGTTGTCATCAGTACAATCATCTGGAAATATGAATAACTTCCTATAGAAGTTTTTTTGAATCATAATAGGTGCTGTTATTACTTTGTAGTGTTCTGTCTGTTATGGAATATAGCTGATAATTATCACTCTGAAGTAAAATGTCATTTCTTTACACATTATTTCCTTTGAAAACCCTTTGGTATGATAGAACACAGTAAAATCATATTACAGTACCGATATTAAAATCAGGACATATCTGAAATGTACTATAAAAGTAAAGTTCTTTATTTTGTTACCCCTCCCCGCCCCAAAAGTAATTTGTTTACTGGATTATTTTTTTTATTGCAGTTTACCAGTAAATTTCTCAATACAGCATATAATAGTCAAATAATAGTTGTCCAAAAAGTTTACATATTTTTCATTTTTTTACTGTTTATTCATTTTCAGTAATATGTTCTATTAATGTAAATATTAAAACACATTCAATGGTGTAGATTATCTTTTTTTACTAAAGGAGCTGTCAATAACTTTATCTAGATAAAAAAAACATTGATTAGCCCTAGTAGGTTTGGCTCAGTGGATAGAGTGTTGGCTTGTGGACTGAAGTGTCCTGGGTTCGATTCCAGTCAAGGGCACATGCCCAGGTTGCAGGCTCCATCCCCATTGTGGGGCATGCAGGAGGCAGCCAATCAATGATTCTCTCTCATAATTGATGTTTCTATATCTCTCTCCCTTTCCCTTCCTCTTGGAAATCAATAAAAATATATTTTAAAAAATACTTTGATTGTATGAGTTTTTGTAAGACATGTATTTTGTTTAGTGTTCAGTTAACCCATATATAAAATGAGGCACTTCTTGGGGTTTCTTTCAATTCTTGAATTGTGTTATCTGTAACCTAGCGGGGCTTGATAAGTTAGATGGTGAGGAGCGAATAAAAGAACCCCATCTACACTAATAAAAGAGAAACATGCAAATTAACCCAACCAAGATGGCTGCAGCCATAGAGCAAGCAGGAGGCTTGGGTTTCCCTGGCAATGGAGGAAGCCAAGCTTCCTGCCTGCTCTGGCTGGCCCTGGCCTTCGCTCAAGGCTACAAAGTTTCAATTATAGAAGATAAATAAATCCCAGATACCAGGGCCTCCACTTGGGTCGCCAGGGGGCATGGCTGGCCTGGAAACCACCACAGGCCCCTCACCCAGGCCGCCCCACGCTCCAAGGGAACCCCCACCCTGATCCGGGACACCCTTCAGGGCAAACCAGCCAGCCCCCACCTGTACACCAGGCCTCTATCCTATCTAATAAAAGAGTAATATGCAAATTGACTGTCACTCCAACACACAAGATAGCTGTCCCCATGTGGACACAAGATGGCTGCCCCCATGTGGACACAAGATGGCCACCACAAGATGGCCAGTGGAGGGCAGTTGGGAGGGACCAGGCCTGCAAGGGAGAGCAGTTGTGGGCGATTAAGCCTGCAGGGGAGGGCAGTTAGGGGTGACCCCACCAGCAGAGGAGGGAAGTTGTGGGTAACCAGGCCTGCAGGGAAGGGCAGTTGGGAGGGACCCAGGCCTGCAGGGGAGGGCAGTTAGGGGCAATCAGACTGTCAGGGGAGCAGTTAGGCATCAATCAGGCTGGCAGGGAAGTGGTTAGGGGGTGACCAGGCTGGCAGGCAGAAGCAGTTAAGGGCAATCAGGAAGGCAGGCAGGTGAGCAGTTTGGAGCCAGCAGTCCTGAATTGTGAGAGGGATGTCCGACTGCCCATTTAGGCCTGATCCTGGTAGAATCAGGTCTAAATGGGCAGTTGGACATCCCTCAAGGGGTCCCAGATTGGAGAGGGTGCAAGCTGGGCTGAGGGACACACCCCTCTCCATGCATAAATTTCGTGCACCGGGCCTCTAGTTTGAGTATGAGGAAGTAAAACAAGTATCCTATACAATAAAAGGGTAATATGCAAATAGACCAAGCGGCAGAACAACCAAACAACCAATCAAAGCGTAATATGTTAATGATATGCTAAGGCTGCTCAACTGCTTGCTATGATGTGCACTGACCACCAGGGGGCAGACAGTCAACTGGTCAACCAGTCGCTATGAAGTGGGGCAGATACTCCGACTGGTAGGTTAGCTTGCTGCTGGGGTCTGGCCAATCAGGACTGAGTGAGATGGGCCAGACATGCCCTGGAGCCCTCCCATTGTCCCTCCCTGGCATGATCGTGCACCGGTGGAGTTCCTCAGCATGGCCTGCGCCTCTCACAATCCGGGACCCCTCAGGGGATGTTGGAGAGCTGGTTTCAGCCTGATACCACAGGCCACTCGCCTTGGAAAGGTGCCACAGGCAGGGCTTATGGCTGGTGAGCACTGCTGTGGCAGCGCGAGCCTTTCTGGATTGGGACTGATCGGGCGCGAGCCCGTGGCAGGCACAGTGGGGCCGGGATGAACGGGAGCAGCAGGTAAGAGCTGCAGGCAGCGTTGGACTGTGGGTTTCAGCCTGATCCCTGCAGGCCACCCAGAGGGACCCCACCCGTGCACAAATTTGTGCACCAGGCCTCTAGTATAATATAGGTGGGCTAAGCAAAGTTGAGATGAGAAAGCCAATCAGTGGGTCCAAATTCTGGCAGATCAAATAGGAAGAAAATCTATATGTTTCTATGCAAGTTAGGGGAGTAGAAAATAATAACTGTATGTATATAATCATATAGGAGTTCCAGGATTAAAGGAGTCAGAAAAATTGTTGTAAATTTCTGTACTAAAAGATGAAATACAATAGCAAACTAATAACAAAAATGAAAATAATGGTTATTAAATAAGCATTATATGTCTGGACTCTAGTATATGCATTATCTAAATTAACCCTCAAAATGATCATACTCATACAGGTGATATTATCATACATACTTAACAGCTGAACAATCTAATACTTGGATAGTGAGGGAATAATTAATAATTGTGACCAGACTCAATCTGCCTGCAAATTGTTAACTTTTTAGAAAATAAACAAACTCAATCACAATCTCAGTACCTAACATTATTGATGCTTTAGAATCTGCCAAGCTTTACATGCATATTTATTATGAGTTCTGAAATCAAACATTTCATTATGTGTCATTATCCCCACTGTACAAATATATGAAGTGAATTCCAGACAGAGTTATTACTTGTTCAGATTCACCTAATTAATAATTAATAGAGCCATAATCAGCTTCTATAACATTATAGCTTCTTGTAATTCTTCAACAGAATTTTTTTTCAATATAAAATGATTTGAGTAGCAGTACCAAAAGAACATAAGAAAATAGAGGCAATATAGGTAAAACTCACCCTCTTTGAGTTTTACCAGACTTATCTATAAAATTAGAATAACTATTATCTACCTCACAGCAGCACTGAAAAATTAAATGCTAAATTATATATAAATCATTGTGAGCATAGAGTAAATTTTAAGCAAATATTGGTTTTTATTATTATCACAAGCAATCACAGACTAAAGTACCAAGTAGCATTGCAGAAAATAATGACAAAGATGCCCTGTCTGATGTGGCTCAGCTGGTTAAGCATCATACCATGCACTAAAAAGTTGCTGGTTAGATTCCTGGTCAGGGCATCGATCCCCACTAGTGTCATGCAGGAGACAGCTGATCAATGTTTCTGTCATTGATGTTTCTCTCTCTCACTCTCTCTTTCCCTTCCCCTCTCTCAAAAATTAATAAAGATATATTTGTTAAAAATCACAAACAAAGCAGAAAATAATGTCCATAGAAATGATGATTGATTGGCTTGTATAATTTGAACAACAAGAGAGGTAATGAAAATGTGAAAAATGTCTACCAGATCATTTGGAATATGGCAGGTAAATAAAAAATAATGCTTTATGAGAATTAAGCAATGAACTCTTCTAGGTGAATAGTACTTATGCATTGAAGTATTACTGGCAACAGCCTGGTTAATAGTTGCTTGATAATGATGATAGATAGATGATAGATAGATAGATGATAGATAGATAGATAGATAGATAGATAGATAGATAGATAGATGATAGACACAGTTGAAGAAGAGGAAGAAGAATGATGATGATGATGATGATGATGATGACGAGTTGGAGGAGGAGGAGGAGGAGGAGGAGGAGGAGGAGGAGGAGGAGGAGGAGGAGGAGAAAATGTATGTTTTGAGCATGTGTTTACTAGTAAGTTTCTATAACCCTAGCAATCAATTCTTTCACTATTCTAAAATAGGACATTTTATCCAAGCTTATAAGGCTTCCCAAGATATTTAAACAAATAAGAAGGGAAAGTGAACTTTGGAATAAAGAATATTCTTAAAGAAAATAAATATGGATATGAACACTAAAGGATAACAAGACTATCCATAATTACAGAAAAATAATCAGATTGTCGAAAACATTTATAGAAAACTAGAGGCCCGGTGCATGAAAATTCATGCACATGGGGGGGGGCCCTCAGCCCAGCCTGTGCCCTCTCACAGTCTGAGACTCTTGGGGGATGCCCACCTTCTGGCTTAGGCCTGCTCCCCGAGAACACAAGATCTAAAAGATATAATCATATCCTTGGGTAAGGATTTTTTAAAAAGGTAATGGTCGCATGAAAATTCACTGCCGGTGAGGCTGAGAGGACTGGGGACTCCAGCAGCAGGTGCACAGTGGGGCTGTGGGGACTGGGTGCCACCATTGTGTGGCTGTGGGTGCTGCCATCTTGTGAGGGTGTGACAGTCAATTAGCATATTCCCTCTTTATTATATAGGATTATTTAAACTAGAAATACAAAAATAAGGAAATGTTTTCATCAGTGCTGTAGTAACCCCTGAGTAATTTACAGCCGCCTTTCTTTAGGGAAGCAAGTAATTATTTTCCAACCTATCAGCAGAGATTATCAGGTTTGTACATTTTTATGAAAATGCTTTATTGTATTTATTATTATGATTTGTGGTTTTGCTGCTACTCAAGGATTTTCTTTTGACTTAAATGGCTTGCACAAGGTCATTCTTTGGAGACCAGAATTCTAGTGAAAAATCTCTTCTATGTTCCTGAGTTCCTCAAAATGATTTCTGTGCTTTAAAACTATATTTATTATTATAGTTCTATATGTGTATAAACCTAATGATTAGATATTTTGTTTTATCTTTACAGTTTTCATAAGATTTTTTTCAGGAAAAATTTAGTAATATTTTGCTCAATCTTAATATAAATAGGCAATCCATTTAAATTTTTTATTTTAAAGAGATTTACTGTTTCCAATAAGTTAATTTTAAGTAAATTCACAGGAACTTGTTTTTCAATATAAATCATGGAATATAATTTACTTATTTTTATTTTATAAGGTTCTATTTCTCTAGAAAATTAACATTTAGGAATAATTCTCTCTTTTTTTATTGTTGTTTTAATCCTCACCCAAAGATATTTTTTCCATTGATTTTTAGAGAGTGGAAGGGAGGGGGAAAGAGAGAGAGAGAAACATCAATGTGAAAGAGACACATAAATTGGAAGCCTCCCCCACGAGCCCTGACCAGGGCCAGGGATTGAACCTGCAACCAAGATATATGCCCTTGAGCCAGAATCAAACCAGAAACCCTTCCAGCTGCAGATTGATGCTCTAACCACTGAGCAAAACAGCCAGAGCTAGGAATCATTCTGAAAAAGCACATGCTATATTTTACCTTTGTATTGTAATTTACCTTTGTATTGTAATTTTAGTAGCAGAAGAGTGACACGCTTCAGGAGCAATGGTGTCTCTATTTGATGAATTAAAGTTATATAACTCATTGATCTTTATGTGTAATTCAGGACCAGTTTCATCTAAATGTGTGTATGCATTTTATTATAATTTCATGGGTTCACAGAGTCCATTGAGTGTGATGGCTGAATTTTGAGTAGAACTCTCAATTTGAAGTCTTTGGAATCTCAAATGAGTTTCATAGTACTGTCACCATCAATCAGCACTGTTTTCTTTTGTCGTTACTCATGTTTGAGTCATCATAAAATCACAGTGACTTGGTGAAGTAGGTAATATGAAACTTTCTATGATTGAAAGCCATAATAATCTAATCACTAGTGTTTCTTAAGCATTTATCATGTTAAACTTTGCAAAATGTATTCAATCACTTGCCGTAGCTCACTGAACTAAAATATTGAATCGAATAATACATCATACTGAAGACAACAAAAAAATAACAAAATGTCAAGATCTTTTTGAAATTTTGTTTAGTCACATGTTTTCTTTTTTTGTCTTTGACTCTTTCCTTTCTTATTACAAAACTAGAGGCCTGGTGCACAATTTCATGCACGGGTGGGGTCTGGCTGGCCCGCCCTGATGGGGACCAATCAGGGGCAGGGCTGGCTGTGGGGAGGGGCCATGGGTGGTTGGCTAGCCGGACCCACCCCCGATTGGGGTGGAGGGGCTGATTGAGGGTGGGGCTGGCCAGGGGAGGAGCCATTGGAGGTTAGGGGGGAGTCCAATCAGGGCCCTGATAGGGCCAGTTGGCCACTGCAGTGTGTGTCATAGTGACTGGTCATTCCAGTCATTCCATCGTTCTGGTTACTTGGCTTTTATATAGATAGATAGATTTAATTTAAACTGGAAAATGCATTTCAACCATGTCCAAAAATAATAATCTTAAACCAGGAAGATCTTAACTGGTCCAAATGACTCCTTCACCATCCTGGGCCTTGAGTTGTCCTCATCAGTTACTAGACACAGAATGAGTTAATAAAATGTCTCCTACCCACTCTATAAGCAGAAACATTAAGGGAGTGTTTTCCTAAGTGTTTTAGCTGTAAAGTAATTCAATGGTATGTCTGTGCATTTTACCCCCACCCCGAAAATCTCAACAAATAGATCTTTTATGAAAATATTACTATCTTTATTTTACTTGTTTTTATTCTAGAAACAGAATCATAAATTCGAGACAAGTTTGATTACTTACAAAAAGACAGCATGCAATGAGAGGCTGCAGAACCACAGAGGCTCTATCCCCCACAAGATTCGCTGAACATCTCTGGAGTGAGAGACCCACCTGCAGAACCCAAAACCTTAGGATTATGGCCCTTTCAATCCCAATGGGATGGAAGCTGAGATGAAATTTGAGGGTGTACAACACAGAGTTAACATTTGAATCACTGGTCTATGATCATTTGCTATGCCAGTTACAGAACCTAATTATTTCCATGTTTCATTATTCACAGCTATGTTAGGCCTACTGAAGGGATATTGGTTCAAGAGGCCTAGCATACCTAATACAAACTGTCAGAAAAAAAAAAAAATAGTGTTTGAAGATAATGGCATCAACCTAAAATATAAACATTGTTTTTGAACCTGTGTGGGTAGTGAGTCATTTCTTAGTGACTTTGCTTTTTTATTTATATTTTCATGGTGAGGATGCATAATCCAGTTTAATTAGGTTGAAATAGCTGTAGGACAATTCCCATGCAGGATAGGTCCTCATACATTGGTTTCTTACAATACACAGCTTCAGTCTGATAGCAAAGCCCTGAACTCAGCAAAGCAATCAAGGACAAAGTGTAGTCAGATGTGGAATTCAAGGAATAATTGAAGAGGGAAATTAAAATGCATGTTATAAATAAACCAACAAAACAGAAACAGACTCATAGATACAAAGAATAGTCCTCATTGGTTTGGCTCAGTGGATAGAGCCTTAGCCCAAGGACTGAAGGCTCCCAGGTTTGATTGTGGTCAAGGGCATGGACTTCGATCCCTGGCCCTAGTCGGGGTGCATGCGAGAGGCATGTGGATGTGTATCTCTCACATCAGTGTTTCTTTCTCTCTGCCTCCCCCCGCTTCCAATCTCTCTAAATATCAATGGAAAAATGTCCTTGAGTGAGGATTAATAAAAACAACAACAAAGAATAGACTGATGATTGCCAAAGGGAGGGGGGGTGATGGAGGAGTGAGTGAAAAAAATGAAGGGATTGATAAGTACAGATTGGTACCGTGTTTCCCCAAAAATAAGACATCCTCCGAAAATAAGACCTACTTACAGGTTTTCTTCTGAGTGAAATATAAGGCATCCCCCCTAAAATAGGGCCCAGGCTCTGTCTCAGAATGAAAATTAATTTACCGTAAACTGGTCGCTAGGGCTGCCCCGACTGGCGTCTAGCAACCAGTGACTTTACGCGGAGTCCTGACATCACTGCTGTGTGGAGGCGGAGCGGAGGTCAGAGTGAGCGGTGAGCGCGGGGCAGGAGAGAGGAGGAGACTGTTGCAGATGTGTGTAGAAGAACAGGAGGATTAGAGCAGATGGGACGTGGCGAAGGTGGTGAGTGCTGGTCTGTCTCTGGTGACACTACCTGATGCTTACGGCCGCCTTCATGGTGACTGAAAGTTTTCAGTCAGTGGAAGACCCTGCTCCAGCCCAGATCCAGGCCCCAGCAAGCCCAGTGACATTCCCCAAGCAGGCCCCAGGGGGTAAATGTCTGATAAAGGGGTAGAGGGGATGTCTGGTGAAGGTGTTCAGTGGCACAGGGGTGGGGGGAGGGGGATCACTTAAAATGACACAGGAGGATCAGAGGGGGCAATCAAAATGACACAGGAGGATCAGAGGGGACAATCAAAATGACACAGAAGGATCAAAAGGGGTTACTAAAATGGTAACCCCCCCTCTGATTCTCCTGTGCCACTTTGATTCCCTCTTCTGATCCCCCCTGTGTCATTTTGAGTGATCCCCCTCCCCCCCACCTTGATACCCCAATTCCTTTTTTTTTTACCCCCAGAAATGAGCCCAAAAAGAAAAAGCTACTCCATGGAGTACAAGAAAGGAATCGTGGAAGACTCTTGGGGCCAAAATCTTACTGCTTTCTGCAAAGAGAAGATGTTGAGTATCCGATTGGTCCGAAAATGGCGAGCAGAGTATGGTAACCTCGTTGAACAAGTGGACAAGGGAAATGCTAAAAAGCACAAGTGTGGATCAGGTCGGCAACCATTATTTTCTGAGCTGGAAGACCTGATCTGTGAATGGGTTGTTGACAGGAGAGCAAAGGCTTTGGTTGTGAATAGGGCTCAGGTTCAAGAATTTGCCCTTGCAATGGCACCACAGTTTGACATAGCCCCTGAAGACTTCAAAGCATCACAACACTGGCTGGATAATTTCCTTCAGCGAAGTGAACTGTCTTTAAGAAGATCTACAACATTGTTTAGGTTGGAAGATACTCAAGTTATTAAACGAGCACTTGCATTCAAGTCTTTTATTGATGATGCTGACTTCTCTAAATACAATCTTTCCAACATGATTGCTATGGATGAAACTGCAGTGTTTATGGGCCAATCATCTCAAACAACAATTGAACAGCGGGGTGCCTCCTTGGCGTACATTCCCTCCACTGCTTACGAAAGTGCACGTGTTTCCTGTATTTTGGCAATTCGTCTGGATGGCACTAAAACCCCACCTTTAATCATTTCTAAGGGCAAGAAGGAAAACATTGAATGTGTTTTGAGCGTTTTTATTCCTGAAACTGAAAAAGCCTGGGCCACACAAGCAGTTATAAGGACGTGGGACGATTTAATGCTGCTGCTTGTTATGCGAGGGAGCCAAAGAGGTCTGCTAGTCTGGGATGCAGCCAGCACTCACCGCGCTAAAGACATGAAGACATTTCTTCACGAAAGAAAAATAGATCAGATAATGATTCCCGCAGGAATGACGGCCTATCTCCAGACTCTTGATATTGCAATAAACAAGCCATTCAAAGACAATTTGCGCATGGAAATTAATGACTACATTGAAAATAGAATGGAGAGAAATCGGCATGGAAACTTTGTGAAACCTAAACTGCAAGAAGTTGTGACTTGGGTGAAGAATTCATGGGAGAAAATCACTGACAGTTGCATTGCAAATGCACTGCGAGCAGGCTACCTTGACAAGAAGTACTCATTTAAAGACAGTGCTATTGCTAAACATGAGAGATTTGGTCCACTGATTCTGAAAGAAATGGAATCACAAGAAATTCACCAGGAAATTCAGGAATTGGATTGTTATGATGATGTTCCAGAAGATGATGACATGATTGTCATTGAATAAATGAGTAAATTCTTGATACTGTAGGATTCAGTTTGTCTGGTTTGTGTTGACAACTACCGTACTACCGTACCGTATACAGGTAATAAATTTCCTTTATTTTCATTTAACAATAAATGTGTACCGTATTCTTCTTCATGGAAAAATAAGATATCCCCTGAAAATAAGACCTAGCGTGTCTTTGGGGGCAAAAATTAATATAAGACACTGTCTTATTTTTGGGGAAACACGGTAGTTGCAAAATTGTCATGAGGATGTGAAGCACATCATAGAGAATATAGGCAATAATCTATATATATAAAAAGCCAGTGCCCGTGACAACTGTGACAACTGTGACAACTAATCGACCAGTCACAATGAGTTGCATTGAGCACCTCTTGGTCCCTCCCCCGCAGCCCACTGGCTTTGATCACAGCAAGGTGGGTGGTGTGCAGGTGGGGCTGAGAGCGCAGCGGGCAGGTGGCAGGGCTGCGAGCAGTGGCGGGCTACTGTCTGTGATTTCATGTGCTGGGCCTCTAGTATTATAATAACTATGAGTGGTGTCAGGTGGGTACTGAAAATATCATGGGGAACAATTTGTAAAGTATATGGTTGTCTAACCACTATGCTGTATACATGAAACATACAAAATATTGAATGTAAATCATAATTGATTTTTAAAGTAATCACAAAACATTTCAAAAAGCAAAAATGTATATGTTAAATTATTGTAAAATCTTCATGGATGCCTGTGAGAACTGCCTGTATACCTTCCTAATGTCAAACCTATATTCATTGAAAAACTGACTAAATTTTAATTCACTCAAGGAAGACTATTTTGGCTATATTCTGTTTGTTCTGAATAACAAACGAATACAGACCTAGTTATGTTTATAGATATTTTTATATCCCAAACTTATACTTCTTGTGGTTAATTTTAGTGTGAGATTATGACATTATAGGTTATTAAAAGAAAGAGAATGGAATAATGATGAATATAACCTAAATGGGATGAAAGTGTCATTAATTGTTTTCCACCAATTCCTTTCTTTCCTGGAGTATATTTTCAATACTAAACATTTTATCAAGTGATCCAACTAGTTGTAAGTAGCTACCATTTTCAAGTACTCTACAAATTGTATAATAATCTGGATAAATACATATATGTTAGAAGATACACACTTTCTGACAAATCTACAATTAAACATGACCACATGCTTAAACATGACCTCAAAATAATGAATGCTTGCTTTTTAGTCATATTTTTCTCTAATTCTTTAAATTACTTAGGTAGCTTCCCGCATCCATAAAGTTTATACTTAGGCATTTCATCATGCACTTATCTTAAATCTCTTTCTACTTAGTAATTAAAGGTTTTTTGGCTAAGAACCTGAATTTCTAATATATAATCACTTTTAAATTAAATTTATAATCAATTAATCATTCCTCTAATAGTAATAATCATTATTATAATAATGTTTCTTTTCCTAATTTCCATAATCATGTTACAAGTAGCAGAAAATGTCACAGCTTATTAGAGGTTTGGAAGGAATGCATGCTTCACCTCTTTTCCTTTTATCTAGTAGAAGGTACTAAAGAATGCCAACACAGTCATATAATGCTTACCTATCCCTATAGTCCTTTCCCATGACTATGCAATGATGTTTCTGGTTCCATTAAAAAAAACACAGATCCTAAAGACTATGAAGTGCAAAAATCCTGCAGTCATGAAAGAAATTCAGGTTATTGGTCAAGGTTAACTTGAGTAAAACAAAACAAAACAAAACAAAACAAAAAAACCCACCTATGTAAGTACTGGCCAAAAATCAAGGTTCTTGATTCTTTTATGTGCAACTCTGCTTCTTAAACATTTTTGATCACAGATTCTCTTAAAAATCTTATTTTGTCTATGGCCTCTCCACTGTGGAGAGCTCATGTATTCAATTAGGCATTATTCTTCTTAAAGTAGTATCTAGGGGATCTAGTCAGAGTGCTAGCTATCAGCCATGGTTCCAAATTAAAAACTCCTTTAATTGAAGCAAGAAAAAAACACACCATTGTAATATTGTATTATATTTTTGAAATATTTAATTTTATAATTTATGTGTAAAAACAAATGCTACTCATAATTTAAAAAGTAGTTCATTTATTTTTCAGAGATCTTCCAATATTTTTATTTTTTATTAGTACTATTATAACATTCATTTGCTCATAAATTTCTATGTGATATGAGCATAAAAATGCAGCAAAATCAAGTGAAGCTCCTCAGTAAGGAATTTATATGCATCTTTAATGTAACATGTTGGATATTATTATATTTTAGTGGGTCAAGCTTCAAATTTTCCAAGAGGGCTTTGTCTCCCAAAGGGATCACCATCCCATGGCATGAACTTACAAAATGTCAATAGAACAAAGTTTCTAGAGATCTGTTATCCAAGAGATATTTTACATATATGCTAATTTTACTGATTACAAGATTTACATCCTTCTGTTAGCTTATAAATGAGTCTAAAGGGAAATATCCCAAAGCAATAACTTTTAGGGTTTCTCATTATTTTTTTATCAGGCCTAAAAACCTAATTAATTAGATGCATGTTACCATGTATTATATTTAATGCAACATTCACTTATTCACATAAAGACATCCAGGAAGTGTTGTGTGCAGGTGGCTGCTTTTGTCACATGCTTACACATGAGTAGACCGATGGACAGGTTCCTCAATTGTCTGGAGAAGTTTTCACAATTTTGCCCAGTATTTTTCATGCTTTACATGTACCAAACATTGCACTAGATATGGAAAATATACAGATAAAAATAAAACAATAAAATAGTTCACAGTCCTTTGGGAACTGTAGTATATTTGTGAGATAATATAAGAGGTAAAAGATGGCTATCCAAAGCACTATGGGAAAAACAGGAAGTTGTAATGGTTCTGCCTCTCTCTGCACCTGTGACGGAGGATGCTGTGATGATGGGACTTCACTGGGAGTGCTAGATAAAAGGAACTTCTTGTCAAACTTTGTATGGCTCTCCCACTGGGCATTGAGCCTCAATCTCTCTCCATATCTTCTACACACTGGAATATTTGGAATCAGGTTTATAATCCAAGTAGCTGAGCATTGTCTATAACTGCCTTTATATAATATCAAATTAACTCTGATTAGACTATGCAGAGGTGGGCAAAAGTATACTACTACTACTACTAATACTACTACTACTACTACTACTACTAAATACAATGATTACTAAATAAATAATAAAAAGAATAAACTGTAGTTGGTGTACTCATAAAATAAATAATAACAAAAATAAACTGTTTTTGGCGTACTCATAACTGTAAACCTAATTTTGCCCACCCCTGTACATATGGAGAAGCAGAAGCACTGAATAACTGTAAAAAGGTGGCTGTCTCTAAATTCTTTGGGGGTTGCTGATTTTGTCTCACCTTTCTGGGAACAAGGGTAGGAAATAAAGTAGTATATTAGGCATACAAAATTGAAAACAGAATTGGGCTATAAACTAGATTCTTGATTGGCATACTAAATCTGCAATTAATCAATGCTTTTGAGTTTTGTTTCTTTTTTTTTACAATTATCACATAAGTTATTAAAAGTATTGGGTTAAATAGCTTCTAAACTTGAGTACCTTACACAAATTTTGGCATATTTATTTAACATATTTGGCATATTAAGATTTAGTTAAATTGTATTTGAATGTGTATCACAACAGTGTATATCTGCAATATTTATTTGTTTTGAAATATGATTGCATATAAAAATGTGAACTTACTGTGTTTTAATGATTTACTTAGTGATTCTTAAAAGACAGAAGTTTTTAAGAGTGGGGACATGGAATATCTCAGGTTCTGTGTTTGCTAATTAACTCTTCCCAAAGGAAATGTGATGTTTCTTGTATCTCATGGCAGGTGGTAGATTTACACTGTGGAGTTTGGCATTTAGGTTCCTACCCTCTCACAGAGAAGGGGAGATAGGATCATCCAAGATGATGATGTTGCAAGGAGTTGGTTTCTAGGTCCTTTCAGAAAGACATTCCTGGATTGTAACAATTTGAAAGATACTTTTTAAAAGATTTATATGTCAAAGGATGTTTTCTGATAAATGCTCTAAGAAAAGGCAAGTGTGGGCCTGATGCCAGGAAGAAGCCTGTCTAAAGTTTATTCAAGCTGAAGAAATAATTTAGATGCTTTTAGTCAATATCATGGGCTTTCCTATGTGAGCTTAGAAACAGGAATTTATCAGCTTAATTTTTTCTAACTCGCTCTTTAAATTTGCCATGTTTATACGGCAGCTTAATGATATATTTGTGAATAGAATCATGTTTAACTTAGAACATGAAGACAAATGTGAATAACCGAACTATTTGTTAACACACACTGACTTATTGTCCTGCCAGTATAAAAATGACTAGCCTTTTAATGCCTGTTTTTGTTGCTAAATGATCCCTTGTCATTGCACAAAAATAAGAAACCGTAGGGCTGTAGTTATTGAGTAATTAAAGTGGCCTAGTTCTTCGAGCATGTATTGGAACTCTCAGGTTCATTGGGACTAATTATATTCAGAAATGTCACCAAGAGGAACTGATTCTAAAATTTGTGATCTGTTGTGCATAAAAACATCAGAATTCACCCAATGAATTGAGAAAATTCTTCTATTTAGCAATAATTATAGTCATACAAAATTAATAGATAGGTAACTTTCAATTACAACTTCTCAAAGCAAACATTATTCATGATTATCCATTATTTCACTATTTTGAGAAATGTTTTGAAATTTTAAAGTTATATATCTTTATAGGCCAACCATTTTTCCCCCCAAAAGTCAGAATATAATGAACTAAGGTGATATCTAACATAATTTAGTACAACTTTAATGTACATGATGCAATCTCTAAACAATGCTTAATTGATATGTCATAATGTAAATAAAGCCATTAACTTCGTGAATGATCTTATAATTACTAGAAAAATGATTCATAAGATTTTACCTGGCATTCTTCCCTCCTGAGAGCACTTTTCTTCTAATCTAATAGGTTCTTCTCAATAACATGTTAAAATGTTCAGATGCTATAAGGTCAAATCTCAGGACTCTCCCTTGACTTAATAAATTAAATTTATTTCATTATTAAGTAATTAATAAATCAAAATCATTTTAGTAAGAGAGAAAATATCATAATGATTTATAGATATATAAACTATGGATATATAGATATATGGAAAATGACAGAAAATATTTTGTAAGAGAAATAAACCACTTAAGACTTACATTGATTTTTAAAATATTGTGCAAATTAACTATGTATATATAGCATGAAAATATACTTTACTTATTGGAATTTTAGTCCTCAGACATCTGTTATATGAAAACTACTATATGCCTATTACTTGTTGTCTTGTGTTGGAAAAGCCAGTATGTTTATATGCTTAGATTCTTTTCTGAGGCAGTTAGGGAAAGTCACATTGGAAAAAGATGCCATTTTTCTTTTTCTTTTTTTCTTTTCACTTTTTGATATTCTTTTTTTTAATTATTAATTTCTTTACTGATTAAGGTATCTCATATTTGTCCTCATCCCCCCATTCCCATCCCAGACCCCTCCCCATGCATGCCCCCACTCCCCTGTTGTCCGTGACCACTGGTTAGGCTTATATTCATGCATACAAGTCCTTTGGTTGATCTCTCCCCCTTACCCCCACTCTCCCCTACCTTCCCTCTGAGGTTTGACAGTCTGATCGATGCTTCCCTGTCTCTGGGTCTGTTTTTGTTCATCAGTTTATGTTGTTCATTATTTCCTCTAGATGAGTGAGATCATGTGATACTAGAAATACACTTACAAAGCCCAAAATGAGACAAGCAATAATGGTTATGCTGAGAGGCAAATGAATCAGTCTGTAGTGAGTTTCTGGGCCAACAGTTCTTCTGAGTCCCAATTTCAATGTCAAACAGTTCCTTATGTGTACATGTCAGCAATGATATTTCAGTTCTGGATGGTGGACAAATGGTGGTAATGCAGGTCCGACCCTCTCTGGTTTGTTCCTGGGCAACCTGCAGTGACGCACAGCTGCTGACTGCTAGTATGGCAAGGCGTCAGTATCTTCCATCTCTGGACTGTTTCTCTTCTGTCTTCATGGCTGGAGCAGCCCTGTCAATTCCTCTCTGTTGCAGGAATCCACATGGTCTTGGAGTTGTTTTCTGAAAATATAAAAACATATTCTCGACCAAAAGTTAATAAAGGAATCTTTACTATAAATTTGACTTGGGATCCTTTTTCATTTTTTGCCCAAACGATTTTCCTTTGGCTTGTTTTGACACCATGTGTGTTTTTCATGGGTGTCTTGCTGTTAGCATTACAAATGAAAGTTAATTTTCTAAAGTAAAAATTTTCTAGATGTAATTTACTTACAGGGTATTTTTCATTACATGATATTCTTCTACTATCCCCCCTTTTTTGATTTAAATATTAGGAGGCTTCTGGAAATTTTATAATGTAGTCTTGATAGCTTTTAAATTTTAATTTTTTGCACTAAAATATGACTGCTTTAGGTTAATTACATGTTATGCAATTTTACCATGAGATGAACTACCAATAAAAATTTTAGTTAATACTTTAGGAACAGCTTTTTGTCCAGTACCATTAATTTTTCTAGAATATTCGCTTATTTCACTTAGCCAATTTATGCCCTAGCTGGTTTGACTCAGTTAATAGAGTGTCAGCCTGCAGTTTTTTATTTCAAATTGAAAATCAGAAAAATATCTATCACACCATGAATATTCTAATTTTCTATTCAATCATTAAAATTAATGAAGTGACCACTTTAATACTGTGTGAAGCTATTATCTAATACTAGTGGCCCTGTGCATGAATCCGCACATGAGTAGCTCTCTGCCGCTTGCCTTAGCTGGCCACCTGCCCACCACCGCTGTAGCTCTCTGCTGCTCTTAGCTCGCTGCCCCACCCTCCTGTACCTCTCCCTCAATTGTATCTCGCTGCCTGCCCTCCTGGTGATCTGTCATTACACATCACCATTTAACAACCATTTGCATATTACCTCTTTATTATATAGGGTATCTTTGATTTCATTATTTTGAAAGTATTACAGGTGTCCCCTTTGTTTGCTTGTGTGTTTTTGTTTTCTCCCATTGATCCCCTCTACCCGATCCTGATCCTCCCAGGCCTTCACCAGCCTATTGTCTGTGTCCTTGGGCTATGTATATATGCATATAAGTTCCCTAGTTAATGTATCCCCATCTATCCCTGCTTTCCCTCTGAAATTCAACATTCTGCCCCATGCTTTTATGTCTCTGGATCTATTTTGTTCATCAGTCTATTTTGTGAGATTCCACATATGAGTGAGATCATGTGATACTTATCTTTGTCTGACTGGCTTATTTTCCTTAGGATAGGACTCTCCAGGTCTATCCATGCTGTTTCAAATGGTCAGTGGCCTTTTTTTTAAAGCCGCATAGTATTCAATTATGTAAATGCACCACAGCTTTTTTATCCACTCATCTGCTTATGGACGATTGAGTTGTTTTCAAATCTTAGCTATTGTAAATTGTGCTCTATGAATAGAGGGGTACAAATACTCTTTCTGATTGGTATTTTGGGTCACTTAGGATATTTTCCTAGAAGTGGGATCACTTGGTAAAATGGGAGTTACATTTTTAATTTTTTGAGGAAACTCCATAGTGTTTTTCCATAGTGGCTGCACCAGTCAGCATTCCCACCAGCAGTGTACCTAACATGTCTTACATATAAAAACAATATGCAATTTATTTTAAAAGTGATCCTTTTAATTTCATTACAACTTCACTAAAATGTTTGATAATTTAACTAAATATCCTCATTTGAAACATTTCCTTGGAATTTTTGGTAGACTATTAACTATTTTATTGCAAGAATAATTATCTCTTTATTTATCACTGTGCCTGCACATAGAACATATTTATCAAATCAATGTTGCATTACTGAGTGAATGCATGATAAATTGAATATAGGTTGGCATACAGTTAATCAAGATATAATTTTAAAAAATATTCTTCATATTTATAAGGTGTTCAAGATTCCCTCTTACCAACTACATAATTGTCTATGATATCCTATATAATAAAAAGGTAATATACAAATTTACCCTCATGCCCTCGCACAAGATGGCCACCCCATGTGGTCAAACATGGCCACCACCATGTGGTCAAAGATGGGTGCCACAAGATGGCCTACAGGGGAGGGTAGTTGTGGGCAATCAGGCCAACAAGGGAGGACAGTTAGGGGTGACCAGGCCAGCAGGGGAGGGCAGTTGGGGGCAATTGGGCCAGCAGGGGAGTAGTTAGGCATCAATCAGGTTGTCAGGGGAATGTTTAGGGGGTGATCAGGCAAGCAGGCAGAAGCAGTTAGAGGCAATCAGGCAGGCAGGCAGGTGAGTGGTTGGGAGCCAGCAGTCCCGGATTGTGAGAGGGATGTCCAACTGCTGGCAGTCAGACATCCTCTGAGGGGTCTCAGATTGGAGAGGGTGCAGGCTGAGCTGAGGGACACCCCCCCCCCCAGTACACAAATTTCATGCACTGGGCCTCTAGTGGAAAGATAAAAGATTACATGGAGAAGTTTTTATGTGACTCAGGTTTTAGCTAGCACCAGCTTCCATCTTGTACCTGTCACCCACCCATGAGGATAAACTGGAAGAGAAAACAATGAACTAATTCATAGATCAGGGAGAGAGAGATAGCAATAGCAATGATGAAAGAGAATCATTGATCAGCTATCTCCTGCATGCCCCCCTGCCTGGGATTGAGTCTACAACCCGGGCTTGTGCCCTGACCAGAATTGAACCATGACCTCCTTGTTCATAGGTTGATGCTCAACCACTGAGCCCTACAGCTGGGTAAAGAAGTATTGTTTTTATCCCCATTTTAGATATGAGAAGAAAAGGCACAATAAGGCTATAACTTGACAAAGATTCTCAGATTATTGAGTGGCAGAACTGTAGAGTTCTCTCAAAACTTGTACCATTTTATGTATATTAATATGAAAATCATTTTATTTCTATTTTCAAACTCACATTTTGGAATCACATTGATTACAATCAGTTATCACAGACAAAAATCAGATAGCATGATTAATGAATATTCAAAAATGTGTTATCCTTTCAAACTCATCAAATTTAAACTTGTTTGCATTATTAAAAATACATTTATTACAATTAAATATAGATATTTTCTCAAAAGTTAAAATATACTTTTGGTTATATAGCAATAAAAAAATACATCCAAATTCACTTATCAGAATTTGATGAAAATTAATGACCTCATTCAATAACCAGGAAATCTCTATACTAACATGAAAATAGTTTGGGTTGTGAGCAGATTACACATTCTGTTATAGTTATTCCCCTATTAAAAATAAAAACACAATAATGATTACCAGTATTTGAACACTTGCTTAAGTGCCAAGTCTTTGCTAAACACTTTACATGATATAAAGCCTCATATAGCCTTTGAACAACTCAGGAAGGTAGACAAGATGACTATTCCCTTTAATCTATAAGAGAACCAGGATTGAAAGAAGTTATATAAAGTCCCCATAGTTAAAATATCTGTTAATCTAACTCCAGATCCTCTAGAATTATCCACTGTCCTATATTGTAGTATATAATTTTAGCCTGAGTTCTCTTTCTTTTGACTAATAAAAATAACGCTTTTGTTTATAAACACTAGAGGCCTGGTACAAGAATTCATGCACAGGTGGGGTCCAACTGGCCAGCCCTGATGGGCGCCTATCAGGCTGGGCAAGTGGGGGGAGGGGCCATGGGAGGTTGGCGGTCGGTCCCATCCCCAATCCAGCTGGGGCCAGCCGGGGGGAGGGGCCATCCCCCGATTGGGCCAGTTGGCCAGCTGCAGTATGCGTCATAGCAACCAGTCATTCCAGTCATTCAGGCATTTCAGTGGTTTGGATTTTTATATATATACTAGTGGCCTGGTGCACGAAATTCGTGCATGGGGGGGTGTTTCTCAGCCTGGCCTGCACCCTCTCCAATCTGGGACCCCTCGGGGGATGTCGGACTGTCAGTTTAGGCTCGATCCCACAGGGCCTAAACCGGCAGTTGGACATCCCTCACAGGGATTGGGCCTAAACTGGCAGTCAGATATCCCTCTCGCAATCCAGGACTGCTGGCTCCTAACTTGTCACTGTCTGCCTGCCTGATTGCCCCCAACTGCCCCACCTTGCCGGCCTGATTGCCCCCAACTGCCCCTCCCCCCCTGCTGGCCTGCTTGCCTCCAACTGCCCCCCCCCCCCCCACCGGCCTGATCACCTCCAATTGTCCCCCACTGCCGGCCTGCTTGCCCCCAACTTCACTTCCCCCGCTGGCCTGCTTGCCCCTAACTGCCCTCCCCTCCTGGCCTCATCGCCCCTAACCACCTCTGCCTTGGCCCTGCCACCATGGCTTTGTCCAGAAGGATGTCCGGGAGGTTTCCTGGTCTAAATAGCATATTACCCTTTTATTAGTATAGATGTTATCCCAATAAATTTAATAAAAATTGTCTGTAAATTATGCTTACACTGGAAGTGAACCACTTATCAATTTTGTTTTAATCATCACTATTGGTTTACCCTGTAGGTGTAAAATTTGGCTTCCACACAGCATTTCTTGGGGATCAGACTTCAGAGACTTCATAGATAGTTCTGAAGTCTTTGGCCTTGCTCTGAAGTTACTGGCTGCCCAAGTTATCACTCAAGGTGGTGAATTTTTCTACATTGTCTTGGTCTTTTTCTGGATCATTTTTATTCAGTTCCTCATTTGGCCTGTGATAATGGCCACATATTGTTGGCTTTATAGTTTTCATAGGTTTTATTGAAAGGGTAGGAATTTTTGGAAAGGCTCCTTTCCTTGAACTTTCTTAAAGACATCTTTTCACCCCCATGGATGTCTTTAGTACCTGGAATGACAATAGGGTGAGCACAGAAGTACATTGGTTTGTGGGGAAATGGCTGGGATGAAAGGGGAAAAAGTCTTCATGAGAAAAAGTATGGGTTGAGGATGGAATCTGCCAGGCAAGACCAGGGAGTCTTGGGGATATGCCTCTAAAGAAGAGGAGAAGTTTGGGTGTGGTCCTTTCATCCTGGACACTGGACCTGGGTTAATAGGGCTTCTTCCTCTTTTACCTTCTTTTGGTGAATGGGGTTGGTTGTTACATAACTGTGCTAGGAGTTTGTGGTTTCCTGGTCATCTTCACCATGTCAAAACTTCCTAGGGCCCTACCCCAGGCCTCTTGAACATATGCTTTTTCTAGTACAATGAGGGGCCACACCCCCTTGGCTTTAATTAATCAGGAAGCCTCTCCTCCAGCTAATGGTAGCTCTGGGAGAGAAACTTAGACATCATAAAGCACCATCCTGACACTTCCATGGGGACGGGTGAGGAGGCCAAGATGCTTTGGTAAGAGAAAGGGGGCATTTCTTTAGCACTCCTAAGCCTTCTCAAACTTCTTGACCCCATGTTCAATTCTGATGGGTCACGTGGTAAGGAGATGATGCTTCCTCCAAACATTTCCTTAGGCCACCCATTTCAGTGGTTCATTGTTCTTTCTCATCCTTCACCATTAGCTAGTTTTCATAAGATTTACCTAAAATCGTTTCAAGGTAATGTGACTGTCTCTGTGGAGATGTGAATCATCCTGCTTCCCTTGTACAGGTTGCTCTTATGCACCTTGAAAACCATTCACTTCTTGGCTATTACCAGAGAAAGTTTCTATATCACCCCCCTTTTTCCACTGTCCATGTGGCTCTCCCCAGTTTTCTGTTTTCAAGGTTGAAATCATTGCCTTTAGGCTGTTTAATGAATAGAGATGCTCAACTGGTTATCTTAACTTTGTTTAAAATCTTGGGGGTGATCATAGTAGGTATAGTATCTAGATCTGAGGTTTAACAGTATAAGGTGAATGAGGCAGGAATTTAAATTCCCAAAGTTGGGCTTCCTGTTTGTATGTTGAAAACTGCACCTCCCCGCCGCCCACCTCCTCAGGGAACTTGGGTAATCAGACCCTTGGTCTGAGGATTGCAGACTCAGGTTCATAGAGGACAGGAGGCCCAGGCTCTGTCAAAGTATGGATCAGAGGGAGGGCTAAAGGACCCTATGGAATCCATCTCAGTCCCTGCCATCAGGCTTTGGAATTGCTGGGCTTGGTACTGGATGTGACGTACACTGACTTCCTGAAGAGGACTCAGGGCAGTGAGGCCTTGATCTGAGGAGTCCGGCCTTGGGTCAACAGAGGGAGGATACCAGGACCTGCCAGGGCTCAGGGTGAGGAACATGAGGGAGGAGGGAGAGACCCTGGACTCTAGATCATCCCACCCAGGGCTGGATGATGACAACAGGCAATTTCTGCATCTGGGTCTCAGAGACTCAGGGGCTTTGGTATAGGGAGCGGGACCTCAGATATGCAGAGGACTGGCCCAAGTCCTGCCAGAGTCAACATTAGGATATAGTGACTCTGGATCACATAACAGAGGGGACCCCATAGAAGCCCACCCTTGCTGTCAGCCCTGGAAGTCCCCAGGGCGACATGACCACATGCAGTGTTTCCTGACTTCCACAAATGGGTCTGAGTGATCCTGGGAACATGGTATCTGGAAAAGGGCCTCTGGTCCACAGAGGGGAGGGCCCAGGTCTTGCTGGAGTCAACCGCCGAAGCAGTGGGCTGCCTGGGCCGGAGGCTAACGTCCTCGCCACGCCTGCCTCGCCATGCCCTGCCCATCCCCACCTGGCTTTTAGTCAAGCCTTCGGTCGTTTTGGATGTTACGGACCACAGCTCTTTATATATATATATATATAGAGAGAGAGACTAGAGGCTTGGTGCACGAAATTCATGCACTCAGAGGGGTCCCTCAGCCCGGCCTATGCCCTCTTGCAGTCCGGGAGCCTTTGGAGGGTGTCCGACTGACAGCTTAGGCGTGCTCCCCGGGGAGCGGGCCTGAGCCAGCAGTCAGATATCCTTAGTGCTGTCGCTGCAATGGCCAGCCATGAGCCCAGCTCAGGGCTTCTGGCTGAGTGGTGCTCCCCCTGCGGGAGCGGACTAACCCCAAGGGTGCCGCTCCTGCATTGAGCATCTGCCCCCTGATGGTCAGTGCGTGTCATAGTGACCAGTTGTTCTGCCATTCGGTCAATTTGCATATTACCCTTTTATTATATAGGATGCTCTATTTTAATATATTTGGTAGAGTAATTGATCTACATCATTACTTGCTCATATAACTGTCCAGGGAGCTAGGCATTACAATGTAGAGAAAATAATATTTAGATAAAAGTTCTATATTGGGTTAGCAGTTTAGTTTTAGCTAACTTTATATATATATATATATATATATATATATATATATATATACACATATATATATATATACACACACACATATATATATGTATGTATATATATACATATATATAATTTTGCATATAGTAAATATGTATATATTTATGTCGTTATTTTACTAATTCTATGTAATGTTATTTAATAGCTCTGTCATTCATAGACAAATATATCACATTGACTTTTTTCATTTTTTTCCTTGAAAAAAATATTTTAAGGTTGATGATTCTACTTTCTTCTTATTCAATGCCAATTGATATATGCTATATGATATCAAATAACCATTTCACACCAGATCACTCATCTCCCTACATTTTATTAGTATTGTAATGGAGGCACAAAATGTAAACATTCAGCAATTTTTTTTAAAATTATTTTGAATTGCTTTGCATTATAGTCAATTTACAACATGTATTGGCAACCCAGATTATGAAGATGTCTGTGGCAGGTGTTGTGTCTCATATGTCTCTTATACAATGTACTTAACTCAAATTTTGCATGTAACAGATAACAAATGCACATGTATTCAAGTAAAGTGAACCAAAATGGTTGGCAGTTCATCAAAAGAATGAAAACTCTTTCTGATTAGAAAGATATAAATTGGACCAACAACTTGAACTTGCCAACAGATTGGTCTCAACCAAAGCTGGGAAAGCAATGATATATTATATTCAATTGTCACATCTATGGCTTATTTAAATCTGAGTCTTAAAAGCAGTTTAGCTTAAGTAAAAACAAATCCTCCTGACATGCCTTTGAGCATTTTGAGGCTTAATGATGCCTAACGCAGCAGTGTAATTAACAGTACCCATGATATATAACAATGCTATGTTTTCTACTGCTATAAACAGAAGGCGTATGCCAGATTGCTTGTTAAGGTACACACGGCATTGAAGTACACCAGATGAAACAATCCCCCAGTAACCATGTAATGAGGTGAAGACATCTGTAACATAATTCTAGAACTTTGAGTGTAAAGATTTAAAGTCTTTGTAATGGTACAGATGGAATTATCACCATCCCCCTGGACACTAACTGGAAATAGATTGGCCCCGTCGTACTAGACCACAAAGAGATAAATTGTATTTGCCTTCTTCAACAACAACAAAAACAACATCCCCTAGGCTAATTGTAATCTTAACTTCGACTGAATATCACGATTCTCAAAGTCAATAAAGATTTCTTGCAGCATGAATGTAGTACAGATGGAAAGACATCAAAATAAGTATAATGTTTTGATGGATACTTTTTAAAAATTAGAATAATATGTTCATACATATTAAGTCACTTAACCAGGAATATGTTATGTACAGATAAAAGTAATCAAATGCAACTGAAATAAAATATCTGGCAAAGAATGAAAAACTGTAGGATCTTACTCTGTCAGACTGAAAACTCCAGTCTTCAGTCTGACGGAGTAAGACTGAAACACTTGGTTTTGGGTGGTGGTTATTAAATCCGACTGACAGAGAGGAGACCTAGAAGACTTTACCTACTAGTGGTGCCTGGATAGCTGTTTGGCTCAGGGAAACTTAAACTCTAACTTAGTATATTTTGGGGAATTGGTTGCTTAGGTAGTTTTCAGTAGTGAGGGAGACAATGGCCTGGTGTGTGGGTGATGTGGGTATGGAATAGGGAAGATTCACCAAAATAACTGGAGTTCTGTAGATTAAAGTCAAGTGCTGATTTCAGACTCTCCCCAACTCCCTCCCAGGATTCCTTTTTTTATGGAGGACAAAATTGTCCTGTACCCACAGATTAACTTAATTCTTAAGTGATTTTACCCATCTCTATCGTATAAGCTGATTTTCTATCAGACAATAATCTGAGTATTAATTTTATACCCACTGAGTGCCAGGTTTCATCAATCTCTCACATTCTGCATAGTATAGCTTAAAATCTACACAGCAAATTTGGGAATATATGCAGAAAAGGATAGCATGCTCTCGACGGTTTTTCCTTTTACCTATAACTTGGGATTTGGAAAGATCTGTTTCACGGCAGCCAAACTTCTTAGGTCAATTCCTACCTAACTGATTAATATAAGTTCTGACATTTTCTCTAAGGGAAAAAGGGTAACATCTGTGTAACCTTTTTATATTTTATTTTGGATATATTAACACTCTAAGAGCCACATCTCAGTAAAAAGAAAAAATAAGAATCATGCTGTGTACTCTGCATTTTCTTATTTGTTATCAGTGTGTGGTATAGTTTTCATTTTCCTATATAATTATTTTATTATTAATTTTAATGAGACTGTAAAAAAAACTAAATTTACTAAGTTTTTAAAAAAATCTTTATTGTTGAAAGTATTACAGATGGCCCCCTTATCCCCACATTGACCACTTCTAGCCTGCCCCCATCCCCTACCCCAGGCCTTCACCACACTATTGTCTGCATCCACGGGTTCTGCATACATGCATACAAGTCTTTGATTGATGTCTTCCCACCTACCCACCCACTCATCCCTGCCTTCCCTCTGAAATTTTACAGTCTGTTCCAGCTTCTATGTCTCTGAGTCTATTTCTTTCATCAGTTTATTTTGTTTATTAAATTCCATATATGAGTGAGATCATGAGATCATGTATTTATTGGATTAACTTTATTTGTTTATTCCTTAGTTCATCCCTTAAATTCTCTCTTAATTACTTTCTTAATGCTTTCATTGTCAACTCTGACTCTTCTCTCCTCCTTTCTCTACTTTCCATCTCTTGTTCTTTCTTTCCTTTCTAGTTTTCTTTCATCCTCTTCTTTTCTCTTTTTACAAATTTTGTGATATAATTGACATATAATTTTATGAGTTTTAGGTGTACAACATGATTGAATATATGTATATATTGAGAAATGGTCACAACAATAAATTTAGTTAACACCCATCACCACATTTAGTCACAATTTTTTTGTGTGTGTTATGAGAACTTTTATGATGTGCATTAGATTCCCAGATCATATTTGTCTTTTAACTGGAAATTTACATTTTTACCCTCTTCATCTTTATACCACTCCCCAACTTCTAGCAATCACCATTCTGTTCTCTGTCCATGAGTATGAGTATCCTGATTTTTTGAAAGATAATTTATGGTAGTTTGGACTGTTTTATTTCATGTTTATCCAAAGATATAAAATAACTAACTTCTAAATATGATTACAAATTAATATTTGCTTATGCTCCAAATTTTAAATATATGAAGATAGATATCACTGACATAATGTTTTATGTTTGTTTTAGAATTCTAGGAACTAACCATATAACTTATGTTACAACTTTGATTTAATGTTTCAATAACTGAACATTTTATTCAGTGATCTCCTATAAATGACCTTAAACTTTATAATCTTAGGACAATAATATGCTATCCATTTTCTTAATAGGCATGATTTTTAAGAAAGTCAAAAGATGCTCATATAACTAAATCTTATTAAATAATGCCAAATTTTGTTTGAAAAAAGCCGATTTAATTGACTGTCACATAAACAAAACATAAAGGTAATAATATCTGTATGCCCTCAACAATACTGAATCTTATAAATGTTTTTGCTGATGATATAGAAACGTGAGGTTCAGGGTGCAGATTCTTCTAGTGTATCCTTGTCCAATGAAGTTGAAGAATAAATTTGTGGACTAAAAGATTTCTTCAGTAAAAATGTGGAAGTTTATTGGAAGCATATACAAACTCCATCTGGGCAAGGGTGCCCCAAAGAGGACCTCCTAGGGAGGGGCCCCCAATGGGAAAAATCTGCTCTCACTCTCTCTAATGGGAAAAAAATCTAATCCAAAAAATCTAAAATCTGTCTCATGTCCCTTTGTCTCCGGTTTATAAAGACTGCAGTTCTTTGTTTGAATCTGATCCTTTCTAATTGGACCTTCCTTAATTTAGGATCCCCTTGCTTTCCTCATGGGTCATTCTGTTACATAGTATCAGTTTCAAAGCTCAAAGCCCACATGGTGCTCCACTCTTCTTCTCCCCTTATCTTGCAACATTCCTCTATCCTCTGTGAAAATATG
Organism: Plecotus auritus; assembly: GCF_963455305.1. Taxonomy (NCBI): domain Eukaryota; kingdom Metazoa; phylum Chordata; class Mammalia; order Chiroptera; family Vespertilionidae; genus Plecotus; species Plecotus auritus. The sequence goes on along the minus strand of NC_137773.1, from coordinate 47,069,765 downwards.
TTTCCTTCTTCCTGGTATTTTGTGATTTTTCTTTATTCTCTGTGAATGTAGGCCTTCTTCCCCCCTTAACCTGTGGCGTTTCTCTATCCCATGTAAGATAAGCATGCTGGTATCTCCAAGCCCCATTTATGCATTCCTCTCCCATGCACCCTCTTTATTCTCTAAACCTACCTGTTTTGTCTCTAAAATTTCTTTCAATATGATAGATATGACATTTTATCTTACTGTAAAAATTATCACTTCCCTAACTTCTAGCAGGCTTGAGAATAATTTTATGCATTAACTGCTTTCACTAAAATTCTTTTTTTGTGTGAAATACTCATTTATATTTTTGTATAATGATTTATTGTGCTTGTTTTACTTCTCTTGTCCTTATGAATTAACATCTCTGCACATATTTTATATCACATTTTAATATTATTTTCTCCAAGCCTGTTACTTATATTTTGATTTTGTTGATTCTTTTTGTAAACTGATGTTATTTTTTTTACAAATTTATACACTGCAAAATGTCTTAACTTTATCATTGCGATTGGTCTTCTCAAAACTAAGATAGATTTACCTTATTTTGATCCTCTTATTTTTAATGTCTAACAATAGCATAATAGCTAATGATGTGGATATTGAAATTAAGTGCTTTGATTAAAATCCCAGCATCTCCAACTTAGCAATTGTATAACATTTGGCCAGATACTAATCTCTCTGTGAAGATAGTAATGTAAAGATACTAATACTGCCCAGCAGTTATGAAGATTAAATATCTTTAAACGAGACATTCAAATTCTGACTGTAAAGTGCTTGACAAATTTTTTCCTCACTAGCATTGCATATTCTGGCTAATATACAAAATTATATTACCATTGAAATATATGACATCTGACAAGTCTGAGATGCCATTTTAATTTGAATTTCCTTATTACAAGGTTGAACATCTTTACACATACTTTATTTGCTATTGGGCTTACTCTTCTCAAAGTTGACAGTCACACCTTCTGAGCATTACTTTCTATTAGTTATTTTACTTTAATTCATTTATTTAAATGTTCTTTATATATTCTAAGCACTAATCCTTTTCAATATTTACACATTTATAACACCTCCCTTCAGATTTTGTCTTGTCTATCCTAAAGGAATTTTAATTTCAGTAGAAGTTTACAAGTAACATAAAATTAGTTACTAAATGTATTTGTACTCTTCTTTATGATGTATACTTTGTTGTATTGTGTATGTTTTAAAACATATCATCAAAAGTTCAAAATTGAGCAGTGTTGCTTTCTTTTTCTTGGAACGCTGCCCCACTATACAAACACATCCACACATCCTTGAGCACTAAACACATCCTTGAGCACTAAAGATTTTCTTTAGAGCAAGTTCAAATGACTTGCAACTTTTGGATCAAGGTAATGTAGAGCATCGGGTCTGAATGACTCTGCTGTAAGCAAATATACTGAATGATATAAATAAAAAAAATTTTAAGTTCAAATACAAGAAAATCATATTTATGAACTAGGAATATCATAGAAAATCAAAATAATAAGCAGATCTAAAGCTGAAGAGTTGCCAAAACCGGTTTGGCTCAGTGGATAGAGCGTCAGCCTGTGGACTGAAAGGTCCCAGATTCGATTCCGGTCAAGGGCATGTAACTTGGTTGCGGGCACATCCCCAGTGGGAGGTGTGCAGGAGGCAGCTGATCGATGTTTCTCTCTCATCGATGTTTCTGACTATCTGTTCCTCTTCCTTCCTCTCTGTAAAAAAAAAAAAAAAAAAATCAATAAAGCTGAAGAGTTGTTGGAAGTCAAGTAACAGAACAAGCTAGTGAAGGTTAAGAGATTGGTACCTAAGATAAAAGATTTAGATTTAGGCTCCACCCTGAGCCAGGGTTGGGGCTACCTCTCTCTACTCCTGAGTCTCTCTACTTAACTAAGTGGTGTTATACCTTTTAAACAATGATCAAATTAAGAACCAGTTGATAAATTTCTATGTAAATGAAGTTTTATTTTCTGTCCACTCTTGTAACATCTGACCAGTGGAAATGGATGGGGCCTTGAAGACTTGTAATACTGATTTCTACATTTCAGCCTAATTTTTATGGTGTTTAAGTCCTCAGAGGAAACCTAAAAAAATTCCCACGTTTTACAAATGTTTTGTGATTTGGAATCCTACACTCCTCACTTATACCTCAGAAAGGCTCACTTCTTTTCCTTCCCAATTCTAATTCCCACCTTGCTTAATGATAACCACCACCCAGTTTCATGTGATCGGCGTTGCTTTTGAATAACTGCTAATTCTACCTTTATGTTCTAATTGCATTTTGCTTATTAGACATTCAAAAAGAGTAACACATTTTTTAAAAAAACATATCTTTATTGATTTCAGAGAGGAACGGGGAGAGAGAGAGAGAGATAGAAATTGCAGAATATGCAATTCTAGTGAGGAAAAAATTTGTCAGTGATGAGAGAGAATCATCGATTGGCTGCCTCCTGAACAACCCCTGCTGGGGATCGAGCCCACAACCTGGGCATGTGCCCTGACTGGGAATTGAACCAGGATCTCCTGGTTCATAGGTCGATGCTCAACCGCTGAGCCACGTCAGCCAGGCAATAGTCACACATTTTAAGGTGATCTTGACTACTAGGTTCTAGCTACTTGATCATAATCATTTTGTAAAATAATGTTAGAGAGATGGTATTAGGGGAATGGGGAGAACTTTATGGGGAATAGGAAAAGAGAGTACAAATCATTTCAGCCCATTCTTTTTTTTTAAAATATATTTTATTCATTTTTTTACAGAGAGGAAGGGAGAAGGATAGAGAGTTAGAAACATTGATGAGAGAGAAACACCAATCAGCTGCCTCCTGCACACCTCCTACTGGGGATGTGCCCACAACCAAGGTACATGCACTTGACCAGAATCGAACCTGGAACCTTTCAGTCCACAGGCCGATGCTCTATCCACTGAGCCAAACCAGTTAGGGCATCAGCCCATTCTTAAGGATTCAAAAAACATTCAAACTTTTAACTCAATTTTTCAAAAGTACACTAATAAAAAGTTAATATAAATGGACTGGGCTTTAAAAAGTGCAATTAATTAAGTTGAATTTTGTAGTAAATGTGTTCTTCCAAAATGTATAAAGGTCTTAGTGTAATATGTCCTTATATTTGATTCTGAACAGAACATAAAATGTTTAAACCTGTGAAATACAACTCATTTACTTATTATAGTTTTATATTTGGATGTTTCTTCCCCCCTTGTTCTTCTAAAGAAACTCTGAGGAGATAAATTTGGTTTATAGCAGGTTGTTGGAGTAAACGGAAATATCATTTACACATCTCAGCAGTGAAGCGTTAAATGCACACAATACTACAATAATAAATCACTCACATTAACTTGCCTCTAAAAACTGAAAAACATATTACAAGAAAGTATCATTTAAGAATTGTCATAATTCCATGTTCTTTGGATTGTATAACTGTCATTATTTACTACTGTTTTGAACTGTTTTCAATATTTTAGCTTCCTATTTACCCCACTCCAAATAAAGTGAAAATCTGAAAGGCATAGAAAAATCCAAATATTATTATAAATCATAAAATAAAAACTTAGAAAAAAATGACAGAAAACATAAACAAGTTATTTTTATTGTATTTGTTAATATCTTATGTCAATGCTATTTTGAGATTATTTCCTTTTCAAATAAATCCCTGTGGAGACAAGACATTTGTATAAAAATCAGGTCTGCCGCTTTCACGCTCCTGGTTACCCATGGGGATGCTCACCCCAAAAGCGCCCTCTGCCGACGAATGGAGCAAAACCAGGCTCTGGTGAGCTAACCATGAGACCGAATTGCCCTCAGCCCAGAACAAGCACATTTGTAATCAACTGTGCTCTGGATCCTGAGAAGATGGCAGTGAAAATACAGACATCATCCTAAACTGACCCTCCAGGACTGAAGACCGACACTCTTCCAGAAGAAACCAAAACATCATAACTGCCCCACCTGCCAGATCCTGGTCAAGGTTAAAAATACTGCCCACCAGCCCAGAGAGTTATTGGCAAGTAGATCTCATTGGACCTCGCATTCCATCCAGAGGGCCCCACCAGATCCTGACTGCATTTGACACTTCCTTCAGGTTTGGCTCAACCCTTTGGGTGTGTTCCACTTAGCTGCATGATTGAGGTCCTTTTTCCACATTTGTTTAGATTATTTGAACACATTGCCTCTGATAATGACCCCAGATTTGTAGCAAAAGCTATATAGCAGTTGACTAACCATCTATACTAATAAAAGCCTAAGTGGCCCTCACATCATCACAAGATGGCCACCTCCACGTGATCCTCATCATCACAAGATGGCCATCACAAGATGGCTGCCCCCACGTTGTCACAAGATGGCCACCACAAGATGGCCACCATAAGGTGGCTGCCACAAGATGGGCAGCAGGGGAGGGCAGTTGTGGGTGATCAGGCCAGCAGGGGAGGGCAGTTGGGGGCAACCAGGTCTGCAGGGGAGGGCAATTGGGGGCAATTGGGCCTGCAGGGGAGAGCAGAAAAGAGAAGTCAGGCGTCAATCGGGCCAGCAGGGGAGTGATTAGGGGGCAATCAGGCTGGCAGGCAGAAGTGGTTAGGGGCAATCAGGCAGGAAGGCAGGCGAGTGGTTAGGAGCCAAAAGTCTGGGATTGTGAGAGGGATGTCCCCCACAGGGATTGGGCCTAAACCGGCAGTTGGACATCCCCCGAGGGGTCCCAGATTGGAGAGGGTGCAGGCTGGGCTGAGGGACAAACCTCCCCCCCGCCCCGCCAGTGCACGAATTTCACCGGGCCTCTAGTTGACACATAATAGACTCTCCATGTTCCATAACAACCCCATGCTGCATTGGAGGGAGAGGGTGAGTCAGCATTTTAATGGGCAATTAAATAATAGGCCAAGTGACTACTGGGAGGGGACAAGATAACCCCAGCATGGACTACACATCTCAGGTGGGCAGTCTGACTTCATTGCAACAATGCTCCAAAAAGATACTTCTTATTAGCTGCTCACTTTTGACCAGACCATTTCACAACCTCAACCTCCCCACCACCAATATTTCTACAATTATTTTTTAAATATATTTTATTGATTTTTTACAGAGAGGAAGCGAGAGGGATAGAGAGTTAGAAACATCGATGAGAGAGAGAAACATCGATCAGCTGCCTCCTGCACACTCCCTACTGGGTATGTGCCCACAACCAAGGTACATGCCCCTGACTGGAATCGAACCCGGGACCCTTGAGTCCACGGGCCGATGCTCTATCCACTGAGCCAGACCAGTTAGGCTATTTCTACAATTATTGACAGCTAAGTTTGTATGGCAAACCTGCAAGGAGTTTACACTCCTTCTGCCCTTCCATGAAAATGCAAATTGACTGAAGATTCAGGATGGCTTTAAACACAAGTAATGAAATTTGAGAGGTTATGTAAACTCTTTTTAATATTTTCAGATTTTCATCCTAATTCTTAAATATGAAATGTCTCTGGCTAAATTGCATAAATAATATTTTTTTCTAGAAAAATGTTTTTTTCCTTCTTGTATAACAATTCTGAATGAAGAGTCTGGAAGATATAAAGGAATGAAGAAGAAATATAAAGTTTTGATTATTGCATGCATATGCTTTAGAACAATGGTGGGGTGGGACGAGGGATCTGGCACCTGGGGAGGTGGAGAGGAGGGAGGGTATTAATGATCATTATTTTTCAGAACTGTGCCTGAATGTAGGGAGCGGCTATAGAGTTAAGCCTCGGACTGACCTATTGGCAAAGCCACAAACAAGTCCCAGCTTAGAGGGCACAGCCCTCTTAGCATAATTAAGCATGACCTTATGACACCCCTAGATCCTTCCTGGGTAGCTAATGGGCTATGGGAGGTGCAGCAAGTGCTGCCAAAACAAGTGAAACTCACAAGAATATTGTAACTATGTTAACCACTACCTTGTTTACCTCTGACTATAAAATAAAACATCAGCTTGCCATCTGGATCTTTCTCTCTGTGGCCTTAGCCAGGCACAGGAGATCCCTAGACCCAGCTTATTCTCTTTGTCTGTCTTTTCTACCTCCTTCGCCACCCTCCCTCAGGCTCGCCGAACCCTTGGCTGTGCTGGCACGGTACACCTGAAAGCTTCTCTTCCTCCTAAAACCTCCTCCAGCTGCCTTTCCTGCTGCTGTGCACACTTTGAATTTAAACTGCCAGCTGAGACCAGGCTCGCACCTGACAATACCGACCATGGGACGGAGGGGTGGTCTTAGCTCCTGCAGTTCCCTCAGGAAACACCTCCACATGTCATTGGCACACCTGAGGCTGGTGAACAAATGTCATGGGCAAACAAAATTGTCTGCGACTGACTGCCTCAGGTAGTCCTTTTGAAACCAAGGCCTCATCTAAGTTATTCAGACTGTCCAGGAAACTCCATGGTGCAACGACACCCTGGGGCCCTATTAGCCTGACTGGTGACTGTAGATCCTGATTGGAGTGCCCTAACATTGTAAACTCTTCATTGCCATCAGGACCATGTGTGCCCTCAGGGATTGCACTTGTATATGAGCACCCTGACCGTGTCATCATAATCACGATGTCCATACAACAGTGAACATTAGAGGACAGACCTTGAGGGCGCTCTTGATAAGGTTGTCTAGTCTTCATGCTCAGCCCTGAAGGAACAAGGGATGGATTTGAGGAGTTGAACTCCAGGCCAAAATCCTATTTGTGATCATTCAGGCTGCATCATAGGCCATTACAGAAACTTTAATAGTGGGCATCAGAGAGAAAGCTGCCCTCCCCACGCTGGCCTTGGTGCACAGCCAGGGCATATGGTTTTCTGGGGAAAGTTGCAGTTAAGGACTCAGGGACTCACAGGTCCAGCTGTGCAATGTGCATACGTGCATTCCCAGCCCAGGAGCCTCCTTCAGGAAGCCTTGTGGAAATGCTAAATGATTGTGGAAATACGCGTTTGCTCCCCATCACGTACCTTGAACTGTTGCATGAGTAATAAATACTCCCTTGTTTTGTGATCTGCTATGTACTTGAGTCAACGAGTCATGGTAGTCCTCAATTCCTGACTAGTTAACCTGCCCTCTTGACTCTCTACCATTTCCCTATAGGTAAGTTTTCATAAGCCAGGCTCTTGAGACACTGACTTTCACTGTGTCCATTATATGTTTTCATTATGAACACTGTTATCATCTTATCTGTATAGGGAAAAATACCCTGCTGACTTTACTGAGATTTATTTCATTGCAGCAACTGAATCGTATAAAAAACTTAATTCACTGTGTGCCAAATCCCACATACCTGGGCACTTCACCCCAACAGTCCAAAACAGTAGGATAGTGAGGAAATGGTGCTAAAAAGTGGGAGATATTCTTGATAGGGTAGTTAGAGAAAGTCTCCTGAATGGACTGACAGTTGAGTAGATAATAGAAATAAGAAGCTGAATCATTAGAAATAATAAGCCATGCAGAGCTGGTAGGAAGAGCTTTGCATGACTTTGTTAACACCATAAAACTCAATTCCTTGCAACTTAAGCAGGAGGCCAACACTCGGAGAACAGATCCAACCCTAAAAATTTGGAGTTAGAGTTATGAGAGTAGAAAAGATCTATCAGCTATATTGTTGGAGGAAGAAAAAAAAAACCATCCAGAATTTTATTGGTATTTTATTTAAGTACCGTTATATACAAATGTTTCTAATACTTCTTATCATCTGCAATAATACATCTTTATAAGTATAATTGAATAAAGTGCCACTATCCATATATTCCCTGCCTACTTAATGACTGTAATACTAATTGAAATGCTTCTACAGTGTCATAATTCTATCAATAAATCTATGATTTTATAGCACTACTATCACCAGAGTATCTCATTGTTTTGACCTGGTGTCATTTTAGCAACAGGCAATAAAAAAGGGGGAGGAATAAAATCTTTCAGAACAAACCTTCCCGTTGCTCATGCATACATAGTTTTCAGGTCTAGGAAAAGAGTACTTTTTAAAGCCTTTTCCTTTAACTTTCTAGGCCTGGATGTTATTGTTCTTAATTTATATAATATTTCTTGATAACCGCATCATCAGACAACCTGTAAATTGTCCATGATAATATTTTACTTCCTTTAGGTCATTGACCTTCTGTTATACAATATGATTTTAATTACATTTGGAAGGTGTTTGTTTTTCTTTTTAAGATCCTTTATAGCAATTTTAGCATTGCTAGCCTAGAGCTCTTTCTCCTGTTCACCCCTCTCATCTCTAATATGATGTTCCTAGTTTGTAACCTGCTTTTAACATTAACTGCAAATCCAGATAGGGGCAGCGAGAGTTCATGTTTGAAACTTGGTAGTTTTTATTCTGACATTTAAGCTGTCTACTTTTATATAGCACACATAAGTTTTCTTGCACAGTGAGGCAAGTATTGTCTAGAATTCATAGACTTCTATTTTGAAACTGGTTCCCCTGTTATAGGCCAATATGGCATAAGACTAAAAATTATGTGTGGCTTACTGAGTTTGTATTTGGCATCAAGGAGCGATAGCTATATAATGGTGATTTAAGTAGTGACCAAAGTTGCTATGTGACTCCCGTTCTCATGGAGATGACCCAAAAAAGGCAGGCAGATAATTAATTATACAATAATATTTTAGTAACTGTTATGTTTACATTTAGTAACTATTTCATTAGGATAAACTGTAAAAAGACAACAACATTTTGTGTGTGTGTGTGAGAGAAAAAATAATAGGGAGTCTAAACTTAGTCCAAAATATAACACAATATGTCCCTGGGAAAGAAACTGTATGTTCAGATCTGATAGATGCATGGATGTCAGTAGGAAAATGGGGTGAACAGGGGAAGCTGGTTAGTATTTCAGATAAAGGAAAAGCCTGATTATTGATAATAAATCAGAAAAACATTAGATGTTTGAAAAATGGAGAAAGGCTGATATATCTGGAGCCTAGTGAGTAAAAGAAGATTTGCAGGAAATTTGGCTGGAATCAGGGTCTGTATTAGCGTAGGTAACTACATAGTAATAAAATAGAAGAGCACAAAACTGGGTAAGCTTAATTGGGTCGGAAGCTACAGCTTCACACATCCCAGGGACCACCGCATCCTCCAGGGAAGGGCCTGGTAGTGGGATTGTGGAGGTAGGAGTAGGGGAATTCCTCTTCTGGAGACAGGTGCAGTGGGAGACAAGATGGCAACCACAAAGGAGAGGTCCCTAGCCTGGGAAAAAGCTCAGATGGGATAAAGGCCACAAAACCCCTGAAGATCTAGAAAATGGATTGGTTAGGGGGACGGCCTAGCACAAGCCCACAAAGGATTGGGAAAGAGATTGGTCAGTTTGAAAGCCTGGGGTAATATAATCAAAGCGTAACAAAGGCCCCTCTCCTCTCTCTCTCTCTCTCTCTCTCTCTCTCTCTCTCTCTCTCTCTCTCTCTCTCTCTCTCTCCTCTCTTCCCCCCGAAACGTGTTCATTTGTTCTTACGCTTACTCATTCCGCTTCTTCTGTAGCATCCATGGAGACCTAGCAGCCATGGGAACCCAAGCAGGCGCCTGGGCACAGCAACACAGCCCCTCTGAGCTCCTGGGAGCAGGACTAAGCGAGCTGGATGGGGACAGACGGAACTGGAATAAGGAACCAATGGCACAGAATACTGAGACCCTGGCCCTTCTTCTAGGCTTCATGAAGACAAGGCTAGACTTCTTCCACAGGATGTGGACAGAGGTGAGATGCCATGAGCCTGGGGGGCAATCTTTTGTTTTTATTCCAATGAATTTTACAACTAAACCTTATCTTCCCATGCTTGGGTCCCAAGAAATGCTTTTCTTGTGACTTCATGGATGGACCCCATTTCCACCAGCATTAAATGGAAAGATTATCTGTAGATAATTCACTAGTCAATTGAAGAATGAAGGTTTGTCATTGCAATAATTAAACAGTAAAATAATTAGCCAAACGTTGAAGCCTAATAATTTCAAATATGAAAAATAAAAGCAACTCAAGTATAATTATGCAGTGAAAAAAGATTAACAGTTAATACAGCTATTAAAGAATGTACATTACCTAGATAAAATTAGGAGGGGCACTTTCTTATTTTAAGTCAATTAATAATAATTTGTTTAATAAGAACAAAGAGAATAATATGTTAGAATTGTTTCAGACTAATAGCATGTCTACAATTGAATAGAATAACCTTAAGTAGCATTTCAATTGTTAGACAAGTAGCAATATTAGACCTTGAGTCTTTCAAGAAAATGTTTCTTTTGGATCAATTAAAAATAGAATATTAATTTTGCCTTCATAAATTCCAGAAATACCAAAAATTCCAAAATCATGTAGAGCACTTTAAAAAATGTATTTCTTATTTTCTAAAATATATTTTTATTTATTTCAGAGAGGAAGGGAGAGGGAGAGAGAGATAGAAACATCAATGATGAGAGAGAATCATTGATTGGCTGCCTCCTTCCTGCACGCCCAGTACTGAAGTGTGATCTCCTGGTTCATAAGTCAGTGCTCAATCACTAAACCAGGCCAGCTGAGCACATAGAGCACTTTTTCAGATAAATCTACAATCTAGATTTTAAAAATAAAGTAATATAATTCAATTTTAATTAAATAAAAAATTAAGATTTATTATTGTCTATTAGAAATTCATTCTTTTTTTTTTTAGTCTAGGCTTTGTCTGAAGATTTATTTCTTTATTTTAATTTAAATAGTATACCCTTGGCCTTGTTTTCTCATTGGTAACATATAACAAAACTTTACTATAACATCTCAACCAGTTGAGTAATAGAATATTTCCATCTCCTTTATGTAGCTACGACTACTTACATCCCATCCTTAACTCTGGGCAACCACTAATTCTGTTCTCGATTTTTACAATTTTTTCATTTCCCAAAAAATATTATATTAATGAAATAGTGAAGTATATAACCTTTTGGGATTTGCTTTATTCAATCAGTATAATCCTCTGGACATTTACCCAGGTTATTGTGTGTATCAATAGTTTGTTCTTATTTGTTTCAGAGTAGTGTTCCATGATTTAAGTGTATCACAGTTTATTTAACCATTCAACTGTGAGAAAGATGTTGTTTGCAGTTTGGGGCTATTATCAATAAAGTGTCTATAAACATTGTGAACAAACTCTATGTGAACACAATTTTCATTTCTCTGGGTAAATGTCCAGGAGTGCAACTGCTGGATTGCATGTTTAATTTAAGAAACTGCAAAACTTTTTCCAGGATGGCTATACCCTTTTACATTCTTTTTAGTAATGTAGGAGTGATAGGGTTTCTCCACATTTTAGCGAATATTTGGTGTTGGCCCTACTTTCTATCTAAAATATTCTGATAGGTGTATAGTGATATCTCATTGTAATTTTCATTTGCATTTTCCTAATGGCTAATGATATTCAACTCTTTTTTGTGGGCTTCTTTGCCATCTCTAAGTCTTCTTTGGTGAAATGCCTCTTGATAGCTTTTCCCCATTTTCTTATTGGATTATTTATTTACTACCATTGAGTTTTGTGAGCTTTTTATACATTCTAGTTCTAGGTTGTTTGGTTTTGTGTGTGTGTGTGTGTGTGTGTGTGTTTATTACTTAATCCTTATTTTCCCCTCAGGCTTCATTGGGATATTATTGGCAAAGAACACTGTAAATTTAAGTACAGTATGATAATTTGATACACTTATATATTGAAACATGATTATAATAGTAAAAATAGAGCTATGATATGATCTAGGAATCCTACTTCTGGATTTAAAAGCAAAGGAAATAAAATCAGGATCTTGAAGAGATATCTGTATCCCCTCGTTCATGGCAGCATTATTCACAATAGCCAAGAAATGGGAACAACCTAAGTGTCCATCTAAGAATAAATAGTTAAAGATGATATGATGTATACTCACCCCCCCCCAACACACACCACTGTCAATATCATTCAGCCATGAGAAAGGAGGAAACCCTGTCATTTACAATCATATGGACTGACCTTGAGGACATGATGCTAAATGGAATAAGTCTGACAGAAAAAAACAAATACTCTATGATATCACTTATATGTGATTTCTGAAAACAAGCTGAACTCCTGGAAACAGAGTAGAATGGTGGCTCGCAGGGGCTGAAGGGTGAGGAAAATGGGCAGATACCAGTAAAAGAATACCAACTTTCAGTTATAGATAAGTCCCTTCTGGGGACCGAATATACAGGTAATCTATCATCCACAGTGATTATAGTTAACAGCATTGTGTTTTATACATGGAAGTTGCTAAGAGAGTAAACCTGAAATGTTCTCATAAAAAAGGTAATTATGTGAGGTAATGGAGGTATTAACTGCAACATTCATTTTAGAATATGTGAGTGAACATTTATTTGGAATGCTTGGTTTGGACCTTTGAAATTTAACCAAAACATGCTATTGTTTCACCTCTAACCAGGTAGGACTACACTCGACGGGAACATTGCGAAGCTATTGAGGCGATGAATGATGGTCCACCAAATCCTCTCCTCTTTCTTTTCAATCTTCCTTATGATGCTGAATACACAGCGAATGCATTTTCATTATGCTGTGCTTGGAGCAAACATTTTCAGGGAGAGAAGAACCACATTGCACACTATGCAACATAGTTTTAATTCAATAACATCTGAGCGTCTAATTCCATATACTTTTGCAGAGTGCTCTGTGAGGTACTTTCCAAAGCATATTGCACATTACCAAAATGATGCTCAATATCAGTATGTAAAATGTGCTACTTTCCTCTCAAGTAAAAAATTAGCTAGAAACCCTGAAGACTTGATTTGGCACACTTGCAAGAAGAATGTGCACATTTTACCCTTGCTTTAGCATTCTATTATTTATTCAGGAAATGTAAAATTCAGTATTAAATCTAGGTCGATCCTCTGCTTGTGTAAATTTCCAATTTCAGTATTTGACAAAATGAAGAATAATGGAATATGTTAAAATATTTGGATTACACTTTCACTTGTTAATTTGAAAAGAATGCTGTAAAGCATGTGCCAGATTTTTGGTATATCTTAAACAAGTCTTTAAAACTCAGGAAAAGAGTCAAGAAATAATACAAAGGTTTTCACAGTTTTATTTTTTTTATTTTTTTTTTTTTAATATATTTTATTGATTTTTTACAGAGAGGAAGGGAGAGGGATAGAGAGTTAGAAACATCGATGAGAGAGAAACATCGATCAGCTGCCCCCTGCACAGCTCCCACTGGAGATGTGCCCGCAACCAAGGTACATGCCCTTGACCGGAATCGAACCCGGGACCCTTCAGTCCGCAGGCTGACGCTCTATCCACTGAGCCAAACCGGTTTCGGCACACAGTTTTATTTTTTGATATACATATTCCCTGTTACATTTGAAGTACAATAAAATATATTGCAGAAACAGTATAGTTTAAAGTTTTGAAATATGTGTGTACAGTTATCCGGTTCTAATTTCACTAGTCTAGTCGTGTAACAAAGGTGACATACAGAACTTCTGAGTGTCATAGTATCTTGTACTTTAAAATGGGCATAATAAAACTAGTGTAGCCTGGCCAGCATGGCTCCGTGGTTGAGCATCGACCTATGAACCAGGAGGTCACAGTTCAATTGCCAGTCAGAGCACATGCCCAGATTACGGGCTGGATTCCCAATGTGGGGCGTGCAGGAGGCAGATGATCAATGATTCTCTCTCAATATTAATGTTTCTATCTTTCTCCCTCTCCCTTCCTCTCTGAAGTCAATAAAAATATATTAAAAATAAATAAATTGTGTATCTTATAGAATGTAGGGATAATAGAATATTTATTATACACAATATATTTACTAAACTGTAATATGTGACCTATTATATTTAGTCCACCATTGTAAAAATGTCATAATATATTTTACACTAGTTTTTTTATTATGATCTTTAAAAATAGGCACAGTTTCTGGTTATGGTTTTTTTTAAATCTTCAAAACATTTTTTATTTGTACCCACATCAAAAATGTTATATATGTGAGTCATATCAATAATTAGTTATTTTTATTACATTGCATATGTTGATAGATAAATGATGATCTAGAAAATTATAGAAACACAGAAAATAAAGGTAATATTACATAATTTTAGAAACATCCTAATAACATGTAATTTATACCACTTAATTAGAGTTAGACAATAGCAATAGTCACATCTGGAGGCCAATTAAAATTTGATTTCTTTAATTCGTTCATGCAAGTTTCTGCCACTTCTTTTTTTTTTTTTTTTTGCTTTCCACCTGGTTGGAAATCTACTGCCAAAAGACAATCTAACCTTTAACTTGTTACCAGGAGAATTTCCTGAGCATGTTTATGTAGAATTCCAAAGCGGCCAGACAGAAGGGTAAATTGTCTGAGGTGGGCTTGAAGGTAAACAGCTGTGGGTGAACTATGAATCATCTCAAAGGCACATTAGCAAAACTCATTTAAAAGAGGAAAATGATTTGCATGTTGAAGGGAGTAACTGCAAGGACCCTGCACTCACTCTTAATTTGCTGTCTATCTCATGGCTTCCTTGGGGGAAGCAATGCCATAAGCTGCTGTGGGTTATTTACTTATTTGTTTATTTATTTATTTATAGTTAAATAGGTTTCTTTTTTCTGGATACTGAAATGAATATGGGGAGGGAAGTGGAAACGTCCTTTCTTACAGAGAGATAGAAAAATATCAGTACTCCTGTTCCGGGGCTGAATTCCACCCCAGGTTTAACTGCACAAAACGGCTCTGCTCATGACTTATTTGTTTTTTCTTCTTGTTTGTGTTTTTAAAGCATTATCATGGCGCCTATGTTAATGAAACCGATGGACTGGGCTTCTCTTTCTTTTGCTCGGTTTTTTTTTTTTTTTTTTAATCTATGAATATGAGATCATCTTGATTCACTAAGATGAAGAGTTTGCAATGGAAATGTTTTTCTAACACTATGTCTTATGCTGTTAAAATACAGTTTATTTAAACATAAATGGCAGAAGAAACTTTATACTGATGCCTGTAACAACAAAAAAACACATTAAATAAAGTTAATGCAGCGGCAGAACCTGAAGATGCCAAGGGGTTGCACATGTATACGGGATTCACTTGAGTATTCGTGTTTGTTATTTATGTTTTAAAATGTTCCAAATTAAATTCTAATTCAGAATAAAACATCATGACATTGAGGCATATCTGTCTGGATTACAGCTTCAAAATTTTGCCTTTCACCTTGAATTTATTACTCAGCCTGTGTGTTTCAGTTTCCATGATTGTGATCTGGCTTTAGTAAAATGTGTATGAAGAGTTCTACTTCCTAGCAGTTTGCAGCTGCAGAAGCTGTCTAAATTACAAAATCTCCAATTTAAATGCTTGGATTACTATTCCATCGAAGGAAAATTATTCATTATCTGTAGCTGATTATAAGGGCATTTCTGAATTTTGAACAAGGTCTCAATGTAAGAAAATGAGCCAGATCCAGGTCAGGAGTTGCTGAAGGAACAGAGAAACCAGCAGAGATTTTAGCAGTTATATGGGGCTATAATAATAAAATTTGGGATACTAGAGCCCTCAACTACATAAATAATTTTTTCTAAGGGCATTTTATATATTTCAAAGTTGAAAGGTGCAGGAGAATAAAAAAATAATAAGACGGCATAGAAATCCCCAGAATTTTGTGGTGCCCAGGAGAAAAAGATCCTCAAGAGGAAAGGCTCAATAGTCCTCTTCAACTGCTTTTTCCTGGGGACAGTTGCTGCTCTGCAGCTCAGATAGAACTGAGAGTTCAGAGTGCCGCTCCTGGTGTTCAGAGGGATGAGAAAAAGTTATAGTTGCAGTGTGATGCTTGTCTGATCAAATAAAAGATTCGCGATTTCAAATGCAAATTGTTATCTTCCCCAGCCATTCCCAAATATCCTTTGACTGTGTCTTTCATGTTTTTAATGCTCAGATATTTTTTGTGACTTTAACTTGGATATTTTCTAATGACTTATTTATAGCTCTCAAATATTTTCTGGTGCTGTATTCATTCTGCAATAAATCTCATGTATTGATAGTTAATGGCAGATATTATATTCTGTATTCCAAGGTGTCGTTTTGATATCTTTCAAATAATACAGCTCTCCTTTTACACTCTACTTTAACCTCTTATCGTCCATATTTCCATCAATTATTTTATATTTTAAAGCCTTCTTATCATAATATCTAGATCACCTACAGAGTTGTTTTGGTTCTTTTTCTCTTAGTTGCATGTCTTCTGTTTTTCACTAACCATATGCTTATTAATTCAGATAGTATATAAAAGATTGTAAAAATTCCATGTATCTTCTAAAAAGGAGGGTTTCCTCTTTCCTTGACTGCACAGATAGCATTGTGAGGGTGCTGATGACCTCAATCCTATGACAGGCTGAGCCGGGGCGAGGCTGCATTGCAGTTTTGTAAAACTCTCCCTGTCTCTGGTCTGCCCTGTTCCTAGGGAATGACTCACAAAGGCTTTCCTTGAACAATATGGAGGACTTCCTTAAAAACTCACAAATACTGTTTTCTTTGCAGACAGACATTATAGGAAATTCAACTATGCTTTTCTGGGGGTAAAATTTGACTTAGCTTCTTAGCCACCACTCATGCAGAATTTGGAAATGTCTTATGAAGATCATGCTATAATATAAACTAACTGATTAGAAAAAGGGAATGTTATGGCCAAAATTAAAACAAAACCAAAAGCCTAACAGTATAAGTCAAGTATTCCTGATGTACTATAACAGGTAGAATTAACTCAATGGCCAAAATATAAATATTTTTGATGTAGATGGCCAATTGACTACTATTTATAAAATTTCAAGTATGAAAATATTTTAAATTCTACCTGCATGCTCTTTAAACAATTTTTAAAGCTTTCCTAACTGCGTTTTTTTTTCTAAATTATCAAATGTTGAAGCATTTGTTCATGTCATCAGGATTAACATTGTCTAGGTGATAACATTCTTGCTATCACAAGATTAAAAAAAATAGCTGAAAAGCTGCTAATTTGTAAATGATAAAAGATACTCAGAAGATATAAAATGAATGATTTGTTAGCACATAAAAAAGTACAGTGTTATTATTATTTTTTCTATGTGCTTGTAAGTAGATTATACTCAAATATGGTTTCCTCTTAGGCTCATCATTTATGTTGCTGATTCAGCTCTTGCTAATGAGAATTATAAGCCTTTGTTGATTAGGTCATTGAAATCTCACTAGTACCATTATACACATACAGTCTGAAAGTAAAAAAAAAAAAAAAAATGGGGACCTTTGCCTTTTCATTTCTGTAGATGTAGACTTTCAACTTGAGAATGGAGCTATATCTATTTTAAATACCTTTGATCAATGTTCTTTCATTGCCTTCAGCGGGCAAAAAAAAAAAAATCATCCAATTTATAGAACATATATTCTGAAAAAATGTGCACTGGGATAAAAACATTTCAATGAGCCTGAAATACTAAAATCTAGCTTCAGAAGCCCAGCTTCAAAGAATGAGACCAAACAAGAGAATAAAACAGGGCACAGGCTGATTTGTATAACAGATTAGTCAGTCTACAGTTAGTGTGAGAGAATAGATCTAAGTAATTGAGAGTATCTACAGGTTAAGATTCAGAATTTAAAATATCTTATTAAATACTAGTTAGAGCTCAAAGATTTGGAGACACTATGCTAGAATCAGAGGGGAGGCCACAGTCAGAATGAGAGCCTGCCGAAGCAAGTAGGCTCATATGGGCAAAACAGTGGCAGTCTGCTGGCAACCATATATTATCTTGACACTTTCCCCTTCATTTAGGAAATTCTCACTAAATTACCCAGATAACTTTCTTTTATAAAAACATGAGGAGATCCTCATGTCTCCAGGAAAAGCATCACATCACGAGGAATATATTCAGAAGGTGAAAGGTATATTTCTAGGCCCTGGAGGAGTAGCACAGTTGGGTAGAGCATTAGCCTAATATCCCAGGGTTGGGAGCTCAATCCTCCGTCAGAGCACATACAAGAATTAACCAATGAATGCATAAATAAATCGAACAATAAATCAATGTTTCTCTTTCTCCTTCCCTCTCTCTCTAAAATCATAAAGTATTTTCTTTAAAAAAGATACATATGTAAACCCAACTTGTAATGCTAAAAGCCAGGTACAAGTAGGGAGTAAGTTAATATATTCCTAAATTTAACATTGTGCTTCTTAGAATTATAAAATGTGTTAGATTTTCTGGCACTTCTTGTTTTCCTCTGTCATTTATTTTTCCTATGATCCAAAAGACTTCTGTGATCAACAATCTAGTAATTCATAGATTTTTTTTTTCTCTCTTACATTTTCTTTTCAGTTGTGTAATCATTGCAGGACCACAAATCAAGATCCTGAACTTAGTTGTCCAATGACATACGTAATTTCAAATATACAGTAGTTCATATCCTTATGGGAGTTCCACTATACAATAGACAACCTAGTAATCTACCTATTCTCTATCACTAAATATGCCAATGCATACATATATTTTAAATATGAACACTTGCTATTAATGTCCTCTGAATGAAGGTGTGATGTACATATACATTTCGGCTACCTGAAATGTCAGGTGTTGAGGGCCATCATGTAAGCACCCCTGCTTTTGTTTCTGCCTTAGCATGAGATGTTTAGAAAACAGACTTTTTAAGTCAAAAATTTGATGAAGAGAATTGCTAGGGTTTATCTCCTGCCTTCTGAAGTGCCTATATGCTTTAAGGTTTCTAAGGTGCTTTCAACGTTTTGCTCGCCTGGTCCTAATAAGATGAGGTAATTAAGATAGTGGAAAATGTGATATTCTGAGGAGAGGCTAGAGGATCAAAAAGATAAAACAGCCCTTCAGCAAGGCTGTGAAATCGTACTCTTGTACATCATATGTGAACCTAAACAGCTTCGTAAACTCCACCTGATATAGAGAGAAAACAATGCATTAGTCTGCTCCATGGCCACAGATGGTGCACCTGAAGCCATGCTACTCTTCTGTAGCCGAGATGTTATACATTGCTCTCTAGCTGCAATGCGATTACTTCTTTGCTGAGTTATGGCTGCCCATGCCCATCAGTCAGAATGAAAAAAGTATGATTTTTACTTATTTTTTAACTAATAGCCCTGCACACGAATCCGTGTGCCAGTAGCTGGCTGCAGCCCTCCTGTAGCTCCCTCCTCCCACTTGCCTCCCCCTCATAGCTTGCTTCCCTGCCCCCTCCTGTAGCTCTCGCCACCTGCCTGTAGCTCGCTGCTCCACCCTCCTACTGATCTGTGATCCTGTCGCTACACGGTTGGTTGTTACGCTTAACAGCATAATGACCATTTGCATATTACATCTTTATTATATAGGATGTTTTATTTATTTATTTTGTCTGTGTGTTCTGTTCAAACTTATAAATATTTTATTTCTAAAATTTTTAAATACAACAAAACCTATCCAGGTTATTGTTGGCCTCAGCTAAACCAATAACAATATCAGTTCGATTCTTTTCAGGGAGTCACATATTTTTCCTCTCTTTTTATTTACTTTATTTAATTTTATTTTTAAATCTTTATTGTTCTGATTATTACAGATGTTCCCCTCCCCCCACATAGCTCCCCTCCACCTGGTTCCCACCCCACTCAAGGCCTCTCCCCACCACTGACCTCATCCATAGGTGTAAAATCTTTGTCCAAACTCTTCCTGCATCCCCACAACACCTTCCCCCTGAGAATTGTCAGTCCACTCCCTTTCCATGCCCCTGATTCTATTACATTCACCAGTCTGTTCTGTCCATCAGCTTTTTTATTCATTTAATTTTTAGGTTCACTTGTTGATAGATATGTATTTGTTGTCACTTTGTTCATAATTTTTTATCTTTACCTTTTTCTTCTTCCTCTTCTTAGAGAATACCCTTCAGCATTCCATATAATACTGGCTTGGTGGTGATGAACTCCTTTAGCTTTTTCTTGTCTCTGAAGCTCATTATCTGACCTTCAATTCTAAATGATAGCTTTGCTGAGTAGAGTAATCTTGGTTGTAGGTTCTTGCTGTTCATCACTTTGTATATTTCTTGCCACTCCCTCCTGGCCTGCATAGTTTCTGTTGAGAAATCAGCTGACAGTTGTATGGGTATTCCCTTGTAGGTAACTAACTGTTTTTCTCTTGCTGCTTTCAAGATTATCTCTTTGCCTTTTGCCCTTGGCATTTTAATTATGATGTGTCTTGGTGTAGTCCTCTTTGGATTCCTTTTGTTTGGGGTTCTCTGCACTTCCTGGACTTGTAAGTCTATTTCTTTCACCAGGTAGGGAAAGTTTTCTGTCATTATTTCTTCTAATAGGTTTTCAATATCTTGCTCTTTCTCTTCTTCTGGCACCCCCATAATTTGGATGTTGGTACGCTTGAAGTTGTCCCAGAGGCTCCTTACACTAACTTCATATTTTTGGATTCTCTTTGCTTTTTGTTTTTCCAGTTGGGTGTTTTTTTGCTTCTTTGTATTTCAAATCTTTGACTTGATTCTTGGCGTTCTCTAGTCTGCTCTTGAATATCTGTATATTATTCTTTATTTCAGTCAGTATATGCTTAATTTCTGATTGGTCCTTTTTCATATCCTTGAGGGTCTCACTAAATTTCTCAGAGGTTTCTAGAAGATTCTTGAGTAACCTTATAACTGTGGTTTTGAACTCTATAGCCAGTATTTTGCTTTCATCCATTTCTTTCATTTGTGTCCTGTTTCTATGTCTCCACATTTGGCTGCTTCCCTGTTTGTTTCTATGTACTGGGTGGCTGCTAAGTCTTCTTGAGTTGATAGAGTGGCCTTGTGTGGTAGGTGTCCTATAGGGCCCAATGGCTCAGCTTCCCCAGTCACCTGAGGTGGACACTCTTGGTGTGCCCCTTTGTGGTTTGAACAGTCTTGTTGTAGTTAACCCTTGATTGCTATTGGTATCACTGGGAAGAATTGACCTCCAGGCGAATCGGTTGTGATGACCAGCTGTGTCTACATTGGAAGATCTGTTGCACAGGAGACACCCTTATGGGGCAGGACTTGCTTCAGTGGGGCTTTGGTGCTCACTGAGTCTGCCCCTTGAGTGTGTCTCTTAAGTATGTGAAGAGTTGTAATCCAGTATGGTCTCACTCTGACCACTGGGTACAATGGCTCTTGGATCTCCAAGGAGGTGCAAGGCCAGCCACTGTCTGGGGCTGCCCAGCAGGAGCTACAGAGACATCTGCAGATTCCTCCTCTTTGTATAGAGTTGGAAGTGGCCAGATGAGGCCCACCTGCTGCCAGGACTTGGACCTTCTTTTGGAAGCTCTGGGCCTCTCTGACCCAGCTGCAGTTTGACACATTTTAGAAGGAGAAAGGACAGGCCATTCATATGCAAAAGCTGCTGTGCACAGCTTGGGTGGGGTTGTAAATTGGGAGGGGTGGGGTCTCTGGGAATCACCAGGGCGGGCGGAGCAAACAGCGATGGCTGCCAGTCAGCCCTGCACCAGAGAGGTCTCCAGGTCTCCGCGTCCCGCGCCCTCGAGATGCAGGAACAATGATCTCTGCGAGCACCTCTGAAAGCCACCCTCGTGTTCCTGTCCCGATGCCAGACAGTCCAGTTTCCCTCCATATGTGTCTGGGTCCCCCAGAATCTCTCCCGGAACTGGAGCTCAGAGCAAGCGGGAGTTTGTATCTCCCTCCTGATTAAAAGAGCAGCACATCCAGGTGCAGCACTTTCTGTGCCTCCGCACCTCTTACCGGTCTCACTGCGCTCTCTTCACCTCTCTAGTTGTGGGACTTCCACTCAGCCACCTTTCCCGCAGTTCTGGGTGGTTGTTGTTCTGTCTTTTAGATGTAATTTTGATGTGGTTGTGAGGGGCAGCAAGTATAGGTGTTTACCTATGCCGCCATCTTGGTTCTCTTTCTTTATTGATAACTATAATATTCCAAGCACAGAAATATGTTTGGGTTTAATAAACCTAGACTTCTATTGGAGAATGGTTTTGAACACCATTGCAGAAAGATCACTTTCAAAAAACATTATTTCCAAGCAAATGATTCCAATAAGTTATTTGTGGATTTTCAAAGGGTAACATAATAAGTACACTTTGTTATCATGTAGTTCTCATTAGCAGCATTAAACATTTATAATTACTATTTGCTTAGTATTTCTCAAGTGCTAATAGCACATTAGAACTTGGGACACAAACTATTACTTCTTTTCAACAGATGCAACTATAAGCATGTAAGTGAAGAAATCAATCTCTACAAACTAGGTTGAAGAGATAAGGAAACTCCAGGAATCCTTTCTCCTTTTTCTTGCCCTATTTCCAAGACAATATATTCAGTGGCAAAAAGATTTTGACCAGAACATAAAATAATTTATTCTACTAAAGGGCTAAAGCTTTACATTCACAGACTTAAAGCAAATATAAACTCTATTGCTTTCTCTCAGGTCATTTTTTTGATCACTTCATATTCGTCTACTGTGTAAGCTATTCCTAATACTGCATCAAACGGAAAAGATGTTTCCCTCTTTTCATGCATGCCTACATTTCTAGATGAAAATTAATCTTATCATGCAACTTATCTTTCTTTTTTTCCACCATTTTCCTTTATATATAAAACCTCTATATAATCATATATGTAATGACACATCTCTATGCAGCTACTTACATATGCATAAAATACATTTTAAAGACATTCTATCTTTAAACAATTAAAATGAATAAATCTGGTAAGTGATTCTTGAAAGGGGATCATGCACTTTCTTTTCAAGTACCACCTATTTGTGCTAAGAAAATTAAGGAGAATGAGACCTTCA
This sequence comes from Plecotus auritus, assembly GCF_963455305.1. Taxonomy (NCBI): domain Eukaryota; kingdom Metazoa; phylum Chordata; class Mammalia; order Chiroptera; family Vespertilionidae; genus Plecotus; species Plecotus auritus. Next base: position 47,046,947 of record NC_137773.1, on the reverse strand, counting down.
TGTGGAATGACATCTCAGAAGATAGAGGTGAGGGACAATGTTAAAAACATTATCTGTAGAGTCCCATGAACTCAGAAACTAGAAGCTTCCTTCCTTTCCCCAGCTCTAACTTTCTATATCCAGTCAGTCATTCTTAAGGTGCTTCCCAGCCCCCTGCCATCAGGTTTACAATGAGGAGATAGAAAAAGAGGGCTCAGCAGACAGGGATGGGACCATGGGGTGGCAGGGAGGAAGTAGAACCAGGAAACTTAACCAACCCCGTGTTGCTAAGGCAACCCAGCTGTGTGGGGAAAGAAGGGTGCACACAGGAGACAGGAACTTTAAAATATATGGATGTTACTAAGACAGGCAATTTGCAGATAACCAATCACAAAGATGTTGCTAAGGCAGAATTCTTTAAAAGAATCAATCAAAAGCTAGAAAGAATGCAAATACTCTTAGACAAAGAAGCACACACTTTCTCCTCCTCTCAATCTCTCTCTCTCTCTCTCTTTCTCTCTCTCTCTCTCTCTCTCTCTCTCTCTCTCTCTCTCTCTCTCTCTCTCTCTCACTAGGTTCCTGGCTCCTACAATGGGAGATGTGCTCCCCTAGGCCCACATGGCTTATGGCCATATGGGACTCCACACATGGACTAATGGACTTTAATTAGCTTGGTTGCTGAACTACCCCAAGCTGCAACATGGGATGGAAGCTCTGGACACCGGCCTGCTTTTGGCTCTCCTGGAACCCCAGCTGCACCTTTTCCAGGACTGGCTTAGAACCTGAGACAAAGAAGTTTCAGCAGTAACCCACTTTAGGCCCTCTTCCTGCTGCTCCTGCTGCTCCTTGCTACAGGGAGTCCATATATCTCTCAAAAAACTTTGCTTCCCAAAACCATTCTTGTCCTCGACTTCATTCTTCGATTTTGCGAGACAATGAACTCAGACCTGAACACCGCACTTTGGTTTCAACAAGGCATCCACAACCTTTCTAAATAGGTATCTGTTAAAGTCACAAATTTGGTAGAGTGGCCACTTTCATCTGTGAACATTTTCAGAGAGTGCATTTTAAATAAAGTTGTGAGCTATAGTTTCTCCCCATTGAGCAAGTCCATCATAATGATAAAGAAAGGTGTGTTTTTTTTTCAAGGCAACCCTTACAAATGATGCTGTGAAAATACTGCCTGTATTCACAAGTCATATATCTCACTTCCACAAGGTAGACATTTCAGACAAAGGGTTACTACGTATGATTGGAAACATTAGCTATAACTTTAAAAATGTTATATAAAATGAAAATGAAAGAGGAGGATATAAAATGAAGAGAAATGGTGGCAGCATTTAAAAGGAACATGCAAATAGAAGAGAAATGTAGTGGAAATGGTGAAATAGTACAGAAAACATTCAAATGTTTCACAAACTAAAGCCTCTTTACACAAACCACATAATTAAAATGACTTATTTGTATGAGAATTTAATTCCCCAAAACAGATGTATACTATTTTTATCACCTTTTAAAATTCCTTTGATTCATTTACTACTTTTTCTTTTCCTGCTAACAGTTTTAAAATAATACCCCTGAAGGTGATTCATTTTCAGTGAAAAATTAAGATTGACCTTTTTGGAATTAGATCTTTTCTTATGCTTTCTTATTAATATTTTTAGATTCCATACTATCACTTAATATTCCCTTAAAATTTTTGCTCACAAGGATTTTGAACCTGATTAAAAATAAGAAAAATGGAAGAAAGAAAAGAAGAAAAGGGTTGGAGAAGAGAGACAGAGAGCATATTAAGAAGAATGAACAATGAGGAGATAATTAGAATCTATAATGCCTTTGAGATCCAAGAGTTCTGAACCCTTTAAGCCTAGGTACTTTGATACCATACCCACATATCTCTAATTATAATTTTGCCTCCAGTTGAAGATTATTAGAAATCTCAGGAATTAGTTTTTTATAAAAATAGCATATTACATTCTTGGCAAAGGAATAAAATATATGTTCTGTGAACAATAAATACAATGATGGTTTCTTAAGAAGCATTTTCAGAACATGTTTTCAATGAGTCAATTTGTATGCAATTCTTCACTATGCCCTCATCTTCCAATCTTTCCTATTATAATCCGTAATTACATTTCTTTCTATAAAAATCCCCTAGGAGATGCATTTTTAACTTTCAATCAAAGAGTTAAGTAAATTAATTCCATTTACTGGTGCATTTTTGTCTATATTTACTTACTCTTCTCATTATCATGAGTTCCATATGCATTAGTATTAAAATATAAAATAAAATAAAACGTTAACATTAATTTTCTATCAAGTGTTTCTATCTTTAATTAAGAAGAGACAGCATTTATCTGTTAACTTTCAGATACATTCAGGTATTCCTATGTTAGGCTTGACAGGGTCTCTGTCTTACTAACACAGCACCATTCTCCCAGCCTCAAAGCTGTTGTTGCTTAGTAGAGAGAGCTGTGCATGTCAATATTTAAAGTGTTGTTTGTTAAATAGTCCATTTTATTTAGGAAATGTAGTGAAGGTTTTACTGAAGAGAATAAGATGGCATTGAGTTTTCAAAGGTGAATAGTTGTTCATGGGAAAGTGAGTTCGGAACGATTCTAGATAAAGTTCAGGAAGAAAGGAAATACAAAAGTAGGATTCAGGAGTATAAAATAACTTGCCATTTTTCAGGAATATAGCAGCTTTGTCAATCTAGAGGATGAACTATCAGTGAGAATGAGGGAAGAGGGTGAGAGGACTATTAGAATCCTGAAGGGATACGTGGAGAATCAGATAAAGTTTAAGGAATTATTAGACAGGTTTAAGGAACATTCAGGGATGGTGACACACCCAGATTTCAGGAGGCTAGGTCATGGAAGCTGTTACCTCCCTTCCCCTAAACTACGTCCTGCGTGTCTCTGCGTTTAGCTGATCCTGATCTGTATTCTCTAAAAACACAAGCAAACAAACAAAAAGCTATAATCATAATTATTGTATTTTTACTGAGTTCTGTGAGTCATTTTAGAAAATTCAAATTTGAGGGCAGCCCGCCCAGTATGGCTCAGTGGTTGAGCATCGACCTATGAACCAGGAGGTCATGGTTCGATTCCCAGTGTGGGGCGTGCAGCAGGCAGCCGATCATATCATTCTCCCTCTCACTTCCTTTCTGAAATCAAATATAATATATATATATATATATATATATATATATATATATATACACACACACACACATACATATAGATGTGTGTGTATATATATATGCATATGCATATGTATACGTATATGTATATGTATGTATATGTATCTTTTTTAATCTGAGGGGATTGTTGAAAGCTCTAAATTTATAACCAGTCAGTTGGAAGAGTGGTTGACCACCAAGACTGGCTGATGGTTTCTGAAGTGGGGATGACTTTGCTGTTCTCTTGTAGCATCTGCACTTTATCTAGTTGCTATCAGAATTAAATGTAATTGTATGAAACCCAGTTGGCATCAGGGAATTGATGTCAGAACAGATATGAAACAGCCTTTCAGAAAATTAATTTAAAAAACCCAGACCCCAGCTTTCTTCTATGGCTGAGGATATTGTGATCTAAAAATTTGAGTTGCCTTAAATCAGAATCATAGTAAGTAAGAGCCTGCATTAACATCAAATTCTAAATTCAAGCCCAATGCCTTTCTACTACACTTTGCTACCAAGATCAAAGTAGAATATACAAAGTATTATATATTAATAAATGGAAATGGAACTACTATTATTTAACAACTAGAGGCCCAGTGCATGAAATTCATGACATGGGGGGGGTCCCTCAGCTCAGCCTGCCCCCTCTTACAGTCTGGTAGCCTTCAGGGGATGTGCTACTGAGGGCTTAGGCCCGCTCCCCCTGGGGAGCGGGCCTAAGCCACAGTCTGGCCTCCCTCTGCGGGAGGCGACCAGCTGATCAGGGGAAGGCACCGCCCCCATCACCCCGCTGCTGCTGCCACTGCCAGCCACCACAGCCACCAAGGTGTTTTCATCAACATGGACTCCAGTCCCTTCACCACAAAAAATGACCACTTTCTTTAGGAATTTTCAAGATGTCTCTTTAATAGGTATGACATTTCTTTCTTTTTTTTTTTATCCTCACCTAAGGATATTTTTTCATTGATTTTTAGAGAGCATGGAAGAGAGAGGGAGAGATAGAGAGAAACATCAATGTGAGAGGGACACTTCGATTGGTTGCCTCCTGCATGAGCCCTGACCTGGCCCCCGGCCAGGGAGGAGCCTGCAACCTAGGTACATGATCAGAATCGAACCCAGACCCTGTGGTCAGTAGGCCAAGGCTCTATTCACTGAGCCAAACCAGCTAGGGCAGGATATGACATTTCTTAGCCCCTCCAGCAGTGGACCTTCGTTTTTTCCTCCAGGAGTGAGGTGGAAAAACCCTAGATCACCTTCTTAGATTCTCATTACCCAAGTTACCAAGAACACTGTGAGTGGTGTACTGGGAGCTTAGACAATGAACGGCAAGAAAAGGTGTTTCCTCTGCAGCTCATGCTCAGAGGCAGGACTGCTGGTGTGCTGCGGCTGGAGCAGGCTCCCCTGCCTGTGTTGGCTCTGGAGATGCCTGAGCCAGTGCGGTGGCTCAGGCAGCCCCACCCCAGGCCCCCCTGCCTGTGTCCACTCCAGGGACACCCGAGTTGGCATGGTGGCTTGGGCAGGGCCCCCCTGTCTCTGTCTCCATCTCCGCTCTGGGCCTCACCTGCATGCGCAGCCTCCTCCTGACCAGTTGTGACTGTTATGGCATCCCAGCCTAATTTGCATATTACCTCTTTTTATATATATATATATATATATATATATATATATATATATATATGATATTTTAAGACTTTGAAATGTTAACCTAACATTGATCATGGTGAGGTTTGCATAATACATTCGTTTCATATCCACATATGAGTAGATAACTGGTAAAAGCATTTTTACCAAATTGTTCTAGTTTGATTTATAATTTACTAATTTAAGCAGTCATCTTTGGAGTAATGGAGAAAATTAAGTTTTGGTATTATTTTATTTATCCATAAGAAAGAGAGCTATACTAGACCTTCAGTTTTTGAGATTCTATGATTAATTTAGGGCTAAAATAAAGTGATATATTCTAAGAGAAGATGCATCAACATTTCTTTTAAAATTGATTGGGAAAAGAAGGTAAGAACTTAGGACCATACTATGTTAAGGTGAGGGCAAACATTTACAAAGGAAGTTTATTGGAGTAGAACACTAATGTATAAGCAGAAATGTGTATTCTAAATGTTTTTATTCTTAACCTTAACCTGCACTTTATTAACACCAATATTGATGTCCTTAATAATTAGACAATAGTATATTCTGCCTTTTTGCATTTTATTATAAAGAGGATTAGAAATAGAGCTGGATTCAAAAATAAAAGAGCCAAGTGTATAACCTACTTTAAAAAATAAAACTCGTTTAAATCTAGAATATTGTTGGTTGTTTAATATCATGATATTGGAATAAAAATGAAAGGAGCACAAGAAGGGAAAATACATATGCTAATTATAATGGGAAAAGGTAAAAAACAAGTTGAAGGAGTTATGGTTGCTGTTGTGATGGGCATAACATTCAATCTGTAATGGGACACATAGATAATAGGACAGCACATTTAAATAGAAGCATTTTGCTGAAAAGAAAAGATGATGTAATTACTGTAATTACAGTTTCAGTAAAAAAAGGCTGACCTTGATTCCTGGATGTGTTTATCTGAAATATTATGAGCAGTAATTCAGTAAAAGAAAGATTATTTCAGTCTTTAACGTAAATATATATAACAAAAAATTTATAAAAAAAAGACTAAATTACATAAACTTTGTCTGTATATTTGCTGTATTTTTGGTCAATTATCAGATCCTAACTTGTGAGTAAAATTATTACTTTACAAAAACCTTAGGTATTTGTTAGTTAGGATATGCAGATTGTCTGTGGTTTCCTAAAATCCAGATTTAAGTTTTAATTCTAGCAAACTATTTGTATCAGTTCACAGAAAGACACTCAGTCTCTGGTGAATTGAGCCTTTTGAGTAAGATAATCAACCATTTATTATAAATCACTATGTCTATTAATAGTTGGGGACATATATTTACTCTAAAATCTTGACTGATCATAAAGCCCTGTACTGCAGATATAAATTTAAAATAAGATATATAACTAAGATAATTCTAAAATCTCAGTACAGCTAGACACTACCAATAAGAGAAAGCTTTCATAACAATAAAGAAATGCATACTGTTATATTTTAAAGATTGTCTACCTTGGAAATTAACATATATGCTTCTATGTCTTCATGAAATAGTTAAAGTAAAATTAAACTTCCAAAAAATTAATTAGAAAGTTTGAAATTTCCACCCTGTTTTAAAAGTATATTAAGCATGATTCAAGGGAGTATCATGAAATATTAAGTAGACATCCTAATGTATTCTAGAAAAATAAATATAACATGTGATGTAGTTGAATTCTAAAGACATGCATTCATTCACAAATATTCTTAACAGATATTTAGAGCCTGACCTATTTTCTAAGCTCTTTGTTAACAGCTAGGGAGAGATAAATTTATTTCAGCACCTACTGGGAAATACAGAGAAGTCTTAAGAATTACAGCACAGTTATTAGGACTGAAATTACAGCCTATCTAGTAAAAGAGTAATATGCAATTGACTGTCACTCCAAGACACAAGATGGCCACCCCTAAGTGGTCAAAGATGGCTGCCCCATGTGGACACAAAATGGCTGCCACAAGATGGCTGGCAGGGAGGGCAGATGGGGGCAGTTGGGGGTGACCAGGCCAGCAGAGGAGGGCAGTTGGGGGAAACCAGGCCAGCAAGGGAGGGCAGTTGGGGGGACCCAGGCCTGCAGGGGAGGGCATTTTGGGGGATCAGGCCTGCAGGGGAGGGCAGTTGGGGGGGACCAGGCCTGCAGGGGAGGGCAGTTAGGGGTGACCAGGCCAGCAGGGGAGGGCAGTTGGGAGAGACCAGGCCAGCAGGGGAGGGCAGTTAGGGGCAATAAGGCCCTCTAGGGAGCAGTTAGGCGTCAGGCCCACTAGGGAGCAGTTAGGGGCAATCAGGCCTGCTGGGGAGCAGTTAGGCGTTGATCAGGCTGGCAGGGGAGTGGTTAGGGGTGATCCGGCTGGCAGGGGAGTGGTTAGGCATCAATCAGGCTGGCAGGGGAGTGGTTAGGGGGTGATCAGGCTGGCAGGCAGAAGCGGTTAGGGGCAATCAGGCAGAGGCAGGCAAGCAGTTGGGAGCCAGCAGTCCTGGATTGTGAGAGGGATGTCCAACTGCCTGTTTAGGCCCGATCCATGGCTCCGGCCTAAATGGGCAGTCAGACATCCCTCAAGGGGTCCCAGATTGAAGAGGGTGCAGGCTGGGCTGAGGGACAAGCCCCCCCCCCCCCCCCGGTGTACAAATTTTGTGTACTGGCCCTCTAATGTATTCACAAAATGCTACAAAAGCCTGGTTCAGGGTACTACTTTCACTTTGTATTTTTTTGTTTTGTTTTGTTTCAATTGTTTTAAATAATAATTTTCTTTAAAAAAAATCTTTATTATTGAAAGTATTACATATGTTCCCTTACCCCCCCCCCCCCCCCCCGCCTTCTAATGCGCACCTGCTGCCACACAGGCACACAGCCCCAGGTCCTCACCACACTATTGTGTGTGTCCATGGGTTATGCATATCTGCATACAAGTTCTTTGGTTAATCTCTTTCTACCCACCCACATTCCCCTGCCTTTCCTCTGGGATATTTTCAGTTTTAAAAACTCAGGGAACCAATAGGAATGAAACTCACAGAACAAGTATGAGTCTAAACAGGAAGAAAGGAGTTTCTAGATCTGTAAAAGCAAGGAGACATAAAATAGGATAAGTAACTAGTAATTTCTAATGTTAAGTAGCTAGACAATGCAAATGATATAGAAGGGGTGTTAGATGGGGCATAGTTCAAGGCCTGGCATCATACCAAGAAGATTCATCATACAATAAATAGCCATCAATGATTTTGAACACAGTAAGATCCATGTGACTGATTTTTATTAAAAGTGCACTTTGAAAGGAATGTGGATGATGGATTTAAGAGGGAAAATAAGAAATTCTGGAGAGGAGAGATGGAGAAAGAGAGATTGAGAGAGTGAGAACGGGAACTAAGGCAATAAAGCTGAGAGTGGAAATTAATGAAATGGAAAATATATTCCATTGAATGTATAGAATGATAAAAGTTAACATTTTAAAGCACTATTAACTTTGATTAAAAATAACAAAATTAATAAAGCAAAAATACAGCAATAGAGCATATAACCAATATCATGAATAAAAGGGGTGTGATTATTATAGATATATAGTGCAAAGATAAAGATAACATTTCTCCTTTTAAACTTCACATTTTTAAAATTCATGATGAAGTTCAATTGGTGTTACTTCAGTTAGTGTCTTTTCCTAAAATATTATGGAATAAGTAACAGCAACCTTATACAGTCATACAGAAAATAATTAAATAAATGGAAATGTTTCTTAAATTGTTTAGGTGGCCAGTATAAAATAGGTACCAAATGTTACAGACAGCACAAAATAAAACTTAAAACCCTAAACACCAATACAAAATTCTCAACAAAATAGTAGCAAAACAATCAATTTATATATAAGGAACTAGAGGCCCGGTGTATGAAATTTGTGCACAGGTGGGGGGTATCCCTCAGTCCGGCCTGCACCCTCTCCAATCTGGGACCCCTCGGCCATGGGATCGGGCCTAAATAGGCAGTCAGAATCCCTCTTGCAATCCAGGACCACTGGCTCCTAACCACTCATCTGCCTGCCTTGCTGGCCTGATCACCCACAATGGCCCTCCCCTGCAGGCCTGGCTGCCCCCAATTGCCCTCTCCTGCTGGCCTGATCTCACTCCCAACTGCCCTCTCCTGCTGGCCTGATTGCCCCCAACTGCCCTCCCCTGAGGGCCTGATCGCCCTTAACCCCCTGCCAGCCTGATCTTGTCTCCTAACCCCCTGCCAGCCTGATCTTGCCCCTAACTGCCTCTGCCTTGGCCCCCACCACCATGGCTTTGTCTAGAAGGAAGTCAGACTTCTGGAAGATGGCCAGTCTAATTAGCATATTACCCCTTTATTAGTATAGATAAATTATATTGGATAGGATTTCTTAAATTGGGTGGGAAAGCCTGTTTCAGCAGGAGGAGGTGCTTTTGGCAGACAAAAATATATAACCCCTATATCTGGACTGATAGCCAGCCATATGCACTATACTACCAAATCAGTTATTAAAAAACTAAACTGCTTTCTTACACAGTACACCAAACAGCTGTTGCCCTTAAAACCCCTCCTCACCTCCCACCTTAGGTTCTGCCTTAGAAGTTCACCCATATTTGGTTCTGATTGGATGGTTTCTATGCCTGTCAGCATCAAAAGTTCCGCCTCCTAGGCAGCCATTGGCTGTCTCTAACTTTTCAAGTGACACTTCCTCGAGGCCCTCAGATTCCCTGCATGACCCACCACCCTCTCTCTGGGCCTGATCCACAGCCTCTGCAGTGGCTGCAGATCAGGCCCTGTCTCTCTCTCTCTAGGCCTCTCTCCAGGACTGATCCACCACTACACCAGAGGTGGCGAGGTCATTTTGCCTCTGACCAGGCCTCTCTGCTGCAGCCCCGCCCCTGGGTTGGAGGCAAAATGACCTTGCCACGCCCACCTCGCTGCGCCCACCCGCCAGCCACCCCACCCGCTGCCCCGCCTGCCCACCAGCCACAAGCCTTGCTGTGATAGGAGCCTGTGGGCCATGGGGGAGGGACCAAGAGGTGCTCCACACACTTCCTGGTGACCATTTGTTTGGTCATTTTGGTCGTTATGGCCATTGGCCTTTTATTATTATGATGATAATGCATCCTCATAAACGGGTTTATTCCAAAAATGCATATTATTTACTATTAAAATAATCAATATAATTAAAAATATTAGAAGAACAAAAAGGAAAGACCAAAATGGTCATCTCAGCATATACAGAAGAGGAAATCATTATATTTAACATCCATTTGATAAAGGGACCCATAGAAAAAAACTAGACATATTAATGTTAAAAATTGGTGAAAGCTTTTCCTCTGGACTAGAATGGGCACTGTCAACATTGCATTAAACTTTCAGTAGAAACTCTAGTTCAGGCAATAAGGCAGAAAATATATGAACATCTGCACAGAAAGCCATGAAAAATCAGTGTAAGAAATAAAAGGCCCAAATAAATGAAATTATTAGGTTGAACCATATTAAATATTTAATATGTTATAAAATATTTAATATGAGCAATCTATACTAATAATAGCATAGGTGGTCATCATGCCCTCATGCATCATGCCTTCACGTCATCACAAGATGGCTCTCAGAAGATGGCCATCACAAGATGGCCACACACACAGCAGAAGCGGAGCTTGGCAGAGGAGGTGGGTCATGGAAGGGGATGGCAGCTGGGAGTGATCAGACCTACAGGAGAGGGCAGTTGGGGGTGACCAGGCCAGCAGGGGAGCAGTTAGGCATCAATCAGGCTGGCAGGGGAGTGGTTAGGGGACAATTAGGCAGGCAGGCAGGCAGGTAGGTGAGCAGGTAGGAGTCAGCAGTCCCGGATTGTGAGAAGGATGTCCAACTCTTGGACATCCCCTGAGGGGTCCCAGATTGGAGAGGTTGCAGGCCAGGCTGAGGGACACCTCCCCCATGCACAGATTTCGTACACCAGGCCTCTAGTCTATACATATAAAACCCTAATATGCAAATAGACCGAATGGTGGAACAACTGAACATCCAAACAACTGGTTGCTATGACGTGCGCTGACCACCAGGGGGTGTGCGTGTGGAACATGGCGGGCATTGGCCACAGTGGGATGTTGGAGCAGGTGAGCGGGGCACCAGACCAAGACGGGGCGAGCCTCTGGTGGTTACTGAAAATTCTTTGCTCCTATGCGCCATGGTCCCGCCTGGCACTTGTACCTGCTGCCAGCGCTGGTCCCGCTCACACCCGCTGCTGGTGCTGGCCCCAATCGCTCTGTGCTGTCAGTGGGTGCAAGCGGGGTTGGCGCTGTCAGTGCATGGAAGCCATGGTGGCGGGAGTAGGGCCACCGGCAGACAGGGAACTGGGGGCCATGGTGGGAGGGTCCAGGGGGGTGCAAAGGATGAGCTGAAGACCCGCCCTTGTGCCCAAGGCAGCCTTGTGGCCCACAGGTGCATGAATCCATGCACTGGGCCCCTAGTCCTATATAATAAAAGGCTAATATGCAAATTGACCAAATGGCAGAACGACCAGTCGTTATGTCACGCACTGACCACCAGGGGGCAAATGCTCAACGCAGGAGCTACCCCCCGGTGGTCAGTGCACTCCCACAGTGCGAGTGCCATTCAGGAGTCTCTCCTGCCTCCGCAGCAGCACTAAGGATGTCCAACTGATGGTTTAGGCCCACTCCCTGAGAAATATGGAGAAGAACATTGATGTTACCATCCTATCTAATAAAGAGGGAATATGCTAATTGACCATCACTCCATCATAAAGATGGCTGCACCCACAGCTAAGGCCAAGTTCCCATAAGAGCCTTAACAAGCAATCAGCAGGGACCTGAGGAGTGGCCTGAGGTCCCCTGTCAAGCCCCACCTGGTGGGGGGTGTGGCCTGAGGTCCCCCGACCTGGCTCTGGGACAGGGGGAGCAGCCTGAGGTCCCCTAGCCCAGCACCAGGATGGGAAGCACACCTTGAGATCCCCTGTCAAGCCCTGCTGGGTGGGGGACATGGCCTGAGATCCTCTGTCAAGCCCTGCCAGGTGGGGGACACAGCCTGAGGTTTTCTGTCAAGCCCCACAGGGGCAGGGGAGGGCATAACCTCAGGTCCCTGCTGATTGCTTGTTAAGGCTCTTATGGGAACTTGGCCTCAGCTGTGGGTGCAGCCATCTTTATGATGGAGTGATGGGCTTGACAGAGGATCTCAGGCCATGTCCCCCACCCAGCAGGGCTTGACAAGGGACCTCAAAGTGTGCTTCCCATCCTGGTGCTGGTCTAGGGGACCTCAGGCTGCTCCCCCCACCCCAGCACCAGGTCGGGGGACCTCAGGCCATGCCCCCCACCAGGTGGGGCTTGACAGGGGACCTCAGGCCTCACCCCTCACCCAGCAGGGCTTGACAGGGGACCTAAAGGTATGCCCCACCATCCTGGCACCAGGCCAGGGGACCTGAGGCTACGCCCCCTGCCCGGCAGGGCTTGACAAGGGTGGGCTGGGTTTGGATCTAGCCCAATGGGGGGGTGTGGCTGGGTCTGGGTCTCACGCGATTTTGAGGTGCATGTGGGTGAGTGCGTGACTTGACTCTGGGTCCAGTGGTGAGCCCCAGACTCTGACAGGAGGAAGGTTTTCATATACATTTTACTAATTTTCTTTCATCCCTGACACTTCTATTATAGAGAAAGGGCAAATAGCAATATTAAATTATTTTCTCTAATTAATCCCCTTTTAATGTGCACGAATTTTGTGCACCAGGTCACTAGTATATCAAGATTTTATTATAAATTGTTGCAATGAAACATTATAATAACAACACAAACATGAATGAATGACTAGATCAGTGGTCAGCAAACTGCGGCTCGTGAGCCACATGCGGCTCTTTGGCCCCTTGAGTGTGGCTCTTCCACAAAATACCACGTGCGGGCACGCATGTACAGTGCGATTGAAACTTCGTGGCTCATGCGCAGAAGTCGGTTTTCGGCCTGGGTGAATCTATTTTGAAGAAGTGGCGTTAGAAGAAGTGGGGGTGTCGGTCGGTCAGGTGATAGGAGATGTGGCGTAGGCGGGCCGCGGGATACGCAGCGCGGGGGAGGCACGTGCGATTCATGCGTGAGTTGAGTGAGCCAGTCAGTCAGCAGTCTCACTGTGCAGTGATTAGTGCTAGTCGCATCCGCAAATCGCGTGTGGGTGACAAAAGTACCTACTCGAAGCATAAAGTTACCTGTATTTTTCCAACCAGCTGCAAATCCTACAGGTATTTTTGTCATCAATTTAAGAATTGTAATTATTTTGTGTTGGTGGCTTTATTATTATAAAATGAAACTTTTTTTTAGGTGCCCTGTTTGACATGGCTACAAAGAAGAAGCAAAGAAAAATGGAAGACGAAAACCATGAATTTAAATTTGAATGGACTGAGACTTTCGCGTTTATTCAAAACTTAAATGGCCTTCCGACCTGTCTTATTTGTCAGAAAAAATTGGCACATAACAAGAAATCAAATTTGGAGAGACACTTTACAACTAAACACGTGTCATTTAGTACTAAATATCCTGTCGGTGATACAAGGAAGAAAGCGGTTGAGGAACTTAAGAAGAGTCAAGAAAAATCAAGTTCTGTATTTAATTACTAGATGCAATCTTCCAACAATGTTAATATTGCAAGTTTTGTGGTTAGTCAAGAGATTGCTAAGAGAGGAAAACCATATACAGACGGTGAATACATAAAAAGTTGTTTTATAAATGCATCCGAAGAGCTATTTCGGGATTTTAAGAACAAAGCAGATATTCTAAAAAAAAATTAAAGAGTTACCATTGTCTGCTAAAACAGTGAAAGATAGAACAGTCAAAATGTCTTCGAATACAACCGACCAGCAAGTTGAAGATCTTAAATTGGTTTCAGCTTTATCAATAGCAGTTGACCAGTCTTATGACATAAATGATACAGTGCAAGTTTCACTTTTTGTACGATTTATTTCATCTACAGGTCCTAAAGAAGAATTTTTAGGATTATTGCCACTCAAAGGTCAAACACATGGAGAGGATATAGCCAACGCTGTAATTGAGTGCATTGAAAAACATCATATTCCACTCGATAAAATTGTCTCAATTTCAACAGACGGGGCAAAAAGTATGACCGGCATAAGAAACGGGTTTGTTGCTATTTTGAAAGAAAAAATTAATCACGAGATACTTACTTACCATTGCATCAATCATCAAGAAGTGCTTTGTGCGCAGACATCTCCAGAAGAAATTTGCAAAGTTATGGAATTGGTGATTAACATCAACTCTATTATAGCTAAAGGTCTTAATCATCACCAATTTAAAGAATTTTTAGTTGAAATGGAGAGTGAGTACGCAGATCTGCTGCTGCATAACAAGGTACGTTGGTTATCAAGAGGAAACGTTTTGAAACATTTCGCTTCCTTATTAACAGAAATTAAAGCATTTCTCCTTGAGAAGGGTGTTCACTATCCAGAACTAACGAATGATCAGTGGATCCAAAAATTTTATTTCATGGTAGATGTTAGGTCTCATCTAAATCAGCTTAATCTTAAACTACAGGGGAAAGGAAACACAATTTTTCGATGTTAGAAGTTATTTCATTCGAAAACAAATTATCTCTTTTTGCTTAAGATTTTGAAAGAGAAACTTTGATTCACTTTCCAAGCCTGTTGAAACATCGCCAAGAAAACAATTCTGATATTGACATTTGCTATTTCAAAACAACACTTTTAAATATGAGGGAAGCTTTTCTCAACAGGTTTCAGGAATTCAGAAACAGCAAAGCGGCGTTAGCCTTTGTTAAAAAACCTCTTAATGCTACTGTAACAGAATTAAATTTTTCTCCCTTTAATATTGACATTGGCAACTTTGAAATGCAATTGCTGGATTTAAAAAACAAAGAATTGTGGAGCTCCAAATTTGAACGTCTTTGTGCTGATATAGAAATATTGGAGAAAAACAAATGTGAACTTAGTTCACAGCACAAGTGGTCTGCTTTGAAAGACCTGGAGAAGGAAGATATGTTGATTTTTAACACCTGGAATAGTATTCCTGACTTATATAATCAATTGAAAAAACTAGCGTTTGCTGTTCTTTCCTTATTCGGGTCTACATATTTATGCGAACAATCATTTGCAAGCATGAACCTTATCAAGAGTAAATTGAGAAGTCGTCTTATTGATGAGAACCTGGAATCGTGCCTAAAACTAAAAACAACATACAAACCTGACTTACCCAAACTTTCCAAAGAAATGCAAGGCCATTGTTCAGATTAGTGTTTGTCAGTCATTGTCATGATTTAATTTTATGGATATTGTAAGGTAAATTGTAAGGAATTTAATTTTATCAATAAATAATATCGTTATTAAGTATGATATCAAGTTTTATTCAATGTACCTATAGTTTAACTAAGACTTAAAACTTTCTGTAAAGTTTATTAAGTTAATTTTAGGGAACGTTGTGGAGTGAAAGAAGATGTAGTGTTGAGGATTGAGAAAGGTATGTTGAGATGGTTTGGACATACAGAGAGGATGAACGAAAGGAGATAGACGAAACAAGTGTACAAGACGAGTGTGGATGGGAGAGTTGGAAGGGGTCGACCTCAGCGAATGTACCTCAATCAGATTGAGGACGTTTTTAGCAAAGGCCAGCTTAGGAGTACCCTAATTAAGTTAATAAAAAGGTACCTACCTATATAGTTTAAGTTTAAAAAATTTGGCTCTCAAAAGAAATTTCAGTTGTTGTACTGTTGATATTTGGCTCTGTTGACTAATTTGTTTGCTGACCACTGGACTAGATCAATAGGGATTCCAGAAATAAAAACAATCCACATAAGGACATCTGTTTTATGACTAAGATGGCATTATATACAAGTAGAAAAAAAGATACTTTCAACATGGGGGATGGGGGAGTGATTAAAACCATACCCCTGCCTTGTGTATGGTATTTAAAAAAACAAGAAACAATTTTTGGTAGCCAATAAATATGAATCTAAAAATTACAACAAAAAGGCTCTATAAGATAATGTGAGATTATTTTATGGAGCATGGGGGATAATGTTCCTTTAAAATCAGAAAAAAAAGCAAACTTGAAACAAAAAACTCTAAATTTCCCTATATTAAAATGAAGAATTTATATTCCTTAATAAATATCAATGTGAGAAAGGAAAGGTAAGACATGGAGGGAAAGAGTGTAACTGTAATGCATATAACAAGAAAATACATATTTATTATAGAAAGAATTACTAAAGAACAAGAAAAAGACAAAATCCAAGAGAACAATGATAGACAGACTTGAAATAGTACTTCATAAATGATATACAATTGAATGTAAAATATAAAAAGTGTCCCAAATGTATTAGTTATCTGGGGAATGCAAATTAAAACTAATATGTCCTATCCTCTGATAATTGCTGAAATTTAATGCACTTGTGAATACCAAGTGTTATGGAGCAATAACAGGCATCATCTTATGCTCATGTGAATGACAATTAATTAAAAAACCACTTGGGAAACTGGCATTTCCTATTGAAGATGATATAATGTGGCAAGTTTACTGCTAGGTACATACCACGAAAATTTATGGACAAGAATGTGTTTAACAGAATTATTTGCAATTGCCTCAGATAAAACCCAAAACATGAATCAATATCATAATACAAAGAAATTTTAGCACATTTCTAAAATGAAATACTATGCAAGAATGAGTACACTATATCTACAGTAACTATTGTTTTATAACATCTGAAGATTCTTTTGATGGTGAGACATGGCACATTGACCCTGGGATAAATGAAAGGAAGATTTTTTTATTTACAAGTTCAAAGTAGCCTCATAGGTGTTGCCCCAGAGACAGGGTAACAGTAAGCTGGAGCTGGAGGGGTGGCTTGTGTATGGCAAGTGGGATGGGGTTAGCCAGGTTTTGTGGGGTCCTGTGGATTGGCTATTTTGAATAAGGTCAGCTGAGTCTGGTGCACAGATGTCCCTAATTGTCTGGTACTTAGTCCTGGGGTGATTGGAGCGGATGCACAGTGGCTGATAGTATGGGAGCCTGGAAAGGGAAGTGTAATATATGTAAAGCATCCGCTGCTCATGAAGAGAAACTAGCTGATCTCTAGGCAGCACTCAGTCCTGGGTTAAGACACTTGGACTCAAAAAACAAAGTGTACTCCATATATGAATTGCAAAGACAATATTTAGTGAAAAAAGCCAAAAGACAACATACTTTATAATTTTATTTATATAAAGATACATTTAAAAAGTGGTCATGGCCCTAACCTGTTTGGCTCAATGGATAGAGCGTTGGCCTGCAGACTGAAGGGTCCCAGGTTCGATTCAGGTCAAGGGCATGTACCTTGGTTGTGGGCACATCCCCAGTGGGGGGGGGGGGTGCAGGAGGCAGCTGATCGATGTTCTCTCTTATAGATGTTTCTAACTCTCTATCCCTCTCCCTTCCTCTCTGTAAAAAAATCAATAAAATATATATTAAAAAAATAAAAAATGGTCATGTATTGGTTTCAAAATCCATTTAGCTATTTCCTTGGGAGACTAGGAAAGAGGTTCTGATTGAAAAGAAATATGAGCAGGGGCTTTAGGGATCTGGTAAAGTGGTTTTCCTCATTGTATAGTGGTTAACTTTTTTTTCATAATTTATTTAGCTGTACATTTACATACTTTTGTATGTTACTTTTATTTCAACAGAAAATTATATATGTATATATATATATACTTACATATATATATACATATCCTATCTAATAAAAGAGTAATATGCAAATTGACCAACACTCCAACACACATGATGGCCGCCTCTATGTGGTCAAAGATCCTGCCCCGATGTGGACACAAGATGGCCACCACAAGATGGCTGGCAGGGGAGGGCAGTTGGGAGGGACCAGGCCTGCAGGGGAGGGCAGTTGGGGGGGACCAGGCCTGCAGGGGAGGGTAGTTAGGGTGACCGGGCTGGCAGGGGAGGGCATTTGAGGGGGACTAGACCTGCAGGGGAGGGCAATTACGGGTGACTGGGCCGGCAGGGGAGGGCAGTGAGGGTGATCGGGCCAGCAGGGGAGGGCAGTTGGGGACAATCAAGCAAGCAGGGGAGGGCAGTTAGGGGACACCAGGCCTTCAGGGGAGGGCAGTTAGGGGCAATCAGGCCAGCAGGGGAGCAGTTAGGCATCGGTCAGGCTGGCAGGGGAATGGTTAGGGGGTGATCAGGCTGGCAGGCAGGCGAGCGGTTGGGAGCCAGCAGTCCTGGATTATGAGAAGGATGTCCCAGATTGGAGAGTTGGAGAGCGTGCAGGCTGGGCTGAAGGACACACACACACACACACACACACACACACACCCGTGCACAAATTTCGTGCACCGGGCCTCTAGTATATAAATAATCTAATATACATAATACTTTATACATCTATTCATTGATAAATTTTGAATGGAATGTTAGACAGCCAGAATTTAATGAAATATAAGTTTTACCATCAAATAAAGTATAGGGAAAATCTAATGTGTTCATTTTATGAGAAATGATTTGTTCAGGAGAGCTGCTAATATATTATTGCCCAAAACATAAAATTTATTGTGACTAATCAGGAAGAGGGCATAACAAAAAGGGTGAGTCACAAGGGTTTGTTTTTCTAGCAGTCACGTATTAGGTAAAAAGCATTAACGTTTTTTGTAAAATAGCCATGGTAGCGAAAACAGAAACTAGTACTAGAAGAGGAAATTAGCTAGAAACTAGAAATTGAGAGCAAATGTAAAATAATTAACTGAATAACTAATAAAAGCTTTTGGAAATAAAATATTTCAATGACTAATGGCAAGTAAATGGCAATCATAAGCATCTTTTTGTCTAATAGCTACTGCTGACATTAATCCCATTTCATTCTGAGGGTGGCTCAGTAAAGTTTTGAAAAAATATAATTTCAAATTCTGAGGACCTAATGTACAGCCTAGTGACTGCAGTTCATACACTGTATTGTGTACTTGGAATTTGCTAAGAGAGTAGATCTTTTTTTTTAATATATTTTATTTATTTTTACAAAGAGGAAGGGAGAGGGATAGAGAGCTAGAAACATCAATGAGAGAGAAACATCGATGAGCTGCCTCCTGCACACCCCCTACTGGGGATGTGCCCGCAACCAAGGTACATGCCCTTGACCAGAATCGAACCTGGAACCCTTCAGTCCGCAGGCCGACGCTCTATCCACTGAGCCAAACCGGTTAGGGCAAGAGAGTAGATCTTAAGTATTCTCACAAAAAAAAAAGTAACTGTATGAGGAGATGGATGTGTTAACTTGATTGTGGTAATTTTTTCACAATCATATTGTCACATTGCACACTTTAAATATATTACAATTTTGCCCAGCCAATGATGTGGCTCAGTGGTTGAGCATCGACCTATGAACCAGGAGTCCACATGTTTGATTCATGATCAGGGTACATGCCTGGGTTGTAGGTTTGATCCCCAGTAGGGGGCATGTGGGAGGCAGCTGATCAATGATTCTCTTTCATTATTAATGTTTCTATCTCTCTCTCCCTCTACCTTCCTCTCTGAAATCAATAAAATATATTTTAAAAAATAAATATATTGCAATTTTGTTGGTTATACTTCAATAAAGCTGAGGGGGTGCTTATTTGAAATGAACAAACAAACTGTAAGATCTGTAGATGACCGATGGAAGGTAATTCTTCATGAGACAGAGAACTCTGGCTTATGAGGCTTCTTGTGCAGTGCCCCTAGGGAAGAAGACCTTATATCCAGTATAATGGATGGCAAAACAGGGAAGCTAGCAGCTATTGACCAAGTCCCGATCCTTTGGGATTGATGGCTGCATACAGAAGTTGTGATTGGCTTCTGTGCTGGTTGCAGTAAAGGTTGTGTGGTCAGAGTTCTATGTTTATATATGGTCTGGCAATTACCTATTTGTATATTTATTCTTCCACTGTGATGGTTTTAATTTTCTGCACTTTAAAACATATGCATATTTCAAAACAACTAATATTAAATCTGATATTAACTGTGTCTGAAAAGAATAAATGATACAGCCACATGTAGTCTATGTTCATGTAACACAAATGTCAGAGGTAATCAAATATCCCCGGTCACCTATTACCCGTAGCACCAACATTCTCTATTGTTTGTCCTAGAGGGCAAGTCCTCTGCAGTTCACTACAAACATGGCACATGGGCCCTTTGTGAACAAAGCTTCCTTTTCTCTCTTTGCCTCCATTTTCTATATATTTTTTTACTCATTTCTAGAGAACATGGTAGATGATTTTTTTCAGTGCTTACACCTTTGATGTCATGATCAACCATGTGGATTGCTTTGGGCAGGAAAACAAAGCAAAAGTGATGATGTGCAAATTGCCAGCTTAGGCTGAAAATGCAAACGATTTGGGGAGTTTTTGCTTGCTATCCTGTGATTCAGGAGAATTGCTTCCTATGCTAACCTCCCGGTTGCAAGAGGAGTAAGAGAACAAATGAGAAACCAGCGAAAATACAGACATATCACTAAGTCCAACACCAATTAGCTCAAGCCAGCCCAGGCCAGTCAAACCCCCCAGATACTGGAGGTTAGTATGTTCTGCGTGTATCTCTACAAAGCAAAGACTGATATAGAGACTTATCATCGCACTGAAGCCATATGAGTTTACATTTTTATAGGGAAACATATTTCCCTGGATTTCTCAGTGCTATTGTCAACAGCTTTAGTCTCCCAAGCCTCTTCACATACCATGAGAATCTGATTTTTAAACATCTAATGATTTGCTTTGATTTGAAGGGATGATACAAATTTCTCTTACCTCCCTGGGTGAACCAAGTAGTTGCAGCCTGGACTCTGTGCCCAGGTTAAGCTCTTGAGGGGAGCAGCCTGGAGAGTTATCTTCAGAGGTAGCTATATGTCATAAGGGATGAAGAGGCAGACTGTGAAGACATTCCTATGCCATAAAAGCTGAGACACATTGAACTTTCTGGACCCTAGAGAGTTTTGGAGGAAGGACTCCGTTTCATTACTCTTCCAAGAAGACCTTTTCAGGTGGGACGGGGACAGCCACCCCCTTCCTCTCCTAAGCAGGGCATAATATGTTTCCCTAGCCTCTTGTCTGTGGAGCGCATGGCTGCTTTTATAGGAAAAAATTGCTATTGATTCTCATCACCTCATGCCAGGAGTAAGCATGAGGACAAAGGGGCCAACTCACTTATTCGTTACTGTGAAGTGACAAGAATAAATTTGTCTCTGATCCAGAATATCATGTGTGCTCATTCAGGATAAAATTAATAAAGATGAGTAGTCACCCAGAGCAATCTAACTTGGTTTAGTTTAAGTAAGATAGAATTTAATTCTTGAACATAAAAAGTCTGCAGCCTTTTATAATTTAGACAGTTCTGTATGCTATATACTATGGGAGTTTTAGAAAAATTATCAGAGTACTTCTATGCAGTAAATATCCAAAAGGAAAAAAATCTTTAAACCAGCCATTTAATCAACTGGATTAAATTTAGGATGATGGTTATATAGATGCTGGCAAAACAGCATTGTGTTTATTGGAAGCTAAAAAAATGAAAAATAGTATAATAATAATCTTTAATACTGAAATGCTAAAGCAGTAAGGTTTTATTCAGTAAAATTTAAACGTAAATATATATTCAAAACCCCATTATTCAAAATATAAGTGAATCTAAGGAAAATATAATAACATGATAAGTGATACTAGATTACAGGCTCCATAACCGTGCTATAAGACTCAGAAATAAATAAATAATAGCTCTAAGTGCTCCTGAGTATAGAAGTAATAACTTAGAAGCACATGAGTGAAAGAATGATAGAAATCAGGAAGAGATTTAGATATTGGCTAATTTGATTGACATTTTTTATACTGAAAAAACCATGTTCCCTGAGATTGTAATCACAGATGAGAAGCAATTTATCATTAAGTCACAGAACCATGGACTCAGGATTGATGTTTTAAAAATGCAAACTCTGATGAACAATGTGTAAATCTGAGGACTTGTATGTTTTTCACTTGCAGTTCTTGTTTTGAAGGTCAAAGGACGTTCTAATCCATTTTGGAAATAAAAGTCATAGTTTTAACATTCACCTGTTTCAAGCAAATTTTATAAAGTTAAAGCATAAAGAAGGAATAGGGGTTGATGAAATACTTTCAGATGACCAAGGACAGTAATCTGACAACAGGAATTAATGAAACAAAAATAAAGACATGATAAAGAATACAATAAACTGAGAAGCTTCTTAAAAGAGAAAGTGACTGGTAAAGAAGAGTTGTGAGGGCCAGAACATTGATGGAGGTATAGTAAGTTGAGACACAGTTTGAACTTTTATTTCATTTGACCCTGAAAAGTCTTCCCCATGATTGAAAGTGGTATTGAGCTTTCTAGATAAGCATTGGGCTCTCTGACAGCTTGCATCCTGAAAATCAAGAGAAATGTATCTCTCATATCTCTCACAGTGGTGTTTGTGGTATCTTATCTCCTATAATGCAAAATGAGATTGAGACATAATAAATATGATTTTTATATTTGTTTCATGGAATTAACACCATATATGCATATTTCTATTATCTAATATAAATATATATATATAGTTATAATTTGTATTATTGATAAATACAATTAAAGTTTCTGGTTATAGGAAGTACAGAGACAGTGTTTTTATAGCCAGGAATAACCAGATAGGTATTTAATTTGCTAATAAGAAACATAACACTATATAGAGTACATCATTATTAAGCCCTAAACGATGTTGATTCTAAGATTAATGATTCCATGGATTAAATTTTTGCTCTTTTCCTTTCTTCAGCTATGCCTGTCTACCTCTTTTCCTCTTGTTTTTTCCAAGATGATAAGGATGTTTGGGGAAATGTATAGTAAATATTAGCCTTGGGGGGGTCACATACATTAAAAGACCTAGGTACACAGCCTTCTTTTACACTTTTTAGTGTAAGTAGGCAAAGCAAGACAAGATAGGTGACTGGACTATTAACTAATTGTTCAAAATTCAGTCCCACAATATTGATTTGTTTAAATTTTGATTCTCACCATTGTGTCATTATTTGATTCACTTCTCACAAAAATCATAATCTTAGTCTGTAAAGAGCTCCATCAATTTATGAGTTTATATAGTTTGAGAACATTAAAATTAATATTCCAGGTATAGATATGAAAATCAAATGGAAAAATACATATTTGTCGGATGTAATCACTATTTCCTGTAACGATTCAAAGGTCATAGAGGAGAATTCAGAATTAATTTCCTAATGATGTGATGCTGTAATTGC
This sequence comes from Plecotus auritus, assembly GCF_963455305.1. Lineage (NCBI taxonomy): Eukaryota > Metazoa > Chordata > Mammalia > Chiroptera > Vespertilionidae > Plecotus > Plecotus auritus. Next base: position 47,023,875 of record NC_137773.1, on the reverse strand, counting down.
AGCTACATTTTAGCTTTTGTTATTCCCCCAATTTTCCTGTGTTGATCAGCCACCTTGATTTTGTTTTCCATGATTACAGGCTCAACTATACTTGCAGATGAGTGTCCCCTTCTAAAATGATAAAAAACATTCTTAAGTGAGGCTATGAAGTCTCAGTACTACAAAGTCAAAAGTGCATGATAACAAAAACTGGATAAAAACTTTTGATCGAAAAAATAAAATCTACTGCATGTCTGTGGATTTCAGTTGTTCAGGAGGTCCAGCAGAAATGCCAGTCACCTTTAGAGAATAAAAGACAAGTCATCACTATGAACACAAACATTTTCTCTCTTGGATCTTAAATAACGTGAGGAATAAATTGGATGTTATTTACATCCTCTTTAAGAAGAAAAAGCTACTGCTTTTTTAAGCAATATTTCATCATGAGATTTGTTTTGCTCTCTTCCCTATTTTTCTCCCTTCAAATCTCTATTAACTTTAATTGATTTTACCTCATTTGCAAGTTTATTTGGAAAGCAATAAAAGAAATACCAGCTTAGTAAATAGATTTTTCACTGTTACAGCATTAGTGTGTGTTTTGAAAGAAATGACTAAATAATCCTTTGTTTTCTTTTAAATAAAAAGATCTAAAATATTTTCAGATGTCTTTGAACTCTTGAGCTATTAATGCCCCCATATTTAATATTTTTACAGAAACTTAATCAATGATTTAAAAGAAAAGCTACTTCACAAAATCAGGTTAAGTTTTTCAAATGAGAGTTTTTAATACTTCCTTAATGTGTAGAGACTGTCCTTTTCACCATAACTATACAAGTCTATACTTTATGTTCAGATTCTTAAACCTAAAAATGGTCTTTAGTCTACTAGGATACAGGTTGCAATCAACATGTATTCATTCAGTATATGTCAAATATATGTCAGGCACCATACTAAGATAGAAACACAGGTAAAAAGACTTTAAAAATTAACTCATAATTGTCAAAATCATAAGGTATTTTTTAGAAAAATCTTTTTTTTTCTAATATATCAGGTGGGTGGGAGATGGGGAATGTGTAACAGGATTTGCTAAAAAAAATGACTGGCTGTGCTAATAGGAGGTAAGAGGTATGTCATATAGCAAAAAACTGAATAACTATAATAACTTTAAAATATTCTGAGGAAAAGAGTGTACTAGTAGGTCTTCGGTTAGGTATTTTGTTTTTCTACTTATAGTTTACTTGGAAATGACTGATTGGAAAAGATACATTATGAGCCTTTATCAAGGAAAGTTTTAAAAGCCACCCTCCTTGAGAATAAATATTAGAATTACTAGAAATGGAAAAATGGCAGTGTTTAGTGTACCTGGACAATGATGAGACGTGGTTAAAAATGCTAGTTTTTCATTAAATTGATAGGGGTGACATTGCTTAATAAAATTATATTGATTTAAAGTGTACAATTCTATGATACAGCCTCTGTATATGGCACTATGTGTTTACCACCTAAAGTCCAATCTTATTTTGTCACCATATATTTGACCTGCAAGCAAAGAAAAATGCTATGTTTTTAGTGTAAGTAGGCAAAGCAAGACAAGGTTTTCTAAGGGCAACAATGTAGAACACCCAAAATGTAAAAGAAAGCACCAAAAGCATCTTCATATCATTATGTCTACGTCAAAAAGTAAACTTGCATTGTCTTATTTCAAACACACAAAAAGAAAATAATGACACAAGTCATATATCCAAGGTCATGAAGCAAATAAATGGTAGATTCCAGACTCAAGGTCATGTTTTCAGACCAAACTGCAAGACTTTATCATGGCAATGCTCCCATCCTGGCATTTTAGCAGTGCCTTTGGTAGATAGATTTGTTTCTCAGTATATTGATTTTCACTGAATAAATTATATATCAGATGGCATGAATATTTTAATTGCTTTATGTACATTAAGAAAGTATCAGACACAAATATTTATATTCAAACACATTCTTAACACGGTCTGTTTCTAAATCCATGTGGGAAAATGCTAGTAAATCATGCCAAGCTTGTGATGTAAAAAGAAAAATAAAGGTTTTACACTATTTGATGATGCATAGACATAGTACATAGCTTAGGCCTGTACAGCATTGATCAGGGGTTATTAGCCAGTCAGTGAGACATCAGTAACATCTGTGTCAGGTAGGGAACACTATGTATTTTGACAGCCGTAGAATGCATGCTTAGCCCTCTGTATCCACACTCTACTTCAGTCACTTATCTGAATCTGTCTTGTTCCCCAACTTCCATTCAGAAACAACTCTTTTAAAGGGCTTCAGTGACTTTCTAAAACTAAATTAATAGGGCTCTTTTAGCCTTTGGAACTATTGACATAGTTCCAATCTTAGATTTCCTAGTTCCTTCATGTCTTCTAATGTCTAATCTCACTCCAGCAACAGAAAGTCTGAGTAGAAACCTTCTCTCCTGCATTATGTACAAAGGTTTCCCACAAGAACAACTTTAGCTATTTAAGATTAGAAATCTATATTATTTTCTTTAGAACCTGAAACATAATAATGCCAAAAATATGTACTGAATAATTAGCTAATTGAGAAAATTATGAAATGTTAGAACTTGACATTATTGTTCACATTTCATAATCCTGTTCTTCATTTATTCTATGCCACCCATTCTTGCAGATCAATACTTAGTATATCTATTATTCCTTCCATGGATCCATTATCTCTTTCCATTCTATTGATCATATTATCTTTAAAAGTTCTAGTTTCCTCTTCCTCATTGTATGGACTCTTCATATTCTTACTTCTTAACATGGCCTCATCTACAACTTTAGAGTAACACCCTCTTTTGCCTGTGTCTTCATAGAAATTCACAATTTTCTTGCAACATTTTGAGAAATAACATTGAACATAATCTAACTTCTGTTTCCTTTTATTCATGTGATGGGGGAACTCAATTATTCTAATCCTCCCATCTAGGAAAAATGCAGAATAATTAGAAACACACTCACATAGAAAATTTCTTTGAAAAGAGTAAATAGTGAAAAATGGACCGGGGGTGGAAAAAGAAAGCCAAAAAGAGGCCAAACTGGAATAGATATAGAGATATCCTGGACTCAGATATATTCAATATATCCAATATATTATTATTTAAGTATATGGATATATTATATATTATGCAACATTAAATATATTAATATGTATTAATATGTTAGATTATATTTGTGTAATGTGCACTCCTGACAATTTGGTAAGAAACTTAATTTGGTATCATTTTTCTGGTGGATATTTTGACAATATTTTTATATTGGGCTTTTAGTATACATCTTTGTTAATTTTATCCACATTAATTTTTTATTCTTTTTTTATTTCTCAGAAATGTTTAATATATTTTTAAATGATTTCAGAGAGGAAGGAAGAAGTAGAGAGAGGTAGAAACATCAATGATGAGAGAGAATCATTGATCAACTGCCTCCTTCACACCCCCTACTGGGGATCAGGCCCACAACTTGAGCATGTGCCCTTGACCTGAATCAAACCCAACACCCTTCAGTCTGCAGGCTGACGCCCACTGAGCCAAACCAGCTAGGGCTATCCACATTAATTTTTATCAGAACAGGATTTTTTAAAATTTCTTTATTGATTAAGGTATTACATATGTGTCATCATCCCTCCATTAACCACCCCCCCACACTCATGCCCTCACCCCCTTGGTGTTCATGTCCATTGGTTAGGCTTATATTCATGCATACCAGTCTTTTGGTTGATCTCTCCTCCTTTCCCTCACCCCCCCCTACCTTCCCTCTGAGGTCTGGAAGTCTGAACGATGCTTCTCTGCCTCTGAATCTGTCCCTGTTCATCAGTTTATGTTGTTCATTATATTCCACAAATGAGTGAGATCATGTGGTATTTGTCTTTCTCTGACTGGCTTATTTCACTTAGCATAATGCTCTCCAGTTCCATCCATGCTGTTGCAAATGGTAAGAATTCCTTCTTTTTTACTGCAGCGTAGTATCCATTGTGTATGTAGATATACCACAGTTTTTTAATCCACTCATCTGCTGCTGGGCACTTATGCTGTTTCCAAACCTTAGCTATCGTGAATTGTGCTGCTATGAACATAGGGGTACATATATCCTTTCTGATTGGTGTTTCTAGTTTCTTGGGATATATTCCTAGAAGTGGGATCACTGGGTCAAATGGGAGTTCCATTTTTAGTTTTTTGAGGAAACTCCATACTGTTCTCCACAGTGGCTGCACCAGTCTGCATTCCCACTTGCTGTGCAAAAGGGTTCCTTTTTCTCCGCATCCTTGCCAGCACTTGTCGTTTGTTGATTTGTTGATGATAGCCATTCTGATGGGTGTGAGATGACACCGCATTGTTGTTTTGATTTGCATCTCTCGGATAATTAGTGACTTTGAGCATGTTTTCATATGCCTCTAGGCCTTCCTTCTGTCCTCCTTTGAAAAGTGTCTATTTAGGTCCGTTGCCCATTTTTTGATTGGGTTGTTTATCTTCCTTTTGTTAAGTTGTATGAGTTCCCTGTAGATATTGGAGATTAAACCCTTATCGGTGATGACATTGGCAAATATGTTCTCCCACACAGTGGGCTTTCTTGTTGTTTTGTTGATGGTTTCTTTTGCTGTGCAAAAGCTTTTTATTTTGATGTAGTCCCATTTGTTTATTTTCTCTTTAGTTTCCATTGCCCTAGGAGCAGTATCCATGAAGTTCCTTTGGCATATGTCTGAGATTTTTCTGCCTGTGGATTCCTCTAGTATTTTTATGGTTTCCCGTCTTATGTTTAAGTCCTTTATCCATTTTGTGTTTATTTTTGTGTATGGTGTAAGTTAGTGGTCTAGTTTCATTTTTTTTTTTTTTTTTGCATGTATCTGTCCAATTTTCCCAACACCATTTATTGAAGAGTCTGTCTTGACTCCATTCTATGTTCATGCTTCCTTTGTCAAATATTAATTGGGCATAGTGGTTTGGGTCGATTTCTGGGTTCTCTATTCTATTCCATTGATCTATATGTCTGTTCTTGTGCCAGTACCAGGCTGTTTTAAGAAAAGTGGCTTTGTAATACAGTTTGATATCTGGTATTGAGATCCCTCCTACTTTGTTCTTCTTTCTCAGGATTGCTGCAGCTATTCGGGGTCTTTTTTTATTCCAGATGAATTTTTGGAAAGTTCGTTGTAGGTCTGTGAAATATGCCATTGGTATTTTAATGGGGATTGCATTGAATCTGTAAATTGCTTTGAGTAATATGGACATTTTGATGATGTTGATTCTACCAATCCATGAACACAGTATGTTCTTCCATCTATTTATGTCTTCCTCTATCTCTTTTTTCAGTGTCCTGTAGTTTTCCACGTATAGGTCTTCTACCTTCTTAGTTAAGTTTATTCCTAGGTATCTTAATTTTTTTGGTGCCATGGTAAATGGGATTGCTTTTTTTAGTCTCTCTTTCTATAAGTTCACTATTGGTGTAAAGAAATGCCATAGATTTTTGGCATTAATTTTGTATCCTGCTACATTGCCAAATTCATTTATTAAGTCTAATAATAATTTTTTGATGGAGTCTTTAGGGTTTTCTATGTACAATATCATGTCACCTGCAAATAAGGACAGTTTTACTTCTTCTTTTCCAGTTTGGATGCCTTTTACTTCTTCTTCTTGTCTGATCGCAATGGCTAGTACTTCCAGTACTATGTTGAACAGGAGTGGTGATAGTGGGCATCCCTGTCTTGTTCCTGTTCTTAGGGGAAATGGTTTTAGTTTTTGTCCATTGAGTATGATGTTGGCTGTGGGTTTGTCATATATGGCTTTTATTATGTTGAGCTATGATCCTTCTATTCCCACCTTGCTGAGTGTTTTGATCAAGAAAGGGTGTTGGATTTTGTCAAATGCTTTTTCTGTGTCAATCAATATGATTATGTGATTTTTATCTCTCAATTTTTTTATGTGATGTATCATGTTTATTGATTTGCGGATATTGTACCATCCTTGCATTCCCGGGATACATCCTACTTGGTCATGGTGTATGATCTTTCTGATGTACTGCTGGATCCTATTTCCTAGAATTTTGTTGAGGATTTTGGCATCTATGTTCATGAGGGATATTGGCCTGTAATTCTCTTTCATTGTGTTATCTTTATCTGGTTTTGGTATTAGGGTGATGCTGGCTTCATAGAAGGAGCTTGAAAGTGTTCCTTCCTCTTGAATTTTCTGGAATAGTTGTAGGAGGATGGATTTTAGTTCGTCCTTGAATGTTTGATAAAACTCCGCTGTGAAGCCATCTGGCCCCAGGCTTTTGTTTGCTGGAAGCTTTTTGATAACTGCTTCAATTTTTTCCATAGTTATCAGCCTATTGAGATTTTTAGAATCTTCCTGAGTGAGTTTTGGAAGGTTGTATTTTTCTAGGAATGTGTCCATTTCCTCCAGGTTGTCTAGTTTGTTAGAATAGAGTTGTTCATAGTATTTTTTAACAATCCTTTGTATTTCTGTGGGGTCTGTTGTTATTTCACCTCTTTCATTTCTGATTTTGTTTATTTAGGTCCTCTCTTTGCTTCTTGGTGAGCCTGGCTAGAGGTTCATCAATATTGTTTATCCTTTCAAAGAACCAGCTCTTGGTTATGTTGATCTTTTGTATTGTTTTTTTGGTCTCTATGTCATTCATTTCTGCTCTGATCTTTATTATTTCCTTCCTTCTGCTTACTGTGGGCTTTTCTTGTTGATCTCTTTCTAATTCTTTGAGTTGTTTAGTTAGATGATTTACTACCATTTTTTCTTGTTTTTTGAGGTAGGCTTGTAGAGCTATAAACTTCCCTCTCAAGACTGCTTTCATGTGTCCCATAGATTTTGGATTGTTGTGTTTTTGTTGTCATTAGTTTCCAGGATGCTTTTAATTTCTTCTTTGATCTCTTTGGTAACCAAGTCATTATTTAATAGCATGCTATTCAGCTTCCAAGTGTTTGAGATTTTTGGATTGTTTTTATTGTATTTTATCTCTAATTTTATGGCATTGTGGTCTGAGAAGATGCTTGGTATGATTTCAATCTTTTTGAATTTGGGGAGACTTTGCTTGTGACCCAATATGTGGTCTATTTTTAAAAATGTCTCATGTGCACTTGAGAAGAACGTATATCCCATGGTTTGGGGGTGAAATGTTCTGAAGATGTCAGTTAAGTCCATCTGACCTACTGAGTCATTTAGGATTGCTGTGTCTTTGCTGATTTTTTGTCTAGAGGATTTATCTAGTGATGTCAGTGGTGTAATAAAGTCCCCTACTATGATTGTATTGCTGTCGATCTCTCCCTTGATATCTTCCAGGAGTATTTTTATGTATTTGGGTGCTCCTGCATTGGGTGCATATATGTTTATCAGGGTTATATCCTCTTGTTGTATAGATCCCTTTAGTATTATGAAGTGGCCTTCCTTATCTCTTGTTATGGCATTTACTTTGAAGTCTATTTTGTCAGATATAAGTATTGCTACCCCAGCTTTTTTTTCATTTCCATTTGCCTGAAAGCTATTTTTCCATCCGTTCACTTTCAATCTGTGTGAGTCTCTTGTTCTGAGGTGGGTCTCTTGTAGACAGCATATATATGGGTTATGTTTCTTTATCCATTCAGCCACTCGATGTGTTTTGTTTGGAGCATTTAGTCCATTTACGTTTAAAGTTATTACTGAAAGATATTTGTTTGTAGTCATATCTATTTTTGTGTCTGCGTTCCTTCTTACCTGTTTATTTCTTCTTTTTACAGTATTCCCTTTAGCATTTCTTGCATTGCTGGTTTGGTGGTGATAAACTTCCTTAGCCATTTTTTGTCTGCGAAGCTCCTGATTGCCCCTTCAATTTTGATTGATAGTCTTGCTGGATAGAGTATTCTTGGATTCAGTCCTTTGCTTTGCAACACTTTGTATACCTCCTTCCATTCTTTTCTGGCCTGATATGTTTCTTTTGAGAAATCATTTGATAATCTTATGGGGGTTCCTTTGTAGGTAACTCTCTGTCTCTCTCTTGCCGCCTTTAAGATTCTCTCTTTGTCGATAATATTTGCCATTGAAATTATGACGTGTCTTGGTGTGGCTCTTTTGGGGTTGAACCTGCTTGGGACTCTCTGTACTTGTGTAACTTTTTTCCTCCCCATATCCGGGAAGTTTTCCGTCATTATTTCTTCAAATAGATTTTCTAATCCTTGCTGCTCTTCTTGTCCTTCTGGCAGCCCTATTATATATATGTTACTTTGTTTCATGTTGTCCCAAAGCTCCCTTAGGCTCTCCTCCTGCTTTTTAATTTTTTTCTCCAATTTCTGTTCAGATTGAGCTTGTTTCTGTACCTGATCTTCTAACTCACTAATTCGGTCCTCTGCTTCTTCTAGTCTACTTTTGAAACTTTCCATGGTGTTTTTGATTATAGCTATATCACTTTTCATTTCTTCCTGATTCTTGCATAGGTTGTTGATTTTCTCATCCATCCGATGTATAAATTCCACGACCATTATTCTGAACTCTTTTTCAGTCATGTTGCATGCTTCAATTTCACTAACTTCCTTTCTTGGTGACTCCTCATTTTCTTACCTCTGGGGATTGTGTCGTATCCCCATTCTGACTATCACCAGAAGGTTCAAACTTTGAGTTGCATGGACCTGGGCCGTGTCACGTGTGAACTTTGCACCACCTGGTGTCACTGAAGTGCTCCGACACTAGGACGTTTGGCTGCTGTGGGTTGGTGGGAACCAGGCTTGCCCAGGGTCAGTGTTCCCAGCGTTCAGTGTGGTCTCGTGTGCGCACCTAGAATCAGGGACCCTGCCTGTACCGCACTGTTGGCGTGTGCCAAAAATGAGTCCCCTAGCGCATGCCAGGAGTCAGAGTTTCCCTGTGTCTGCACCAAGAATTGAGTATCAGAGTCTCTGTTGCCTCGTGCCGCTTCTTGCTGAGAATCAGGGTCCCCGTGTGCACATGCACCAAGAATTGGAGTAACTGGCTCTTAGTGTGAATGTGCTGTGAGTCAGGGATCCCAGGCGCACACAGTAAGAAACAGAGTCAAGTCGGTGGTGCTCAGTGCTGCCTCTTGCTGGGAGAATTTGGGTCCAGGTCACCATGGGGGACTGGGTTGCACAATAGCTCTGTGGCATCCCTGCGCTGTGGAAAACTGACTTCCTTGTGCACTTGCCCAGAATCAAAGTCAGGTGGCACTGCCACCCTGCGTGGGCTTCGGGTTTATTCGCCCGATTGCGTTGTGGGGAGCAGATTCCAGTCTCTCAAATTCCAGTAGCAGTGCTGCGGTCTGCGCGCTCTCTCAAGCTCAAATTCCCCATAGGGGAGCTGCTTCTTGCACACGCTCTCAAGCTCAAATTCCTGTAGGGGAGCTGTGGCTTGAGGGAGGGGCAGGTCTGTCAGTTACTATGGCGCTATCTGCGAGCCTGCAGGGAGGGGGATAGGCTCTTTGACTCACAGAAATCTGCAGCCAGGAAGTCTGGATTTTTGTTGTCTGTTGGTCTGAATCTGTGGTCGCAGTTCTCTGTCCCCAGTGGCTGCAGGGTCCTGGTTTGCGTCTGAGACGTGACTGGGTGGTGCTGAGGCCAGGATCGTAGTCTCAAGAAGCTCTGTTTCTCAAGATGGTGTGGTCTCTGTGCCCGCACTGGCCGCCCAGAAATGTCCGCTTTGTGCATGGGGCTCCGCCGTCTAAGATTGTCTGGTTTGGCAGCCCCCTGGAGGACCTGCAGAATCTAACTGTCCCTAGCTCATACACACACACACACACCACACACGTCTACACTCTCCTCTATGGGTTCCTCACTCTCTCCCTCCCTACCTTCCTGTCGGTCGCCATCTTTCTCTTTTTTAGAACAGGAGATGTTTTGAATAAAGGTTGGATTACTTATTAGTTACTCCACAGTTGATATGTATGTTGGTTCCCTTGTCCCAGTGCTTACTCCCAGGTGGGTAACACACAAAGAGCCATGACTGATATCCTGGATGAGTTGTCAAGTATTCCATAGGTAAGGGTGGAGCAAACATGATTTTCCTTTGCTTATGCAGGGGAAGTAGGTGAGTCTCCTTAGAAATATAAATGGTCTGAATCTTGTTTTCTTTTTCTGTATAAAATCTCAGCAGAATCCAGGTAGTCCAGATAATCTACAAGTTCTAGGACTTCATTCCTTTTGACATGTAAATACCAAGGGAGCTGGTCCTCTAGTCTTCCTAACCTGCTAGAGCTAGTCTGAGTTGTAAGCATTTGGCTTTCTCAGGGAGGTAAGGGATTATATCATCTCTCAAATTACCAGTGTAATTAACCTCACACATGGCTATAGATACAATTCTCATGGTACATGAAGAGTCTTAGAAGACTAGGACCTTTGAAGGAGCACTGAGAAATCAAGAAAAATTTTCTTGCTCCTTGCCATAGAATTAAAAATCCCATAATGTTTTACTCAAGGATGGCTAGGAAGTCACACTATTGATACACTTACAAGTGTACTTCAAAATATATCTGCACATATGACATCATGAAATTGGTGGTAGTAGCAAAATTAGAATGATAATTTTCAGAATATGGAAAAGGTAAATGCATTCTTCTACATTTGGCAGCTATATTGCTAGGTACTAGTCTTCGACGATGAGACTAATTTTACCCTCTAAGACAGGTTAGCAGATCTTCAGGCCTCTTAGTTATGCAATATTTTTCACCCAATAAGAATCATTCATCTCCTGAAATACCATAAACTATATCTTCTTTTCTTGTTGTTATTTTTAAAGTACGTTCATCATGCATGAGTTGAATATCAGAATTCATTCTTGAATTCTGATATTAAGATGCTACCTAATTTTTATAAGTGCACATTCTTCATATGAATACAGATGTGGGCAAAAGTTCATTTGTTCATATGGGAAAAGGCATGCAGGTTATGATTATTACAATAGATTTATTAACTCAAAGGAATGTGGCCATTGTGACCTATACATTCAGTCTTGAATTTTAAAATACAACTAATGAGAGAACTGAACTGCTTCATCATCTTATCTCTTTAATCTTGTTCAATAACATTTTTTCACCCTTTCTAACAGTACTCCTTTTTTATTCATATCTTCAAAACTCAAATTAGCAAGAGAAAACTTTGATGTTAGCTTTCTTTTGACAGGAGATCACTAAGCATGATCTTGCCTGAAAACCTTGTATGCTGGCTGAAACACCGTTTCATTTGCATTTCATTGTTATGTGACCTACACAAGTTTTCCTGCAAGAATAACAGCCTGAGGGTAGCATTGATCTTTACTCAATCCCAGCTTTTTGTTTGCTTGGTATTTTATTCATAATATATATATATATATATATATATATATATATATATATATTTTTTTTTTTTTTTTTTTTTTTTTTTTCGGTCCAGTCATGTCCGTTTGGCTCCCTTTTGTTGTCTCTATTTATCTGCTGAGATCTGCATTCAGTGAAACCATGCTCAGTTGAGGAAAGTTACAAGGGTACTTTAAGATGTTTGCCTGTTACTGTAATTATCTTGTTTATCTCAGTTCTAGACACAATTAGAATTCTTTGATCTTGAGAATGTGTCACATTTTTTGTTGCTTCGTATTTCAGTTAATTTTGATTATATCCTGAATACTAAAAGGGTTAAATTGTAAGGCTTCTGGGTCCTGTGATTTTTCTCAGCATTTTCCCCTTAATTTTAGCAAGAAATATTTCTTGAGTGGCTTCTCTGGTCTCCATTCAGCTCCTGTTCCTTTAGCTGGTTTGAATATGTTCCATCCATGGTTTAAGGTTCAGTCAAAATGTGGAAACAGCCCAGCCAGTGCAGCTCTGTGGTTGAGTGTGGACCTATGAACCAAGAGGTCACCGTTGGTTTGCGGGTTCGATTCCCAGTGAGGGGTGTGCAGGAGGCAGCTGATCAATAATTATATCTCTCTCTTCCTCTCCTTTCTCCTCTCTGAAATTAATGAAAATCTATTTTAAAAACATGTGGAAATTGGTTTGGAATTCCCTCGTTAGCTTCTTTTTCTTTCTTTCTTTCTTTCTGAAATTCCTCTAATCTTTTCAATGTTCATAGTGAAATGAATTCTAGGGACAAAATAGGCAGGTTTAGGGAGTCTTAGGAATAAAGAGGGTCCATGGGGGAGGAAGGCATAGGTGAGGGCTGGGAGCCGCCAGAAGGCATACATTCACAGAGAATAGAAAAGTGCCACAGGATAAAGGGAGAGGAAGGCATACATTCACAGAGGATAAAGAAAAGTCACAGAGCATGGGGAAGAAGGAAACATACTTTCACAGAGGATAGAGAAATGTCCACAAATGCTGGAAAAAGGGAAACATATGTTCACAAGAGATAGAGGAAAGTTGCAAAATAAGGGGGAGAGGAAGAGGGAGGCACCATGTGGGTTTTGAACTTGGAAGCTAATATTCTGCAAAAGGGTGAACAGTTAGAAAAGCACAGGGTCATAAAAAGGGGAAGGGGTCCAATTAGAAGGAAGCATGAAGGGACAACGAACTATAGCATGTATAAGCCTTAGAAAAGGGGGCTTTGTGGGTTACACACTTGGGAACCTCTCCCTACATGGGAGTCTGTATTTGCTTCCAATAAATTTCCATCCTTTTATTAACAAGTCCTTTTAGTCTGAGAATTTTATTCTTCAAATTTCATGAGGCAAGAACCTGCAATGGGGCGATCCGCTCCCTGCACCCCATGTTTCAGAGTGTTACAAAATTTCTTGTTCTGGCCGGAAAGATTGGGCTTCTTGTGTATTCTGCAGGTAGTGTATATACGCCACAAGGACTGCTCTTACATCCAGATTAAAGCCCACAGAGACATGCCCGACATGTCTACTTGCCCATCCCTAAAAGGGTGTGTGTCCATCAGAGTCTTCCTGCTTCTGTGTCCTCCCCAGAACTTTGGCATTATCTGCATTGTTTCTGTTTTACAGTAGATCTCATACCAGTTGATTTTTAGTCCATCATATCAGGAAGCAGAATCAATTTATGTTCTTGAAAAACCAAAAATATATTCTCTTTTTTCCATGGACAAAATGTACTTTATATTTTCATAAGTTTATGTTTAACTTCTGAATATTTTGTTATCTTTAATATATAGGTAATAACTGCTTATAGCTAAGAATGATTATTACACAAACATTTTTCATTTAGTAGAAACAATCTTTTCTGCCCTGAAATACAATATAGTATGTGGTCAACTATTTAAACATCTATGAGGAAGCACAGATGTAACTGTAATATTAGGGTAACCTCATTTTTATTGAAGGAATAGTCAACCTCTTACATATTTACTTTCTTCATCTGTAAAATGGGAGTAAAATATTCTATCTAATAAATGTCTATTAAATGAAATCGCATATATAAATTTTATAATAAAGTATCTGGTAAACATTTTTTAAAATAGACGTTATTAGTACTTATTTTAGTAATTGCCATTCACTACCAGTTAATATAATACTTTTAAAATATTTATTTATTTTTAGTGAATAACTACCAACTTTAGAGGTGTTGAAAGTGCCATCAGGTTCTGTACAAATCACAAGACCAAACAAAACAAAGCAGAAACCTCTTAACTTTAAGCCAGTCCAAAGATGAGAACTAAGAAAAATATTAATTTTTACATACTTATTACATACTTTGTATATGTAGCATACAATTCCAAGAATCAAAATATTATCCATTTGAAATAGTATATAAATAAATAGGGACAATAAAGACAGAGGAAAATTATTGGCATTTATTCTCTAATCTCTGATCTATTTATAGGTTTTGTCTTGTTTTTGCAAGGATTGTATTCTTGGGCTAAATATAAAATGAGTGGAAAGGGGTCTGGGGAAATTATTTTAAATATATTTTTTATTGATTTCAGAGAGGAAAGGAGAGGGAGAAAGCAATAGAAACATCAATAATTGATCAGCTCCTCCTGCATGCCCCACACTGGGGATCAAGCCCGCAACCTGGGCATGTGCCATGACCAGGTATCAAACCATGACCTTCTGGTTCATAGTTCCATGCCCAACTACTGAGCCTCACTGGCCAGACAGGGGCTTAAAGAATGTATATAAAATGTGGGACCTTATATATTTTCATAAGCATTTTTTATTACCTTTTCCTCTGACCCACCATAGTAAAAACTTCTAATTGACAGGTGTCTGTTAAAAGAGGGTTGAAGATGCACTCTCTTCTAATAGAGTAATTTTCTTTAAAAAAAAAAAAACAAAAAAAAAACAAAAAAGCAAGCACCAGACACAGTGTCTGACATATACTTGGTGCTCAAGACATATTTGTTAAATAATTATAATTAAGTGTATGCATATGTGCTTTTTAAGTATCAGGATAAAAGTATGAAGGTGAGAAAACTTATTGTAATCTATTTCAAAAATAATATCTTTAAAATAAGGTAGAATCAAATGTAATCAGAATGTCCTACAATGAATTTAGAGAGGAAAAAACAAACAACAGGAAATATGAAAACAGAGACGTGTAAAACAATTTACGGGTTTCCCCCAACTCAGTGATCTTATTAGTGTTTCATTATAATGGCTGTTTCCACAAGTTCTGATTGCTTACAACACATGGAAGTTCCTATAACCCTTGATTTCCAGAAACAAAAAGCTTTCAATTCTTGATTCCCCCGCCATGCAGAACACTGACTGCAGGGCACAACTGGCCCAGTCTGGGCAAGATTGAGGTCAGGGGTGATGTTGGATAAAGGTAATAGCTGTTTGAGTTTAAAAGTTTTGTGGCATTCTCAGATTCATGGTAGACAAGTTTCCCTTTCCACCTCATGGTTAAACCAGGCACATCTTTCCATGTTAAGGGATACTCCCTTATTAGAGAAAAATATATATGTTGATAATTTTCTCTAATAGTGGAGTTATTAATAAAAGCAGAAACTTTCAACCAGATGATGGGTGAAGCATTCATGACAGCTTTTTCTTCTGAGTAAATGGTTCATTCCGTCTCATTTGCTTACACATTTTTCACATGAATGGTTTTGCCAAATGAATCGGGGTTTTTTTGCATTTAATATACTGGGTTCTCATTTCAACCTGCACTTTAACAAACTGCATTAACAGCAGGGCTTAAAAATGAATAGAGCTTGAGTCTGCAGTATTAGCTCCCTGTTTTCTTCTAAATCTTTTTATAAGAGCAAAGATGAGATGTGGTTAGCCATTAAAAATAATTTTATGGAGAAGAAAGTAGAGAGCTTCAAATAATAGGAGATGTTGTGGTTGTAAAATTTGGGGAAAACTGTAGTAATTAAACATTTTTATCTATAAGTCAATATCAGTGGACACTTTCGTATAATTGAGAATCAAATAAAGTGAACTTTTTTTGAGATGCTAAGTGAAGCACATGCAGACATGAATACACAGCAATCCCTTCCCAGTCGCTGACCAACTACGCCCACCTTAGTTATGTTCCAAGGAATGCTGTTTTGTTTTGTTTTTTCGTTTGTTGTTTGTTTTTTGTTTTTTTATTACAACTGTTAGGAAGCACTGAGAGAGGATGAACTACTACTTTCAGAGAAGAAAAAAGAACATAGTTGGTCAGCTAATATGAAGGGGCTAGTACGTGATAGAGTAGTCAATTTTTCAGACTGTCTTTTCACCTCCGGAAAGCAGTGAAAAACAATCAACAAGTCAGTGTTAGAGAAATGTGTATGATAGTAAGGAGTCCATCCTTAGAAAACTTTTTGGTGGGATAATAGCAAAGCAACGTTATCTGAAATATGCATTACATAATGAGTAATGATCTGTGTCAGAACACAGTGATATATATAAAATATTAGTCATGGATGTTTTTGCAAACAGGAACCATGACTTTTATTTAAATGTCATTCATTTTATAGAAAAAATAATAGTTGTATTACTGGTCTTATAATTTCAGGTTTGGATTGTGTGCACACATAGATATGGGGGAACAAGTGGGGATGAGTGAGTGTTACTACTTGCCCTCCAATCTCTCAAGTGCAGGTTTTTCCCATTTCAAGTGTAAAACAGGGAAAAAAAGAGAATAAAGTAAAATTTATGGAAATGTGTGCCCAAGAACCAGACAGAATATTTTCTTAAATTAAAGAACATATATCCTTGAAGAAGGACACCAAAAAGACAAGAGATTCTGTTCATACTCCATAAATCTTTTTCTGACCTATTAAATGAATTCCAGTATGAGTGATGAGAAATGATATCAGTCTCTTATTATTTTTATAAGCCATCATCAATGTCAATTATTAATAGAAAATATTCATGTGAGATAACTAAGTGAATGGGGTGAATTATAACTAAATTAAATAACACAAGTCATTCATAATCATATTTATTGAGAGATTTTGAAGGTTTAGTTTTGATAGTATTATAGCTCCATAATTGCCTGCCTTAGATAATGGAGTGTAAGACATCTAAACCTAAACTGAATTATATGAGAGAGAAGACAGCAGATAGGATTATTTTTGAGGAAATATAACATCCATGTACAGAGAAAAATTATTATTACTGGTAAAGGAATGATATTTTCTTCACCTCCTTTTCTTTTTGTTCTTGAACTTAGGTATTTACATATAGGACTGTTTATCTACCTTTTACCAGAACAAGGCTCATTCAGACATACTTAAAAACACTGATTAGTTTCCTAAAATATTTATTTGTCACAACAATAAATGCATATCGGAACCTATGGAGGGTCTCACATAATCTGTTTACCAAAACCTGGTTGGCATAGAGAGGAAAAAAAAAACATTAAAAAGCATCTTTTGAATATTTGTAGATTTAAAAATAAAACAGCTGCAAATGCAGAGCAACATAGATAGAACAGTATGATAAATAATATCTAATTTATCAACCACACGTATTAGCTTCTCTTTCCTAGAAAGATCTAATTTTCTATTCTTAATTTTTAAGTAATGAGTTTGTCTGGATCATTTAAACATGCCTATCACTTGCAACAGTGACAAAATTGAAGACCATTAAAACAAACAAACAAAATATCCTTTGCTAAACATTTTCAAAATATCTATGGCAAGGTAAAAGCAATCATAACAAGAAGGAAATATCCAATATCACCAAAATATCAACATTACACAAGACATTTCTGCCTTGTTCCCCTTCCTAGAAATTTGTTTACTTCATACTACCATGTAATGGGCAAAGAGGGAAACAATGAAATTGATTTTTCCTTTTTTAAAAAAAATTGCTTGTGTATCTCCTGGAAAAACTAATGTGACATTTGCATACAATATATTATTAATAATTATAATATAATTTGACATGATTAAATTGTATTGATTTATGGAGCATATGTATCATACTTTAAGTATTTTCAAAAATGTGCTAAACTATGTTAAAGAGAAGATACTGAAAAACTTAGTTATATTAATAAAGTACACATTACAGATTTTCAAATAATTGAGCATGTATCTTCACTAGAGAACTGTACATAAGGCATAGGCAATATTCTTAACTACACAAAATATAAAGAAAAGTCAAAAGTTTTATTTTCTCATAGTACTTTATTTTAATTTATTAGTCAATAAATACATGGCATATTATTAATAAACTAGAGGCCTGATGCATGAAATTCATGCAAGAGTAGGCCTTCCTTCCCCCGGCTGCTGGCTCTGGCTTCCCTCTGGCACCAGGACCCAGGCTTCCCTCATAGCCCCGGCTTAGTCCAGAAGGTCATCCAGAAGGACGTCTGGTCTAATTAGCATATTACACTTTTATTATTATAGATTCCATGATTAGATTGCATGGCTATACACTTTAAAAAACATAAAGAAATGATTTGTTTTCTAAAATATATTTGAGAGATTTCATCAAGTATAAATTAAGCCTTAATTTTCAAAGGAGGGTGACACATTCTGAATTCCCTTAAAAATGCAGTTAAGCAATTTTAGCCAGGTGTTAACGACGCATCTTCAGCATCAGTTGTCAGAAAATCATTCTTGGAAGTTGAGAGTGGAAAGCATACACTGCTTGTTATCACAGCAAGGCAGTCCTTTCACCGCAGGAGGAGAATGTTATAATCTAGTGAAATTATCAGGCACATTTCATGTGAATACACAATAAAGACCATGCGATGGTATACAATGCAATAAAAGAAAATGTTCCCTGGAGACCAGCCAACGTGCCGAGACGCGCCTGTTATTTCCATGTTAAACGGTACTGATGAGTTTGAAGAGATGACATACAGAATATTTAAGGAGAATAAAGTAAAAGGTGACAAATTAGGTAAGAGTAATTAAATGGCTACAGGAAAAAAATTGTATTTTGGCAAAGTGTGTCTTAAGTCAATGCAAAGTTCTTTTAAAAGTCAAATATTCATTGTAATTTTTTTAAAATTTCAAGTGCATAAAACAAAATAGAAATAAGAGCAACCAAACAATTTTCTTTGGATTTTAAAATTTGAGATTTGGAAAAAGGGAATATATTTTAAGTTGACTCATAGCTTTGAGAAATTTTAGAAATGTAA